>NW_027361732.1:20390000-20735000 GCF_039654945.1 Dendrobates tinctorius | reverse complement strand
CTGGGAGTAGGTAAACCGCTTTTAAGGCCGGAGCATCAGTAACAGGTTTTGGCTTACATTGCCAAAACAGCCACCAGCTCTATTGCCTCCTCTTCTGAACTTTCAAAACCTGCAGGCACTGAGTCGTCAGTGCAGGGTTCTGGTCAGGAAAAACACCTTTCCTTGTGTCATGCCATTCCGACATACTCACCCGGCCTCCGCTCCCACGCTGTCTCTGCATACTCACCCGGCCATCGCTCCCACACCGCAGTCCCTCGCTGCCCGACAGCCACGGCGGCCACCTCTGACAGGCACGCTGCCGACGGCGTCTTTGCATGCAATGCGCATGCACTATAGGCCGCGCCAGCGCCTCCCTTCAGCTTCTTGTGCTCCGGCTGTGCCCTGACCCGGAAGCACCCCCTGACCAATGGCAGACCAGACAGGGGCATATCAGGCCGCTTCCCCCTGAGGGAGGTGCCTGATCGTTGTGTTTCCTAGCACACTGGGCCCCGCTTGTTTTTGTGCTCTCTGCAGTCTCACATTCCCATTCTCGTGTGCTCCCTGCAGCAGCCTCGCAGTCCTGCTATTCGTGTCCCCTGCTGTACTCCGTCCCACTCCAGTCCTGCCTCCGGTGTTCCTGTTCCATCCTGCTCCAGTCCTTCCGTGCTACTCCAGTCCTGCATCCGGTGTTCCTCTTTCATCCTGCTCCAGTCCTTCCGTCCTACTCCAGTCCTGCCTCTGGTGTTCCTGTTCCATCCTGCTCCAGTCCTTCTGTCCTACTCCAGTCCTGCCTCCAGTGTTCCTGTTCCATCCTGCTCCATTCTTTCTGTCCTACTCCTGTCCTGCCTTTGGTGTTCCTGTTCCATCCTGCTCCAGTCCTGCCTCTGGTGTTCCTGTTCCATCCTGCTCCAGTCCCTCCATCCTACTCCAATCCTGTCTCCTGTGTTCCAGCTCCAGCCATCCCTCCACATTCCAGACTACAGTCTTACTCCGCTCCTGTCTCCTGTGTTCCCGCTCTGTCCTGTCATCTACACTTCAGTCCCAGACTCCTACTCCAGTCCATCCTGAGCCGCCCCTCTCGGTACCAGCTACCGTGGTACTTGAACCCCTGGGCCTGCTCCTAAAGGTCCCTGTATAGGGGTCGGTTCCACATGGCAGCTCACCCGGGGCCCCTCAGTGCCATGGCCCAGAGGGTCCACTCCTGGAGATTCCGGCTCCAGACCAGCCACGCTAACACCTTGTGTCCTTCACCCCCACCAAAAGTGAAGCATGCGGCAGCCCACACTTCAGATTACTCCATGGAGGTCTTTTCACATACCATGCCTGGGTTATCCAGTCAAATCCTGAATTCCCAAGTCCAAGATGAATCTGTCTACTGAGCCAGAATCTGACCCTGATGAAATTCAGGTGCCCCTTCCCGCATACTATACTACCTTACACGGTGACACAGAGGAAGGTGCAGATGAAATTGAAGAGGAGGTGATGGATGACCCAGTTGTTGACCCGGATTGGCATTCATTGGGGGAAGAGGGTGACACTGTCAATAGCTCAGATGAGGAGAAGGATCCGCAGCAGGCATCGACATCGCATCAGCCGTTATCTGGCAGGCCCATAGCTGTCCAAAAACGTGGGACAAAAACCAAAAGAGGTGCAGGACAGCTGGACCACACAGAAAAATTAGCACAGCGTGCATGCCCTGAAAATTTATACCATAGTAGGAAGAGTGCAGTGTGACACTTCTTTGTCCAAAATCCTACTGATGACGCAAAGGTTATCTGTAAGAAGTGCGGAAGGACCTTTAGCCGAGGTAAAAATCTCAGAAATTTGAATACCAGTTGCATGCTTAGACATTTAACCACCATGCACTTGCAAGCGTGGACGGGCTACAAAACTTCAGGTAACACATGCGCACCTGCTCTGACTGAAGGTAGCCAGCAATGTTCCATCACTTCCCCCACAGTAAGACCACTGCCACCGGTAAGCACACCACCAGCAATAAATGTTGAGGTGTCGTCGCAAGGCCAAAGCACTGAGGGAATTACAATGGTTTTGCAACAAAACACTGAATTTAGGCCATCACCACCAACACCATCACCATCACCAACCCCCTCTCAGTCCATCCATTCCACTGCTAGTTCCCCCATATGCACCTCTCAAGTCTAGTTCACCCTAGCAGACACTCTGAGTAGGACAAGAAAGTACTCATCCTCTCATCCGCGTACACTGGTTTTGAACGCCTATGTTGCCAAACTGATCTCATTAGAGATGATGCCCTTCCGTTTGCTGGAAAGCAAAGCTTTCTGAGAACTCATTGCCTACTGTTATGAATGAGTCACCGTAGGAGGCAAAAGCAGAAATACAAGCTAAGCCCAGAAAACCAGAGAAGTTGGCAACTATCAGATTGCAGACCCCTGAACCTATCAACACAACTAGCAGTAGCCGTGGGGGGTTCCTACGATGCCCTAGACCCCTCGATCACAGCCGGAGAATTATATAGGCCTAAAAAAAGAAAGTGGAAATCTAAACTGCCCCAGAGCAGACCCCAAAGCAATAGGCAGCCCCCAACATATAATGACGGCGAAGCAAGGTGAAAATACTAACACAGACAGAAAGATAGACTGAGCAAAGACGGGGCCCAAAACTACCTAGATAGGAAAGGACAGGAAGGCTGCTGTCTGCAATCTGCCAAAACCCTATCAAAGACATAAGCCAACAAGCTGATATGAAAAAGGCCCTGAAGCAGCTAGGCTTCAAAAAATAAATCAGCACTCAGGTATTTTCAGAAGACAGAGCTAAAGGAATTCAGCACACCCCAGCAGGGAATGGCAGAAATCCAGAAAGACAAAGCAAAACAAAAGGCCGAGCAGCAAACTTAGCTTTAGAGGAGCAGGAATTCAGACTGGTCTCCAAGGATCCCACAGAGAAATCACCCGCAGGGCAGAAGGGCGTTGGCAGCCTTATATCCAGTCAGTAACTCCACTCAGCCAGTCATCATCATCAGCCTCAGGTGTTTGATAATCAGGCTCACTACCTTTCTTTATCAGAAGAGGGAGTTCCTCGGGCCTCAGTAATGAAGGGGAAAATGAACTCACAACAGTACCTCCCCCTTGAGGAGGGGTCACCGAACCCTCAACTATGCCACCAGGGCGATCAGGGTGAGCCCGATGAAAGGCACGCACCAATCTTTTGGCATGAATATCAGAGGCAGAGACCCAGGAATTATCCTCCTGACCATAACCCTTCCACTTAACCAAATACTGGAGTCTCCGTCTAGCCAGACGGGAATCCAGTACTTTCTCTACCTCATATTCCATGTTACCTTCAACCAATACAGGGTCTGGAGGTGCCACCCCCGGAACAACAGGTTCAACAAACCTCTTCAACAAAGATTTATGGAACACATTATGGATTTTAAATGTGACAGGAAGAGCCAAACGAAAAGAGACCGGATTAATAATCTCCACAATCTTGTAAGGTCCAATAAATCTAGGCTTAAACTTAGGAGAAGCCACCTTCATAGCAATATTTTTTGATGATAACCACACCATATCACCAACCTTAAACTGGGGACCAATGGTCCTATGTCGGTTGGAAAACCGCTGGGCCTTTTCCTGGGAGAGAGATAACTTATCCACCACTTGGTCCCAGATCTGGTGCATTCTCTCCACCACAGTGTCAACACCTGGGCAGGCAGAGGGCTCCACCTGCCCTGAAGAAAATCGAGGAAGAAACCCAAAGTTACAAAAAAACGGTGACATCAAAGTGGCAGAACTATCTCTATTATTTAAAGCAAATTCGGCCAAGGGCAAAAATGAAACCCAATCATCCTGATCAGCAGAAATAAAACTCCAAGGTCAGGTTTGTTCTCTCTGTCTGCCCATTGGTCTGAGGGTGAAAAGCAGAGAAGGAAAACTGAATTCCCAGCCTGGAACAGAAAGTTCTCCAAAATCTAGACACAAACTGGACTCCTCTGTCAGATACAATGTTCTCAGGAATCCCGTGCAAACGAACCACCTGTTGTAAAAACAGGGGCACCAACTCAGAGGAAGACGGCAACTTAGGGAGTGGTACAAGATGAACCATCTTAGAGAACCTATCACAAATCACCCAAATAACAGTCATCCTCTGAGAGACAGGCATATCAGAGATGAAATCCATTGAAATATGGGTCCATGGCCTCTTGGGGACAGGCAAAGGCATCAACAACCCACTAGAGCGAGAACACGATTTAGACCGGGAGCACGTCCCACAGGACTGCACAAAATTCCTGACATCACGAGACAAGGAGGGCCACCAAAAAAACCGACTCACCAGATCTCTAGTACCAAAAATACCTGGATGACCAGCCAAAGCAGAGCAATGAACTTCAGACATCACTCTCTTCTTCCACTGGTCAGGAACATACAACTTTCCACTGGGACAACGCTCAGGTTTGTCCTCCTGGAACTCTTCCAGAGCACGTCTCAAATCGGGCGAGATGGCAGAAAGAACTACCCCTTCGCCTAAGATGGTAGCAGGCTTGGTCACTACAGGAGAATCAGCAAAGAAGCTCCTAGAGAGGGCATCTGCCTTGACATTCTTTGTTCCAGGAAGAAAAGAAACCACAAAATCAAAACGTGTAAAAAACAAGGCCCACCTAGCCTGTCTAGGGTTCAAGCGCTTAGCCGACTCTAGGTAAATCAAATTCTTGTGGTCAGTGAGGACCACGACTTGATGCTTAGCTCCCTCCAACCAATGTCTCCACTCCTCAAATGCCCATTTCATGGCCAACAGTTCCCTATTCCCCACATCATAGTTACGTTCAGATGGAGAGAACTTTCGGGAAAAGAAAGCACAGGGATTCATTTTAGAAGTTACAGGATCCTTTTGGGACAAAACAGCTCCTGCACCAATCTCAGAAGCATCCACCTCTACCTGGAATGGAAGTGAGTCATAAGGTTGCCGCAAAACCGGGGCAGAGGTGAATCTTCGCTTCAGCTTCTGAAAGGAAGAAACAGCCTCCGGAGACCAATTTAACACATCAGCACCCTTTTTAGTCAAATCAGTCAATGGCTTGGCAATACTAGAAAATTTTGCTATAAATTTCCGATAAAAATTAGCAAAACCCAAAAACTTCTGGAGGGCCTTCAAAGAAGTGGGCTGAAGCCAATCGTGAATGGCCTGTACCTTGGCCGGGTCCATTTCAATAGTTGACGGGGACAAAATAAATCCCAAAAAAGAAATCCTCTGTACTCCAAAAAGGCATTTAGATCCTTTGACACACAGGGAATTCTCCCTCAAGATCCGGAACACAGTCCAAACATGTTCCACATGAGAATCCCAATCCTTGGAGAAGATCAAAATATCATCCAGATAGATAATCAAAAATTTATCCACAAAATCTCGGAAAATATCATTCATGAAGCACTGGAAGACAGAAGGGACATTAGTGAGCCCAAAAGGCATCACCAGGTACTCAAAATGTCCCTCCGGAGTATTAAACGCCGTCTTCCATTCATCCCCATGCTTAATGTGAATAAGATTATACACCCCCCTGAGGTCAATCTTGGTAAACCAGCAAGCACCTTTAACTCTGGAAAATAGATCAGAAATCAGGGGTAACGGATACTCATATTTAACAGTTTTTTTGTTGAGGGCACGATAATCAATACAAGGTCTTAATGATCCATCCTTTTTGGCTACAAAAAAAAAACCGGCACCTAAGGGTGACGAGGATGGTCTAATATGACCCTTCTCCAATGCCTCCTTAATCTAGGATCGCATAGCCTCGTGCTCGGGTACAGATAAATTGAAGAGCCGACCCTTGGGAAATTTACACCCCGGGCTCAGTTCAATTGCACAGTCATAACTCCTATGAGGAGGCAGAGACGCAGACTCATTCTCACTAAATACATCATAAAAGTCCGCCAAATAATCAGGAACATCATGCGACTGAGGAGAGGTGGAAAACACCGGAGCCTCACTAAAGGCACACCGACAACCCCAACTCACCACAGACACAGATTTCCAATCCAACACTGGATTATGAATCTGTAACCAGGGAAACCCCAGAACAACAGTATCATGCAGATTGTGCAACACCAAAAATCTGCAATTTTCTTGATGGTCTGGGGCGACCCGCATTACCACCTGGGTCCAAAACTGGGGTTTATTTTTAGCCAAAGGAGTAGCATCAATCCCCCTCAAAGGGATAGGCGTCTGCAGAGGTGTCATCGGAAATCCACAACGTTTAGCAAAATCCAAGTCCATTAGGTTTAGGGCTGCTCCCGAATCCACAAAAGCCTTGGTGGAAAATGTGGACAGGGAGCAGATCAGAGTAATAGCCAGAAGAAACTTAGGTTGAACACCCCAACAGAAAACGTGTGTGCAAAGCGTTTTTCTCGTTTAGGACAGACAGAAATAATATGCGAGGCATCTCCACAGAAAAAACACAACTTATTACGCCTTCTGAACTCCTGACGCTGCTCTCTGGAAAAAACTCTATCACATTGCATAGGTTCAGACATTTGTTCAACAGGTGGCAACACCTCTCGTGCAGCTTTGTGATCGCTCAAACGCCGATCAAGCTGAATGGCTAATAACATAGAATCGTCAAGACCAGAGGGAACAGGAAATCCCACCATAGTATCTTTTACGGCTTCTGACAACCCCTTCCAAAAGAGAGCAGCCAAGGCATTATCATTCCAGGTAGTAAGTACTGCCCACTTTCTGAATTTTTGACAGTACATTTCTGCAGAATCATGACCCTGGCTCAATGCCAGCAGGGTCTTTTCAGCCTGATCAATGGCATTAGGTTCGTCATACAACAAACCCAAAGCTTGAAAGAATGCGTTCACATTAGTCAGAATAGGATCATCTGGTTTCAAAGAAAACGCCCAATCCTGGGGATCGCCACGCAGCAAAGAGATGACAATTTTAACGTGCTGCGCGGAGCTCCCTGACGAGTTAGGCTTCAAGGCAAAAAATAATTTACAATTATTTTTGAAATTCAAAAATTTAGACCGATCCCCAAAAAATACATCAGGTGTAGGAATCTTTGGTTCAGCAGCATGTGAATGAGCAAGGTAGGCGGAAATTCCCCGCACTTCCGCAGCGAGCTGCTCCACACGATCAGACAATTGCTTTATCTCCATTGAGAGAAAAAAAAAATTCCCCCTACGGCCTCAGAGATATAGAGGAAAAAATATACACACTTTTTTTTTTTTTTTTTACAATTCTTTCCTGCTATTGAGTACCATAGGATCTGCGGTATGGCGAGTGATTCTGTTATGAATGAGTCACCGTAGGAGGCAAAAGCAGAAATACAAGCTAAGTCCAGAAAACCAGAGAAGTTGGCAACTATCAGATTGCAGACCCCTGAACCTATCAACACAACTAGCAGTAGCCGTGGGGGGTTCCTACGATGCCCTAGACCCCTCGATCACAGCCGGAGAATTACATAGGCCTAAAGAAAGAAAGGGGAAATCTAAACTGCCCCAGAGCAGACCCCAAAGCAATAGGCAGCCCCAACATATAATGACGGTGAAGCAAGATGAAAATACTAACACAGACAGAAAGATAGACTGAGCAAAGATGGGGCCCAAAACTACCTAGATAGGAAAGGACAGGAAGGCTGCTGTCTGCAATCTGCCAAAACCCTATCAAAGACATAAGCCAACAAGCTGATATGAAAAAGGCCCTGAAGCAGCTTGGCTTCAAAAACTAAATCAGCACTCAGGTATTTTCAGAAGACAGAGCTAAATGAATTCAGCACACCCCAGCAGGGAATGGCAGAAATCCAGAAAAACAAAGCAAAACAAAGTCAAAGCACCAAAGCAAAAGGCCAAGCAGCAAACTTAGCTTTAGAGGAGCAGGAATTCAGACTGGTCTCCAAGGATCCCACAGAGAAATCACCCGCAGGGCAGAAGGGCGTTGGCAGCCTTATATCCAGTCAGTAACTCCACTCAGCCAGTCATCATCATCAGCCTCAGGTGTTTGATAATCAGGCTCACTACCTTTCTTTACCAGAAGAGGGAGTTCCTCGGGCCTCAGTAATGAAGGGGAAAATGAACTCACAACAGCCCCCCCTTGAGGAGGGGTCACCGAACCCTCATCCACGCCACCAGACCGATCAGGATGGGCCCGGTGAAAAGCATGAACCATGAACCAATCTATTGGCATGAAAATCGGAGGCAGAGACCCAAGAATTATCCTCCTGACCATAACCCTTCCATTTGACCAAATACTGGACTCTCCGTCTAACCAAACGAGAATCCAATATTTTTTCTACCTCATATTCCACATTGCCTTCAACCAACACAGGGTCAGGAGGTGCTGCCATAGGAACCACTGGCTCAACAAACCTCTTCAACAGAGATTTGTGAAATACGTTATGGATCTTGAAAGTAACTGGAAGAGCCAATCGAAATGAAACAGGATTAAGAATTTCCAAAATCTTATAAGGACCAATAAATCTTGGCTTAAATTTTGGAGATGCAACCTTCATAGGAATATTCTTAGACGACAACCAAACCATATCACCCACTTTAAACCGGGGACCAATGGTCCTTTGCTGGTTGGAAAATCGCTGGGGCTTTTCCTGAGAAAGTGACAACTTATCCACCACTTGGTCCCATATCTGCTGCATTCTCTTAACCACAGTGTCCACACCTGGGCAGGACAAAGATTCCAATTGCCCTGAAGAGAATCGAGGATGAAACACAAAATTACAGAAAAAGGGTGACATCAAAGTGGCAGAACTAGCTCTATTGTTCAGTGCGAATTCGGCCAAAGGCAAAAATGAGACCCAATCATCCTGATCAGCAGAAATAAAACATCTCAAATAAGACTCCAAGGTCTGGTTTGTTCTCTCAGTCTGTCCGTTGGTCTGGGGGTGAAACGCGGAGGAGAAGGATAACTGTATTCCCAGATTGGAGCAAAAGGCTTTCCAGAATCTGGAAACAAACTGGACTCCTCTGTCGGACACAATGTTCTCAGGAATCCCATGTAACCGAACCACCTGTTGTAAAAACAAGGGCACAAACTCAGCGGAAGATGGCAACTTCGGGAGTGGTACAAGATGGACCATCTTTGAAAATCTATCACACATCACCCAGATAACAGTCATTCTCTGAGAGACAGGAAGATCAGAAATAAAATCCATTAAGATATGGGTCCATGGCCTCTTGGACATCGGCAAGGGCATCAGCAACCCACTAGAACGAGAACAGGGTTTAGACAGAGAACAAGTCCCACATGACTGTACAAAATTCCTGACGTCACGAGATAAGGCAGGCCACCAAAAGGACCTGCTCACCAAATCTCTGGTGCCAAAAATACCTGGATGACCAGCCAATGCAGAGCAATGAATTTCAGACATCACTCTCTTTCTCCACTGGTCAGGAACATACAATTTTCCCATAGGGCAATGCTCAGGTTTATCCTCCTGAAATTCCTCCAGGGCGCGTTTCAAATCAGGTGAAGTGGCAGAAAGAACTACCCCCTCACCTAGGATGGTAGTAGGCTCGGTCACACTAAGAGAATCGGCAAAGAAACTCCTAGAAAGGACGCCTGCCTTAACATTCCTAGTGCCCAGAAGAAAAGAGACCACAAAATTAAAATGCGTTAAAAACAAGGCCCATCTAGCCTGTCTAGGATTCAAGCATTTGGCCAACTCCAGATAAATCAAATTCTTGTGATCGTGAGGACCACAACTTGATGTCTAGCTCCCTCCAACCGATGTCTCCACTCCTCAAATGCCCACTTCATGGCCAACAATTCCCGATTCCCCACGTCATAGTTGCGTTCAGATGGGGAGAACTTTCGAGAAAAGAAGGCACAGGGATTCATCTTAGAAGTCACAGGGTCTTTTTGGGACAAAACAGCTCCTGCACCAATCTCAGAAGCATTTACCTCCACCTGAAATGGAAGTGAGACATCAGGTTGCTGTAAAACTGGAGCTGAAGTAAATCTCTGCTTAAGCTCCTCAAATGCTGAGATAGCCCCAGGAGACCAATTCAGCACATCAGCGCCCTTCTTGGTCAGATCAGTCAGTGGTTTGACAATACCAGAAAAATTACCTATAAATTTACTATAGAAATTAGCAAAACCCAAAAACTTTTGGAGGGCCTTCAAAGAAGTAGGCTGAACTCAATCATAAATGGCCTGTACCTTTGCCGAGTCCATTTCAATAGTCGATGGAGATAAGATAAATCTCAAAAATGAAATCCTCTGTACACCAAAGAGGCATTTTGATCCCTTAACAAACAGGGAATTCTCCATCAAAATCCAGAACACTGTCCGGACGTGTTGCACATGAGAATCCCAATCACTAGAAAAGATCAAAATATCATCCAGATAGATGATCAAAAACTTATCCACAAAGTCACGGAAAATAACATTCATAAAGGACAGGAAGACAGAAGGGGCATTAGTGAGCCCAAAAGGCATCACCAGCTACTCAAAATGTCCCTCCGGAGTATTAAACGCCGTCTTCCATTCATCCCCGTGCTTGATGCGAATAAGATTATATGCCCCCCTGAGGTCAAGCTTAGTAAACCAGCAGGCACTCTTAACTCTGGAGAATAAATCAGACATCAGAGGTAACGGGTACTGATATTTAACCGTCATCTTGTTAAGGGAACGATAATCAATACACGGTCTTAATGAACCATCTTTCTTGGCCACACAAAAAAACAGCACCTAAAGGTGACGAGGATGGTCTAATATGACCCTTCTCCAATGACTCCTTAATATAGGATCGCATAGCATCATGTTCGGGTACTGATAAGTTGAAAAGCCGACCCTTGGGAAATTTACACCCAGGCATCAACTCAATTGCACAGTCATAACTCCTATGAGGAGGCAAAGACGCAGACTTGCTCTCACTAAATACATCAGAAAAATCGGCTAGATAATCAGGAATATCATGAGACTGAGGAGAGGTGGAGAAAACAGGAGCGTCCCTAAGAACACACTGACAACCCCAACTCACCACAGACCCAGATTTCAAATCCAAAACTGGATTATGAGTTTGCAACCAAGGAAAACCCAGAACAATAGTATCATGCAAATTATGCAACATCAAAAATTTACAATTTTCTTGGTGGCCTGGGGCAACTCGCATTGTCACCTGAGTCCAAAACTGAGGTATATTCTCCACCAAAGGAGTAGCATCAATACCCCTCAAAGGAATAGGCGTCCGCAGAGGCGTCATGGAAAAAACCACAACGTTTAGCAAAGTCCAAATCCATCAGATTCAACGCTGCTCCTGAATCCACAATAACCTTTGTGGAAAACGTGGAAAAAGAGCAGATCAGATTAATTGCCAAAAGAAACTTAGATTTATACTGCCCACAGCAAATGTGTGTGCAAAACGTTTCTCTCATTTTGGCAGACAGAAATAATATGAGAGGTGTCTCCACAGAAAAAACACAGCTTATTACGCCTTCTAAACTCCTGACGTTGCTCCCTAGAAAAAACCCCATCACATTACATAGGTTCAGACGTTTGTTCAAAAGGCGGCAGCGCCTCCCGTGTAGTTTTACGTTCACGTAAACGCAGATCAACTTGAATGGCTAATGACATAGAATCATCCAGACCAGAGGGAACAGGAAATCCCACCATAACATCTTTTACGAATCTCTGATAAACCCGTCCGAAAGAGAGCTGCCAATGCACTATCATTCCATGTAGTAAGGACCACCCACTTTCGGAATTTCTGACAGTATAACTCTGCAGAATCCTGACCCTGGTTTAATGCCAACAGGGTTCTCTCAGCTTGATCAACAGCATTATGTTCATCATACAACAACCCCAAGGCTTGAAGAAATGCATTCACATTAGTCAGAATAGGATTTTCAGGTGTCAGAGAAAAAGCCCAATCCTGGGGATCGCCGCACAGCAAGGAGATGACAATTTTAACCTGCTGCACAGAGCTCCCAAATGAGTTAGGCATCAAGGCCAGAAATAATTTACAATAATTCTTAAAATTCAGAAATTTAGACCGATCCCCAGAAAACACATCAGGAGTAGGGATCTTAGCTTCAGCAGCATGTGACTGAATGAGGTAGGTGGAAACTCCCTGCACTGCAGCAGCCAGCTGCTCCACACGATCAGACAATTGCTTAATCTCCATTAGGAAAAAGAAAAAAAAATCCTCCTACGGCCCCAGAGAAAAGAGGAAAAAATATATAAAAAAAAAATCTGACACTTTTTTTTTTAACAACTTCTTCCTGCTTTTGAGTACCCTAGAATCTGTGGTCTGGCTGGTGATTCTGTTATGAATGGGTCACCGAGGAGGAAGAAACCTAAACATGCTAAGCCCAGAAAAACCAGAGAGGTTGGTAACTATGCAGATTGCAGATCCCTGATCCTACCACACAACTAGCAGCAGCTGTGGAGCATGCCTACGATGAACCTAGATGCCTCGTCACGGCCAGAGGACTAAATAAGCCTAAAGCAAGAAAAGGGAAAACTAACTGCCCCAGAGCAGACCCCAAAGGAATAGACAGCCCCCACATATGTATTGACGGTGAAACAAGATTAAAACACAAAAACAGGTAGGAAAATAGGCTGAGCAAACGATGGGGCCCAAGCTAACTAGAGAGGATAGGAAAGTAAAGACACTGTCTGCAATCTGCCCAAAACCCTACAAAATAATGTCCAACACTTCTGATAGCAAAATTAACCCTGAAGTCACTAGACTTCTCCCACTATATCAGCACTCTTAAATAGTCTGAGACAGAGCAAAAAGAGGCCAATCTAATAAGGGACAAAAAGCAAATTGGCAAATACAGATAAATAAGAGTGCAAATTCAGCACAGCCCAAGCCGGGGCTGGCTGACCACACAAAAAACTGAATAGAGCAACAAAATCAAGTGTGAACATTAGCAGAGAACTTAGCTTGAGCAGATTGGAACAGAGCTGAGAACCAAGACCTGACAAGCAGAAGGAATCACCAGCAACTGAATAGGGCATCGGCTGTCTTAAATCCAATCTGAGCCTCCTGAGGTCCAATCGTCATCCTCATTCTCAGGTGTCTGATCTCCACCGATCAAATCAGCCTCACTACCTCCTGTTACCACCAGAGGGAGTCTGGAAGGAGAACTCACAACTGGTGAACCAGAGAATGAACTCACAACATCTACGCTTCTGATACAGTACCCTTTTTTGCTATTTTGATTCTGGTGTTATCCATAATGAGCTGTTGTGAGTTCATTTTCCCCTTCGTCACTGAGGCCTGGTGAACTCCCTATTCTAATGAAGGAAGGTAGTGAGCCAGATTATCAGGCACCTGGGACTAATGAAGACGATTGGCTGAGTGGAGTCACTGACTGGATTTAAGGCAGCCTACGCCCTTTCTGCCCTGCGGGTGATTTCTCTGTGGACTCTTGGACACCAGTCTGATTCCTGCTCTCCTAAAGCTAAGTTTTCTGTTTTGCCTTTTTGCATCTAAGATTTGTTTTTGTTTTTCTTGCTTTTTGGATTCTGCCACTCCCTGCTGGAGTGTGCAGTGTTCCTTGAGCTCTGTCTTCTGAAAGTACCTGAGTGCTGATTTAGTTTTTGAAGCTTAGTTGCTTCAGGGCCATTTTTATATCAGCTTGTTGGCTTTTGTCTCTGATAGGGTTTTGGCAGATTGCAGACAGCAGCTTTCCTATCCGTTCCTATCTAGGTAGTTTTTGGGCCCCGTCTTTGCTCAGCCTGTCTTTCTGTCTGTGTAAGTGTTTTCATCTTGCTTCACCGTCATTATATGTGGGGGGCTGCATTTCAAAAAATGCAAGCACTGAGTCGGGGAGTAAGTAAACTGCTTTTAAAGCCAGAGCATCAGGAACTGGTTTTGCCTTACATTGCTGAAACAGCCTCCAGCTTTATCGCCTCCTCTTCTGAATTTTCAAAAAATGCAAGCACTGAGTCGTCAGTGCAGGCTTCTGGTTAAGAGCAGCCCCTTTCCTTGGGTTCTTCACCCACACCAAAAGTGTAGGATGCGGCAGCCAACACTTCAGATTACTCCATGGAGCTCTTTTCACATGCCATGCCTGGGTTTATTCTAAATGGGGCACATTATATATGGAGCATTATTTGGGCCATTAAGACATTGGAGCATCATCCATGAGGCCCATCATATACTGAAGCATTCCAAATGGGGAACATCAGACACTGGAGCAGCATTCACGGGGCCCATTATACACTGGAGTATTAGAAATGGGGCTCATTATATATGGAGAATTATTTGGGCCCATAAGACACTGGAGCATCATCCATGGGGCCCATCATATACTGGAGCATTCTAAATGGGCATATCAGACACTGGAGCAGCATCTATGGGGCCCATTATACACTGGAGCATTAGAAATGAGGCCCATTATATATGGAGCATTATTTGGGCCCATAACACACTGGAGCATCATCCATGGAGAACATCATATAATGTAGCATTATGTGGAGCTCATCATATACTGTATGGAACATTATATGTATGGGGAAATATAGGGGGCTCATTATTCTGCATGGTGCACCATGTGGTGGCCATAATACTGTATGAAGTAATATACTGTCCTTTTTTTGAGCTATTGTAGAATTTAAAATAGATATCAGTCATGTCATGCAAGAAGGGAAGTATTTTTCATTGTACTATACCTATATTTCTGTGCCGTACCGGAGCATCATGAATTTTGGTATGTGTTAAAGGGGCGCACTGACACTCTTTGGCCCGGGGCACACGAAAACCTGGAGCCAGCCCTACCCCCCCACAACTTTAGCCAAATAACCCCCAGTTTTCAATGCGTAACTATTATTATAAAGTAAATTAAGGTTGACAAGCTTAAGTAATAAGAATTGATGTTGTTGGCATTGAAATGGGCCCTGTAGGTGTGTTTACTGTCCTCCACTCCCTGCCGACTTTGCTTCCCAATTGACTTGCATTCGGTTTTGTGTTTCAGTCGGACCTCTGACTTTTCCCTATAGTCGGCCGATTTCGTTCGACTCGACTTTTGAAAGTCGGGTTTCATGAAACCCGACTCGACCCTAAAAAAGGCAAAGTCGCCCATCTCTAGTGATCACCATTTGTGTATATGCCAGATACTACCAGAGCTAAAATGGCTGCAGAATGATGTGGTGTGCCCTTACATGAAATGGCTGCCGGTGTAGGTGTGGGTGCATCTGTGGGTGTGGCCTGCCTCAAGACAGCCTCTGGGACATGGGGTGTGCCATCGGCATTGAGGACTGGGTACAGGGAAGTAGGTTTGTGTGGGCGCGGTGCCCCAAAAGCAGCACATGTGTCCCTCCAATCTGGGTTCTGATTCTGGCAGACTGCATATGTCCACCCCTCTGGGGAATATGGAGGTGGTTTGTGCAGTGTAGGTCCAGCTGCCAAAACCGGTTATTTTATCAGGAGGTGGCCTGTATATATATTCACCGGTGGCAGAATTACATTCTTCAACCAACATTTGTCTCTTAATTTCTCTTGCCATTCTATACCATGCTTCAGCATCTCTTAAAACATTATTATCTCGTAAAAGTTCTTTCTTACTAGTCAACATGCTTTTCCATTCTATCTCATCAAGCCTCCCTCCCCGGGTTGTGGATCCAATACGATTCAGGAGGAGCTTTGCATTTTTAACATACTGTTTGCCTTCTCTTTCTGCCACTATCTCCCGAGCGGAGAAATAATTGGTCTTAGACTCGTTGTGACCCATGTTTACAACTTAATCCCCAACTACTGTACTTCTTATTTAGCCAAAATCTCATAAACTTCTGGACTGCCGTAGTTATAAATACACCTAAAGGGTACTGTGTGTGTGTGTAGTGTGGGACAACTTGTTAAACTCTATATAACATAGTATTATACCCTCTGGACTAGAAACAGATAGCTTAGCGTAAATGCTCAATCTAAATACTTTGATTTCAGGGAATTCAGCTGAATAAGCAGTATAACCAGTATAACAGGTATGGCAGTATAACCAGGCATGTCTAGTACTTTAGCAATACATCAGTCCTCAAAGACATAGTGCAGGCAAGGCATAAAACTATTATGAATAGCAATGCAGTAATTAATGTATTCCTTTTTCCCTTCACTGTTATTTGTTACTAAGGCAACTAGGGCTGACCTTTTGTCACTTTAGCTGTAGTAAATAGCAGTAATAATAATCAACTTTGGTTGTGCAGTTGATATTTCAGCGGATGGGGGATAGCAATCATCTCTTTCCTTAAAATCATCGGACCCAGTTTGTACTGTGGGCGTATGGCCAGACGTGAGCATATATATATAAATAAAAAAAAGGGCAGCACTACCAAAATTATAAAATTGGTGCAAAACCTAATCAGCAGTGTCCAAACAACCGAGTTAATAAATCAAGAAAAATAGGCAGCACTCCAAATTAAATGTGAAAAAGTGGATACTTTACTGATCCTCAGGTGGCGACGTTTCAACGGTGACCCGTCTTTATCAAGCTTGATAAAGACGGGTCACCGTTGAAACATCGCCACCTGAGGATCAGTAAAGTATCCACTATTTTCATATTTAATTTGGAGTGCTGCCTATTTTTCTTTATTTATACATGCATATATATATATATATAACTTCTTTGATCGTCTAAGGTCGGAACCAGGGCGATTACTTTGTGAAACACCCCCTTTGCACTCTGCACTGTATTATTCTAGTAGCCCTAGTGCAGTATGAAATAGCTTTTAACAGATACTAGACACACCCTCCAAATTAGCTAGAATGGACAATACACACAAATACAGACAATTAAGAAATTATATGTATCTGACCGAGTCTGTAGGCTCGGGACTTTCAAATGTGGTCAGTTAAATGTTCAGAGAAGACAGCCAACTATCTCCTCCCAGCCTGGATGTGAAAACAGAAGGGTAGGTAAGATGATATATTTTCTTACCTGGTTATTGAGCTGCAGTCTCATCCTGCTGAAAAGACGTCCGTCCTGTTGGAAATTTTTTGTGGCTGTGATCGTCTGGTATCGTTCTGAGCCCCACTGTTCGGGCGCCAACTGTGGATTCTGTCACACTAGGGTGTGACCCGTTTTAATTGTCTGTGGCCGAATTGGATCTCTGGCAGAGATGATACGTGCACAGAGGAAAGAACACACAAGACAAGGTATATCGTGTCTCAAATGATTCTTCCCCATTTTAATCTCAGAAGTGCACAGTTTTCATAGCAAGAAATCGAGCTGTCTCATTGCATTACATCATGGTTTTTTTTCCAAATTACTGATTATCACAAACTACTATTGATATCACAAATTACTATTGATCTCACATGTTCTATTTACTATATAATCATTATGCAAATAATTATTGCTTCTAGCCTAATCCACCCAAATCCACCAAGTTTCGATGAGGCTAGGTGGGCTATACAATGCAGAAATAAATCTTAGATAAAGAATCAGAAATATCTTAAAGCTACATGATTTCAATATTTAGCAAAGCGTCCATATAGTGGTATAATTTTGATTCTTGTATATATTCATATGCCATATAGTTTGCCCTTAACACTACTTCTGCCACTATTAATCATCCAAGGCTCCCTGGCTGTGAACAACACCAATTAGACATACAGTATATTTAGAGCACTGTAGCACATAAAAGTGCACTTCTTCAAAATACTTCATTCATGTCCCCATAAAGTATGATGTACAATAATAAATTATATTGTGGTACCATGTTAGCCAGAAAAATCCATATGAATACTTTTTCGCCCAATGATGACAAAAGTATTCTCAGGGTGATACCTTTATTGGCTAACCAGAAAATAATCTGTTTGCAAGCTTTCAGAGCACAGTGGCTCCTTCTTCAGGCAGGATAATTAATCCATTTGTTATCTTGCCTGAAGAAGGAGCCACTGTGCTCTGAAAGCTTACAAACATATTTTCTGGTTAGCCAATAAAGGTATCACCCTGAGAATACTTTTGTCATCATTGGGCGGAAAAGTATTCACATTGATGTCCCCATAAACAATCTCTCAATTTATCCTTGCCTCTATACGTCTTTTTACTGACCTGACATATAAGAGTATAGCATCGGCATACAGGTGACAATCCAGAAGTTGTCGGCTGTACACTATAGCTGACAACTTGCTTGATTAGCCATGATCAGTGTTTACACCGAACATATCTATTTAACCCTTTAATGCTGCTGTCAAAATGTACTACATCTTATAAATGGTTAACAGAGTGTGGGGTTTCAGATTTAACCTCATTGGCATCCTGAAATCATGATTGTGTGATCCTGATGTTTGCCATGGCAATTCACAGCCAAATGGCGGCCTTAAAGTCTTCCAGCTTTAGCAGCATGTTCAGAAGTTATCAACATTTAGGTGGTATGCATAAACTTTTCCATTTCTGTCATGTCACTTGTATTCATTCCTGAAAATCACCTGAAGGATTAATAAGCTACCTGACAGCAGTTTTCAATACGTTAGGGGGCGCTGCTTGTAAAATGGTATCATTTTTGAGAGGTTTCCAATATGTAGGACCCCAAAGTCACTTCAAACCTTAATAAGTCCCTAAAGAAAATAAATGTTGCAAATCTCCTTGAAAAAACGAAAAATGACTGCTACATTTTAAAATTTCCTGAAATGCTAGCAAAATAAAATAACATTTTACAAATGGTGCTAATGTAAAGAAGACATGTGGGAAATGTTATTTATTAATGTTTTTCTGTGTTATGGCTATCTGGATTGAAGAAATAATCATTCAAAGTTTGAAAATTTTCTTGCATTGTAAAATTTTTGATATTTTCTATAAATAAACTCAAAACATATCAATCTAAATTTACAATTTTTATCATACATTATAATGTGCCATGACAAAACTATCTCAAAATCACTGGGATTTGTTGAATCATTCCAGAATTATTACCATATAAAGGGACACTGGTCATATTTCAAAAATTTGGCCCGGTCACTTAGGGGTTTAAGGTACTTTTTCCTCAGTGTCGCTTTTTAACGGCACTGAGAAATAAGGTTATAGCACCCCCCAGTGTCAGAAAATCTCAGGGGTCTCAGCTAAAAGGGGTAGCTGGGACCCCGTAGAACATGATTCATATCAGTTTTTACCATCCACAGTGTTGCGATCACCATTATTCATGGAATAATGGCGATCGCAAAAAAGTCTGATTAGTTATTTATTTCTCTCTCCTCTTTGATCTAGAACTTCAGAGGTGAGAGAAATGGGGTCCCCTGAGCACCCCTGGTACCTATGATGTCCCCCCGTCTCTCCAACTGTGTCCCCAGGCCCTCGGCATCTTCTTCCAGGAAAAATGTCTGGCGCATGCGCAGTGGGCCTGCCGAGATCTGCTGCCCTGCATCTGGCAAAAATAGCAGATTTCTCCTATTGGTTCATTTTGTTCACTGTGATAGATCAAAATAAAAAATAGTAAATCAGACCCCTTTATCACCCCTTTAGTAGGTAAAAATAATAAAATATTTGTTTATTTTTTTTCCATTTTTCCATTAGGGTAGCGATAGGGCTAGGGTTAGCTTTATAGTTGGGGTTATAGCTAGGGTTGGGGTTAGGGTTATGGTTGGTGCTATAGTTGGGGTTATACCTAGGGTTAGGGTTGGGAAAAGGGTTAATGTTGGGGCGAGGGTTAGGGTTGGGGCAAGGGTTAGGGTTGAGCTAGGGTTAGGGTTGGGGCTTGGGTTTGAGCTAGGGTTAAAGTTGAGCTAGGCTTAGGGTTGGGGCTAGAGTTTGGGTTGGGGCTAGAATTGGGGATAAGGTTGTGTTGGGGATAGGGTTTGTTGGGGTTAGAGTTGTGATGTTGGGTTTAGGGTAGTGTTGGGGTTAAGGTTATGATTAGGGTTATAATTATGGTTTGGATTAGGGTTAGGGGTGTGTTGGGGTTAAGGTTGGGGTTAGTACTTTGTTAGGGTTGGAGTTACAATTGGCGCCCACCATTGATTACAGCAAATTTTGTGTTAAAAAAGTCAAACAGTGCTCCCTCCCTTCTGATCCCTGCCATGTGCCCAACCAGTGGCATTGCGCCACATGCGGGGTATTGACATACCCAGGAGAAATTGCACAACAAATTTTGTGGTCCAATTTCTCCTGATACCCTTGTAAAGATAACAAAGTTTGGTTCAAAAGTAAATTTTTGTGAAAAAAGTAAATTGTTCATTTTTTCCTTCTACATTGTTTGTGTTCTCATGAAGCACCTGAAGAGTTAATAAACTTCTTGAATGTGGTTTTGCACACCTTGAGGGATGCAGTTTTTAGAATGGTGTCTCTTTTGTATATTTTCTGTCATATTAACCCCCCAAACTCACTTCAAATGTGAGGTGATTCGTTAAAAAAAATGGTTGTGTAAAATTTGTTGGAAAAATGAGAAATCGCTGGTCATCTTTTAAGTCTTATAATGTCCTATCAAAAAAATTACGTTTCCGAAACTGTGCTGATGTAAAGTAGACATATGACTGTCTGATTTAATGGCACAAAAATTAAAACTTTGAAAATTGCAAAATTTTCAAAGTTTTTGCCAAATTTCCATTTTTTCCTAATTAAGCGCAAGTCATATCGAATAGATTTTAGCACTAACATGAAGTATAATATGTCAAAAAACATCTCAGAATCAGTGGGATTTGTTAAAGCTTTCCAGAGCTATAACCTCATAAAGTGACAGTGATCAGAATTATAAAAATTGGCTTGGCCATTGAGTACCAAATTGTCTCTGCCACTAAGGGGTTAAACAAAACATCATCAGAAGCTAAGGAAATAAACAGGAAGAGCCGATATCTACAAAACTGTTTTTGAACTATTAAAAACTTGAAATATAATTTAATTTTAAAGATGAAACATTTAAAATATAATTTTGAGTATCAGGCAACCCCTTTAACCCCTTCCTGACATCCGACGTACTATCCCGTCCACGGTACCCGGGCCCGTATGACCGTGGACGGGATAGTACGTCTACCGCGATCAGCGGCGCCCATGTGGTGAGCGCCGCTGATCGCGGCCGGGTGTCAGCTGATTATCACAGCTGACACCCGGCACTATGTGTCAGGGGCAGTCACGGACCGCCCCCGACACGTTAACCCCTTGCACACCGCGATCAAACATGATCGCGGTGTACCGGGAGTTAAAGGGAAGCATCGGCAGGGAGGGGGCTCCCTCCGTGCTTCCCTGTGCCCCCCACGGCAGCGCAATGTGCAGCGCTGCTGCGGGGGGCTCCTATCCTCCAGGCCCCCGAATCCAAGATGGCGACGGGGGCCTTCGGGGACCTGAGGAAGCTGGCTTCCTCAGTGCCTGCAAAGCGCAGGCAAGAGGAAGTCTTCTTCAATGCCTGTGACAGATTGCTGATCTGTCACAGTGATCTGTGATGTGACAGATCAGCGATCTGTCACAGGACAGTGATGTCCCACCTGGGACTATGTAATAAAGTAAAAAAAAAATTAAAAAAAAATGTAAAAATAAATTAAAAAAAATCGCCAAATAAATTAGAAAAAAAAAAAAATATTCCCTCAATAAATCCATTTTTTGGAAATAATAAAAAAAAAAACAATAAAAGTACACATATTAGGTATCGCCGCGTCCGTAATGACCCGCCCTATAAAACTGTCCCATTAGTTAACCCTTTTAGCGAACCCCTTAAAAAATAAAAATAAAAAACGAAGCAAAAAATAATGATTTATTATCATACTGCCAAACAAAAAGTGTAATAACGCGCGATCAAAAAGATGCATATAAACATCCATGGTACCGCTGAAAACGTCATCTTGTCCCGCAAAAAACGAGCCGCAACACAGCATCATCAGCAAAAAAATAAAAAAGTTATAGCTCACAGAATAAAGCGATGCAAAAATAATTATTTTTTATATAAAATAGTTTTCATTGCATAAAACCGACAAAAACATAAAAAAAGACCTAAATGAGGTATCGCTGTAACTGTACTGACCCGAAGAATAAAACCGCTTTATCAATTTTACCGCACGCGGAACGGTGTAAACGCACCCCCCCAAAAGAAATTCATGAAACGCTGGTTTTTGTTCATTCTGCGTCCCAAAAATAGGAATAAAAAGCGATCAAAAAATGTCACGTGCCCGAAAATGGTACCAATAAAAACGACAACTCGTCCCGCAAAAAATAAGACCTCACATGACTCAGTGGGTCAAAATACGGAAAAATTATAGCTCTCAAAATGTGGTGATACAAAAACTATTTTACAATAAAAAGCGTCTTTTAGCGTGTGACAGCCGCCAAACATAAAAACCGCCATAAATAGTGAGTCAAACCCCCCGTTATCACCCCCTTAGTTAGGGAAAAATAATAAAACTAAAAAAAAAGTATTTATCTCCATTTTCCCGTTAGGGTAAGGCTGTGTGCACACGCTGCGGATTAGGTGCGGATTCATCCGCGTGGATTTTGTAAAATCCGCAGGTGAAACCGCAGGTCAAAAGACCTGCGGTTTTACCTGCGGATTGCTCTGCGGTTTTGTCCTGCGGTTTTTCATCTCCTCAATAGAGGAGATGGCAAACCGCAGGAGAATCCGCAGAAAGAATTGACATGTCAATTCTTTCTGCGGATTGAAAACCGCAGATAATCCGCGCGGAAAATTCCGCACCGTCTGCACTGCGGTTTTTGATTCCCATAGGGAATCATGGTACTGTACACCGCAGCAGAAACTGCTGCGAGTCCGCAGCAGCCAAAACCGCTGTGGAACCGCAGCAAAATCCGCAGCGTGTGCACACAGCCTTAGGGTTAGGGCTAGGGTTAGGGCTAGGGTTAGGGCTAGGGTTAGGGCTAGAGTTAGGGTTAGGGTTAGGGCTAGGGCTAGGGCTAGGGTTAGGGCTAGGGTTAGGGCTCAGATTAGGGTTAGGGGTGTGTTGGGGTTAGGGTTGGAGTTATAATTGGGGGTTTTCCACTGTTTGGGCACATCAGGGGCTCTCCAAATGCAACATGGCGTCTGATCTCAATTCCAGCCAATTCTGAGTTGAAAAAGTCAAATGGTGCTCCTTCCCTTCCAAGCCCTGCCATGCGCCCAAACAGTGTTTTACCCCCACATGTAGGGTATCAGCCTACTCAGGACAAATTGCAAAACAATTTTTGGGGTCCAATTTCTCCTGTTACCCTTAGGAA
This sequence comes from Dendrobates tinctorius, assembly GCF_039654945.1. Lineage (NCBI taxonomy): Eukaryota > Metazoa > Chordata > Amphibia > Anura > Dendrobatidae > Dendrobates > Dendrobates tinctorius. The sequence continues at coordinate 20,711,955 of NW_027361732.1, read as the reverse complement.
AATAAAAAATTGGGAGCAAAAATATCATTTTTGTGGAAAAAAATGATTTTTTTATTTTCACGTCCGAGTGTTATAAACTTCTGTGAAGCACTTGGGGGTTCAAAGTGCTCACCACACATCTAGATAAGTTCCGTGGGGGGTCTAGTGTCCAAAATGGGGTCACTTGTGCGGAGTTTCAATAGTTTAGGTACATCAGGGGCTCTCCAAACGCACATGACACCCGCAGACCATTCCATCAAAGTCTGCATTCCAAAACGTCACTGCTTCCCTTCCGAGCCCCGACGTGTGTCCATACAGTAGTTTTCTCCCACATATGGGGTGTCAGCGTACTCACGCCAAATTGGACAACAACTTTTGGGGGTCCAATTTCTCCTGTTACCCTTGGGAAAATGAAAAAATTGGGGACTAATTGATCATGTTTCTGGAAAAAATACGATTTTTTTATTTTCATGCCCTGGCATTATAAACTTCAGTGAAGCCCTTGGGGGTTCAAAGTGCTCACCTCACATCTAGATAAGTTCCTTAGTGGGTCTAGTTTTCAAAATGGGGTCATTTGTGGGGGGTTTCCACTGTTTAGGTACATTAGGGGCTCTCCAAAGGCAACATGACACCCGCAGACCATTCCATCAAAGTCTGCATTCCAAAACGTCACTACTTCCCTTCCGAGCCCCGACGTGTGCCCATACAGTAGTTTTCTCCCACATATGGGGTATAAGCATACTCAGGACAAATTGGACAACAACTTTTGGGGTCCATTTTCTCCTGGTACCCTTGGGAAAATAAAAAAATGGTGACTAAAAGATCATGTTTGTGGAAAAAATACGAATTATTTATTTTCACGTCCGAGTGTTATAAACTTCTGTGAAGCACTGGGGGGTTCAAAGTGCTCACCACACATCTAGATAAGTTCCTTGGGGGGTCTAGTTTACAAAATAGTGTGATTTGTGGGGGGTTTCCACTGTTTAGGTACACTAGGGGCTCTCCAAAGGCAACATGACACCCGCAGACCATTCCATCAAAGTCTGCATTCCAAAACGTCACTACTTCCCTTCCGAGCCCCGACGTGTGCCCATACAGTAGTTTTCTCCCACATATGGGGTATCAGCATACTCAGGACAAATTGGACAACAACTTTTGGGGTCCATTTTCTCCTGGTACCCTTGGGAAAATAAAAAAATGGTGACTAAAAGATCATGTTTGTGGAAAAAATACGAATTATTTATTTTCACGCCCGGGCATTATAAACTTCTGTGAAGCACTGGGGGGGTCAAAGTGCTCACCACACATCTAGATAAGTTCCTTAGGGGGTCTAGTTTCCAAAATGGTGTCATTTGTGGGGGGTTTCCACTGTTTTGGTACATCAGGAGTTTTCCAAACGCGACATGGTGTCCGATCTCAATTCCAGCCAAAAACGTCAAATGGCGCTGCTTCCCTTCCGAGCTCTGCCATGCGCCCAAATAGTGGTTTACCCCCACATGTGGGGTATCAGCGCACTCAGAACAAATTGCACAATAACTTTTATGGTCCTGTTACCCTTGGAAAAATAAGAATTGAGGGAGAAAAGATCATTTTTGTGGAAAAAATATGATTTTTTAATTGTATGGCTTTATGTTATAAACTTCTGTGAAGCCCATGGGGGTTCAAAGTTCTCACCACACATCTAGATAAGTTCCTTAGGGGGTCTAGTTTCCAAAATGGTGTCATTTGTGGTGGATTTCCACTGTTTTGGTACATCAGGGGTTTTCCAAACGCGACATGGTGTCCGATCTCAATTCCAGCCAAAAACGTCAAATGGCGCTGCTTCCCTTCCGAGCTCTGCCATGCGCCCAAATAGTGGTTTACCCCCACATGTGGGGTATCAGCGTACTCAGGACAAATTGCACAATAACTTTTAGGGTCCTGTTACCCTTGTAAAATAAGAATTGAGGGTGAAAAGATCATTTTTGTGGAAAAAATATGATTTTTTTAATTGTATGGCTTTATGTTATAAACTTCTGTGAAGCCCATGGGGGTTCAAAGTTCTCACCACACATCTAGATAAGTTCCTTAGGGGGTCTAATTTCCAAAATGGTGTCATTTGTGGGGGGTTTCCACTGTTTTGGTACATCAGGGGTTTTCCAAACGCGACATGGTGTCCGATCTCAATTCCAGCCAAAAACGTCAAATGGCGCTGCTTCCCTTCCGAGCTCTGCCATGCGCCCAAATAGTGGTTTACCCCCACATGTGGGGTATCAGCGTACTCAGGACAAATTGCACAATAACTTTTAGGGTCCTGTTACCCTTGGGAAAATAAAAATTGGGGTGAAAAGATCATTTTTGTGGAAAAAATATGATTTTTTAATTGTACCGCTGTACGTTATAAACTTCTGTAAAGCCCTTGTGGGTTCAAAGTTCTCACCACATATCTAGATAAGTTCCTTGGGGGGTCTAGTTTCCAAAATGGGGTCACTTGTAGGGGGTTTCCACTGTTTAGGTACATCAGGGACTCTACAAACGTGACATGGCGTCCGATCTGAATTCCAGCCAATTTTGCATTGAAAAAGTCAAACAGCGCTCCTTCCATTCTGAGCTCTGCCATGCGCTGAAACAGTCGTTCCCCCCCACAAATCAGGTATCAGCGTACTCAGGACAAATTGCACAATAACTTTTGCAGTCCAATTTCTCCTGTTACCCTTGGTAAAATAAAAAAAATTGAACCTGAAGTATTTTTTTTGTGAAAAAAAGTTAGATGTTCATTTCTTTTTAAATATTCAAAAAAATTCCTGTGACGCACCTAATGGGTTAATAAACTTCTTGAATGTGGTTTTGAGCACCTTAAGGGGTTCAGTTTTTAGAATGGTGTCAATTTTGGGTATTTTCTATCATATAGACCCCTCAAAGTGGCTTCAAATGTGATATGGTCCTAAAAATAAAATGGTGTTGTAAAAATGAGAAATCGCTGGTCAACTTTTAACCCTTATAACTTCCTAACAAAAAAAAATTTTGGTTCCAAAATTGTGCTGATGTAAAGTAAGCATGTGGGAAATGTTACTTATCAAGTTTTTTGTGTGCCGTATCTCTGTGATTTAAGGGCATAAAAATTCAAAGTTGGAAAATTGCGAAATTTTCAAAATTTTTGCCAAATTTCCATTTTCTTCACAAATAAACACAAGATATTTGAATGAAATTTTACCACTAACATGAAGTACAATATGTCACGAGAAAACATTGTCAGAATCACCGGGATCAATGGAAGCGTTCCAGAGTTATGACCTCATAAAGGTACAGTGGTCAGAATTGTAAAAATTGGCCCGGTCATGAACGTGCAAACGACCCTTGGGGGTGAAGGGGTTAAGCATTAGGTATGTAGCAAGACATGCAAAGTGTTGTCCTGCAAATCTTTAAAGCAATCTGTGTGAGGCTACATTTGCAAAATATTTCAAATCAGAACAATATGGTTAAACAAAATACAATATTGCTAAAGAAAAAGATTAGACAAGTGGTAATAAATTTCATGTGTTAACAAAACAGACATAAAAGATAACCACATCCTATGTTTTCATCTTTTCTCTTTACTTTCTTTACACTTAAGTTGAGTAATATTAATCTCAGCTGTCTAGCCAAGTGTTATAATGTAGTGTATTCATGAATATAAAGTGGGCATGTAAAAATTTGATATCGCTCTTGATTATTCTATCTCTTTTTGACATAGGATGAACTGCCAATATATAACACCTGTTGCATCAAATTCATCCAAATTTTGACTCACTGCATGATTCTTTAAAATTATAATCTGGTTTGTCTGGCAGGATCAATTCATAGAAGGCCCATGAGAAGTTACATTAATTACTTGATGATTAATTATGCTGTTTTCCTATGAAGTCTATGCCAAATTATTGATTCCAGATGCTCGTATGATGTTTTCTGGCAAGTATTTTTTTAGTCTTGGCATAATATATGTATTGGTAATTCAACAAAGAATCATTTTTGCACAACTCAGTTAATCCATTAGGATGATCGACAGCAGTATGGCAGGGCCATGTTTCGTTTTCTATACCTGTTCCTGAAATATATAAAATAATTGGAATATTAATTAATTGGCTGCCAAATACAGTGGGTACGGAAAGTATTCTGACCCCTTAAAAATTTTTCACTCTTTGCTCCATTGCAGCCATTTGGTAAATTAAAAAAAAAAACATTTTTTCTCATTAATGTACACTCTGCACCCCATCTTGATGAAAACAAACAGAAATGTAGACATTTTTGCAGGTTTATTAAAAAAGAAAAACAAAATATCATATGGTCATAAGTATTCAGACCCTTTGCACACACACTCAGATTTAAGTCACATGCTTTCCATTTCCTTTTGATCCTCCTTGGTATGGTTCTACTCCTTCATTGGAGCCCAGCTGTGTTTAATTAAACTGATAGGACTTGTAAAGGCACACACCTGTCTATATAAGAACTCACAGCTCACAGTGCATGTCAGACCAAATGAGAATCATGAGGTCAAAGGAACTGGCCAAGGAGCTCAGAGACAGAATGTTTGCTTAAAAAACTGGAATGGCGAGCTTTCTATCGGGCCACATTAATACTGAATTGTAAGCACAGGATGCTAATGTAGTTTTTTCAACTAGTGAGGCACCCCTTGAAAACTCAGAGAATCCATCTTTGAAAACCCTGTTTAAAGATATCTATCTTTGTTATAAAGAAAACATAAAGGCTTGGTGGGAGATTAAAGGGCTAGAAAATTACATTAAAAATAAGATAGTGCCAAGAGGTCTCCATTTAACAATTAAGGCCCCTTCACACTAAGCAAGATCGCTAGCAATATCGCTTAGGCGTCACCAATTTTGTAACACACCAGCGATATAGCTAGAGATATCGCTATATGTGACACTTACCTCCGACAGGCTCCCCCGCTGTCTATCGCTGATCACGCGAGAGCGTCCTGGGCTGTTTCACGTCGGCGGCTTCCTGCTGGTGCCGATGAGCAACGCGTGGACGCGGGCGGGAGGACATCTTCATCGTCGTGTCTGACAGGTAAGTAACGACCGCCGACTGCTGCTATGTTGCTAATGAGATCCGCCTGTTTGGCAGCTCACTAGCGACCATTTAGCGATGCACCAGCGATCCTGACGGGGTCGTATCGTGGTCGGGATCGCTGGTGCATCGCTAAATGTGATGGGACCCTTAGACCCTTACCACGTACAAGAAAATTCTGCTGTATTGGCAGCTTGGACCAAGGAGTCAATTGACTCCTCTTTTTGCTTTATGCAAATTCTGCTTACAGAGGAGATAAAACTCTTTGAGGAGTCCAGCAAAAGACTTAACCAATTAATAGAACAGGTTCAAAAACTTAAATCAGACCCTGATTTCATGAGACGCGATAATCTACTACAAACATCTGTAGAGAAATTCCAAAACAGATTAAAAGAAAGGAAACATTCACAGTTCACATGAGATCTAAGTGAATTTAAAGGCAATAAGGCATACGACGTTCAGATTCAAAATACTGTAGAGGTGTCTCACAAGAGAACCTCTATGAATTACGACCTGAGGAGAAAAATAACACAGGGCCAAATTATTAATTTAACATTGTATGCATTTTCAAGGGAGGAGTATGCTGTCCTACAAAAAGGGCTTAATTTCGTCCCAACAAACTCATTTAACTGTTTCAACTGGGTGAAGGATGTCAATTTATTTGGATGTAATCTTAAATGAAAACTATTTTTCCAACAACATAATTTGGAACAATGTAAGGAACAGGGACTCATTGAGGATGATCTGGAGAGTTTTCAAGCTCTGGTTGGGTTATTAAGAGAAAATAAGAATTATAGAGGTCGAGGGCCTTTCACTAATTTGAAAAAAGAGCACTAGAATGCCACCATGTAAGGATATTACAAGATTTGATATATTTATCAGGCTGGTTGAAGCAGACCTTTGTAAAATTTCTAACACTCATGGTGTGATAGAAAATAACCTAACTTCAAGTGAATCCCTGGCGCTAACCAAACTTGAGAAGAATAACGGGTTAATATTTAAATCCTCAGACAAAGGAGGGAACCTGGTAGTGATGGACCATCCAAAATATCTTGAAATGTGCGGGCTACTCCTCAATGATAGCGAAACCTATGAGGTAATAACAGAAAACCCTACTAAAATTTTCTGTGATGAATTGTTACAATTTTTGATCCCAGCTAAGGAAAGTGGTTTAATCTCACATAATGAGTTTGTTTTTCTGGCTCCAGTTACCCTGGTCATATCATCCTTTTATTACCTCCCCAAAATTCATAAGAGCCTAACACCTTTGAAGGGCCGTCCGATTGTGGCAGGTATTCCCTGTCACAGAATGTGGGCATATGTATTGACCAAATTTTAAGACCATTTGTGGTGTCACTTCTGTCTTATGTAAGGGATAATTCGCACTTGCTTGGACTATTGGAAGATGTTGTTGTGGACCCCCAGGTGAAACTAGCATCTATCGATGTGGAAGCTCTGTACAGCAGTATTCCCAATGAATACTGCTGTACAGAGCTGTGGAATGTGCTGAGCATAATAACTTCATATACAAGCTCCACTTTTTTACCCTGAACAGTAATTACTTTATCGTTAATGGAAAGTACTTCCAGCAGCCCAGGGCCACGGCTATAGGGAGTCCCTGTGCTCCTACCTAAGCCAACCTGGTCCTGGGCTGGTGGGAGGAAACCATCATTTTTTCTGAGGAGGAGAGATGGTGGCAGTCCTCAATTAAACTCTGGGCCAGATACATTGATGATATTTTGATTCTGTTGTCTGGCCCAGAGGGAGAGTTTAACAGGTTTATCGAGGAAATTAACATCAATATGATAGGCATGAAATTCACATCTGAATACTAAGAACACACTATCACTTTCTTGGATCTTACCATCACCAAGAACAAAGACAGAGGTCTAAATATCTGTACATATCATAAACTGACTGCAGCAAACAGTTTTCTGCAATGGAAAAGTCACCATCCGATACCCCTCAATCGAGGGAAATCGAAAGGACTGTTCCTCCACATCAGGAGAAACTGTTCAGACATTGATATGTTTAAAAGACAGGCAAAGGATCTACACTATAGGTTTAGAAAGAGGGGATATCCAACTGATATTTTGGTGAAATCATACAATAATGCCCTTGATAAGAATAGATCTGCACTCCTCCTGAGGGGAAATCATGCACAGAAAGACTTTTCTGATGTGGTGAGACTGATTGGTTCTTATGATAATCAAGCTGAAAGAGTCTATCAAATAATGAAAAAACATTGGAATGTTCTATTGGCAGATTCAAATCTTACAAATTTTGTGTCACCTAAACCGAGCATCCCGTACCAGAGAGGCAGATCTATTGGGGATAGGCTGTTGCATAGCCTGTATCAGAAACCCAAAAAAACAGGGACATAGTTGGACAGAAAACCAATAGGATTCTTTAAATATGGAAACTGTTCGAAATGTCGATATATGTCACAAAGAAAATGTTTTTCCAGTGCGTCCAGTGGTAAACAGTCCTACATTAGGGACTTTGGTAACTGCAGGTCTATGGGGGTAGTCTATAAAGCAACCTGTATGTGCCCCCTGGACTACATTGAAAAAACAAGAAGGGAAATGAGAGTCAGTGTTGGAGAACATCTTGGGGACAGTAGAAATAAAAGGGACACCCCCATTGCCTGCCAAATGAATGAACAGCATGGTGGACATTTGAATTAAATCTCCTTCTCCATGATAGATTTTATAAAGCCAAAGCTTTGGGGGGGTGATTTTGACAAGCTGATTCTAAGACGTGAGACGGAATGGATTTTCAGAATGCAGTCGGTGCCTCTACGGGGTTTAAATGAGTCTCTGACCTATGCCTGCTTTGTTTAGTATAGTTACTCTTTATTCTATTCTTCACACTAAGTTGATTGAACTGCCTTACCCACCCTTGCCTGGGGTTTTGATGAGGGACCCAAGGATGGATTTCATTTTCCTAATCTTAATATTACATTTAGTACCAATTATGGCTTATCTATCTATTATTTTTCATTCCCATAATCAATTCTGGTTCAGATATTAACTCTAAAATTCCTCTGATGGCGCTAAATAAAATGAAAAGGGTAATGCCCAATGGGAGCAATTAATCCACAGACTTTATTATGATTAGTAATGTTCTGAAAAAGAGTTGGCAATCTATACTGTAATGGGAAAGTCTTAGATATAGACCCCGCACACTATCATTGACACGCTATGGAAGGGGCCTGCGTTCCACAGTGGAATGCAGAGACATCTAAAAGGAAGTCCTCTCATGGTCTGATCTGCGCATGATCAGCATTATGCTGGAGGAAGTGTATGCGTTCCAACGTGGAGCGCAGAGACATCTAACAGGAAGTTCTCTCTTGGTCTGCGCATGACCAGCATTACGTCAGAGGAAGTGTATGCATTCCAGCGTGAAGCGCATAACGCGCACCTACTCACACGATGGCAGGCCTAAGCAGGAAGTCTATTCTGCGCATGTACACCAATGCATTAGAGAAAGCCCCGAGATTTCAGGTTGGAGTATAACTGTTTATTTTTTCTCCACAGGCTATATAAACACACCAATGGGAATAGTGTGTTGGCTTGTTGGAGAGTGAATACTGCTAAAATAATGTCTGAACTATAACAATACCCAGTGAATTTTGCGTTAAATGGGCGGGGTTTTGAGGGCTGGCCTGATTGGCCTCCATCTCTATTGTGGGAGATTTAAACCTGCTGCACACAAGTTTAGTCAGGTATGCCTTTTCATCTGGAAACCTCACATCATTGGCACTGCTAGGCTCCTTATTAGGGCCTCCTGATGAACCGCAAAGATGAGGAAACGCGTCGAGGCTGGATCTAAGTAGGGGTTAAAATCCCCACTGTGTTTTCCAAAAAATCTTTGATTTGGAACTATTATGAACAAATCTGGTTGCTCCTGATAATTGCATTATGTGAATCTTGCAATCAGAATCCGCTTTTCTCTTGCTCTTACAAAAGAATTTCTGCAGTACTCAAGGATATTAAGAGAACAGTGGCCTCCATAACCCTTAAATGAAAAAAGTTTGGGACAACCAGAAATATTCCTAGACTTTTCCATCCAGTCAAACTGAGCAATTGTGGGAGAATTACCTTGGTGAGAGAGAGGTAAAGAAGAACCCCAAGATCACTGTGGCTGAGCTCCAGAGATGCAGTAGGGAAATGGGAGAAAGTTCCACAAAGTCAACTATCACTGCAGCCCTCCACCAGTCGGGCCTTTATGGCAGAGTGGCCCGATGGAAGCCTCTCCTCCCTGCAAGACAGATGAAAGCCCGAATACAGTTTGCTAAAAACACATTTTTGGTGATAATTCTAAGAGGTATGTATGGAGACAACCAGGCACTGCTCATCACCTGCTCAAAACAATCCCAACAGTGAAACATGGTGGTGGTAGCATCATGCTAAGGGGGTGTTTTTCAGCTGCAGGGAATGGATGACTGGCTGCCATTGAAGGAAGCATGAATATAACCAAGTACAGCGATATCCTGGATGAAAACCTCTTCCAGAGGGCTCTGGACTTGGCCAAAGGTTCACCTTTCAACAAGACAATGACACTAAGCACACAGAGAGGCTTTGGAACAACTCTGTGACCATTCATCACTGGCCAAAGCCCTGACCTAAACCCAATTGAGCATCTCTGGAGAGACTTGAAAATGGCTGTCCACCAACGTTCACCATGCACTCTGAAGGAACTGAAGAGGTTCTGCAAGGAGGAATGGCGGAGGATTTCCAAATCCAGGTGTGAAATTTTTTTTACATCATTCAAAAGGAAACTCATGGCTGTACTAGCACAAAAGTGTGCTTCTATTCAATACTGAGCAAAGGTTGTGAAAACTTATGACCATATGATATTTCAGTTTTCCTTTTGCTATAAATTTGCCAAAATTTTTACATTTCTGTTTTTTTCAGTCAAAATGCGGTGCAGAGTATACATTCATGAGAAAAAAAGTGAACTTTTTTGAATTTACCAAATGGCTGCAATGAAACAAGGAGTGAAAAATTTAAAGGGGTCTGAATACTTTCTGTACTCACTGTATTTCATATATGAGTAATATGAGTAGAGGTCCATGCGACTGCTCAAAATCAGAAAAATGTATTACCATATTCTAACCTCTTTCATTGCTTAAATCCACAGAATCCCCTTTCACACTGGCATAGCATGTGGAGCACAAAGATGGTTGCTTTGGACTCAAAATTAAAACAGGTACAACGTTTTAAAAGAAAAAAAAACAAAGCAGCCATGACTACTGGAAAAGAATTTGGTCAGTGCATATCTTTTGTTGAGCTCAACTTTCATCTACCTCCCTCTTATTCAATTGGATCCTGTTGTAAAGCAGAGATCCATACGCTCCTTGCTGCACCACTTTCTGTCCTGTTGGCCAAATGCTGCTGTTCACTACAGTCTGCAAGATGCTAACATCCCAGCTCAGGTTGCACAATTACCTAACTTTTTCACTTGGATTAGGAGAGTATAAACTTTACTTTTGTGCAGATGGCACACAAGATAAGCATTATTAACATTATTAGTTTTTGGCTATCATTACTAATTTTAAGGCAGAATTATTTTTAAAAGGCATTAAAACTAGCTGTTGATATAAAAAGACAATGCTATGAGAGGGTATTATTACTGAGTTAAGGGATGCAATTATGGATGAATGGACCTGAAGATGTTCAGATTCATCATGTTTGGTTGAACTGTCGTTCAAAGTTTGGGTCAGATATTAGAGCTTGTGAAAAATGAAGATGAATGAACTCATGGAGATCAACATCCAACACTGCGGAGACACCATCACATGTTTCTCAACGCAGTGATTCTAGGGCAATGCCCCACACCCTTATAGGAAATATGTAAATATATGCTAAACACAAGCCACTGAGACACCATCACATGTTTCTCAACGGAAGCAATGACTAGCCAGGTCTTTCCCCGGGAGGGAACAACCACGGGAAGGGCAGTCTCCAATGAAGGAAACCACCTATGCCAAAACATGGTATCCAATCATAGACAGCTGTTTCGGGGTATTGCCCCTCATCAGTGTGGAGTAGGAAACTGGCGAGTAGGAGCAATGCCTAGTAGAAGACTGTGAAAAATGAGGATGAATGATCCTACTGGCCAGTTTCCTACTCCACACTGATGAGGGGCAATACCCCGAAACAGCTGTCTGTGGATGGCTACCATGTTTTGGCATAGGTGGTTTCCTTCATTGGAGACTGCCCTTCCCGTGGTTGTTCCCTCCCGGGGAAAAACCTGGCTAGTCATTGCTTGCGTTGAGAAACATGTGATGGTGTCTCCGCGGCTTGTGTTTTGCATATATTTATATATTTCCCATAAGGGTGGGGGCATTGCCCTAGAATCACTGTGTTGAGAAACATGTGATGGTGTCTCCACAGTGTTGGATGTTGATCTCCATGAGTTCATTCATCCTCATTTTTCACAATCTTCTACTAGGCATTGCTCCTACTGGCCAGCTTCCTACTCCACACTGATGAGGTGCGGAGTTTCCTGAATACCTTGAGTGCTGTCTCTTGGCCTTCCGGCATCGCCAATTTGGTGGCTTAAGCCGGTTGCTGCTTTTGGGAGATAGCCAGGAGGTTTCGGGGAGAAGACCCTTGGAGTTGTGGACGATGGGAGTCCGACTTCAATTCTCTGGGACCGGTGATAGCCGGGTCAAAAATGGATTCAGGATTGACATCACTGAAGATAAGAAGTTGCATTTTTCCCTGGGATATTTGGGCAACATGGTGTTTTATGGCATCCTGAACATTCGGAAGTCTGATATAATATGCCTGCAGGAGTTTAGGAGAGAAGGCAGGTATGTACTGGTGCTATCTTCTATGGCGGCTTGCCAGAATTTGTTTACTGCCCTGAAAAATGGAGTGGCAAATCCTTTGCTGGAAGGTCTTACCTTTACTGTGCTGTACTCTAAGGAAGATATCCCACTTGTAGTTTTCATGCACAACACTTTTGTTTCCCTGGAGGACATGGCTTTATTTTTGAAAAGACATTGCATTTATGTTCAGTGCTCCCACAGGGTCCTGAATGGAGAAGGGCTCTGGACCGGGAAGTACAAATTTTTTGTGAGATTTGGGATGGATCCCCAAGGCCCGGGAGGCATCCATTACCCCCCTCTTAATTTTCAATTGGGAAAAATACTGTTTTTTGTTCTTTCCAGATGCCCCAATGTATTGCAGGAGGTGTAAAAATTTTGGGCATACCCAGGATAGTTGCAAGGAGATGCCAACTTGCAGGAATTGCAATGCTTCTAGCCATATGGCAAAGGACTGCACAAATCCTGCTATGTGTAATGCTTGTGGTGAGGAGGGCCATAAGTATCGGGACTGTAAGGCCAGGATCAGCCCTATGTCTTACACTGAGGTCTCAGGTGGGGCAGCTGCACCCCCTGCTGCTGTTGTTGACATTCCACAGGTTTCATACCCAGAACTTATTGAGGAACCTGAAATCATGGATGCACATGAGGAGGCCCTTCCCCAAACAGAGTCTCCCAGCCCAGAGGTGGCAGTTTTGGAAGCTACTGATGTAGAATGTGAGCTCCCTCATCAGTCTGATGTCTGTGGGGAGGGGGAGTTGGAGAGTACTCTTGGCAATACCCCCAGTGTATCTTGGTTTGCTACTGAGGAGGAGTTGGCCAGTTGTGGAGATCAAGGTGACTTCACTCTTGCGAGGTCCTCTGAGGATGAGGAGCCTGGAAATTCCTGTAAGAACGGATTGGGCAGACCCCGGTGAAGTTGGTTTAAGTCCGGTGAGTGAACGTAGTTACCCTCAAAATGTCTTCTCTCCTGATATCAATGCTTTTTTAGGCATTCCCGCAGACATAAACAGATTCAAGGAGTTGCAGTTCCAGATGGAAGACGAAAACGGCCGAAGAGGAAGTGGCGTGTTTGTCGTCATGTAAATAACACAGTCATGTTATGGCTCCCCAAGCTGGTTGGGGCATTGCGTCCCTGAATGTCAGGCAAAATAGATCCAAATTCAGTAGGGCAATCGTTCTAGATTATATTAAACAGATGAATGCTCACATCTTTTGTCTTCAGGAATGTGGGACTGTGGATGCTCCAAGCGATAAGGACTGGCCTTACGGACAGCATGTATGGTCTGGCTCATGTGTTAATAGGAATGATGGTGTAGGGATATTAATGGGTAACAGGGAGATTAGTTTAGATAGCTACACGGTGGTAGAGGTGGGTAGATGTATAAATGCACATGTTAGCTATAGGGAGTGGCGGGCTAGAATTATTAATGTGTACTGTCCATCAGGACACGACAGGAAAAAGGAGCGTCTGGCTCTTTTGGAAAAATTAAGTTTGTTTCTTCCTGGCAAAATGCCTACAGTTTTATTTGGAGACTTTAATTGCACCACAGAAGGGAATTGTGACATAACTGGTAAAAATGCTATCCAATCTTATTTCTAAATTTTCCCTTCTAGATGCTGCTGCTCTGAAATTTGGCATCCCACCACCGCCAACGTACCATGCTGATAGGGGTGGTATTGCATCCAGGATAGATAAAATGTTGTTTTCCAAAAATATATTGTGTATGAATTTTTAACAAAATGCTGTACCTTTTTCTGATCATGAGTGTTTGAGAGGTGTGTTTAGTGCGATTGATGACCGTGTGTATGGGGCTGGGGTTTGGAAGCTGAATGTAAGATTGTTAGAAGATGAGGATGTGATGAATGAATTAAAAATAAAGTATAAAGAGTGGAGAGTATGTAAGAGGGATTTTGCGTGTGTACTGGAATGGTGGGACTGGGTTAAGGTGTGTTGCAAAAAAATCTTCAAAAAGTGGGGCTATAAAAAAGCTGCTATTTATCGGAGTAGATTTAATGATTTAAACAGGTGCTTAGACTGGTTAAGGAAGTGTGGAGAAAGTGTCATGGATGTGTCTGATTTGCTGGCTGAGACAAAGAGTGAATTAAAGAGTGTTATGGATGAAAAAGGGAAAGAAATCATCTATCGCACCAAAATAGAACATCTTGAGAAAGATGAAAAGTGTATGAGGTTCTTTTTTAAGAAAATGAACGGGAGAAAGGTTGATATGGATAAAATCCTGGATAGGAATGGTTTGTGTGTGTCAGGTGACAATGTGATAAAGGAGGTGAATAGGTTCTATAAGCAAGCTAAATGATAAAAATGGATTGATTCTTGTCTTGTTTCAGAAGTGCTGAATGGGTTAGAGAACAAGTTGGATAGTGGAGAATGTGATATTTTGAATGAGGCGTAATTATGGAAGAAGTAGAAAATGTGATGAAGAGTGCTAAAAAGAATAAGACACCAGGTAAAGACGGATTGTCGGTAGAATTCTATGTGAAGGCGTGGGATTTTCTGGGTGCTGATTTGACTGAGATATGTAAGTATATGTGGGAGAGTGGTAAGTTGTGTGAATCAGTGAATGAGGGGGTGGTTGTGCTTGTGCATAAGAAAGGTGAGAGAAAGTGTTTAGAGAATTGGAGACCTATAACATTACTGAACGCAGATTACAAAATCTATAGCAAATTGTTGGTGAATCGTATGCGTGAGGTGATTGGTAGTATTGTGGATCAGGATCAAGTGTGTGCTGTGCCTGGAAGAAGTATGAGTGATATTGTTATTAAGGGATTTGATTGGAAACTGCATGGGAAGGAAACGGAAGTGTATGGTTCTGTCAATTGATTTTGAGAAAGCGTTTGATAGGGTCTTGCATGTGTTTTTGTTTAAAGTTTTGGAGAGAATGGGATTTCCTCAAAAATTTGTGAATGGGATAATGTCTTTGTATGATTGTGTGTCAAGTGAGTTTCTTGTTAATGGGTGGTTGAGTGAGAAAGTGAATATTAAGTCTGGTGTAAGGCAGGGGTGTCCCATGTCCCCTGTCTTGTTTGTATGTGTGATTGAACCTCTGTTGTGCATGGTGAGACATGATAAAATGATGCGAGGTTTGTTGGTACCTGGGAGTGGTGGGAAGCATGTGAAAGTTCTTGGATATATGGATGATGTTGTGGCTGTGAGTGAAAGTGTTGCGTTTATGAGTAGGGTTAAGTTGCTTCTGGAGTTTTTCTGTGGTGCATCTGGCTTTAGAGTGAATTGGAATAAATGTAGTTGTTTTGGGGATGACAGGATTAAATTGGAGCGGGTAAAGTGTGAGGAGGGTGCTATCAAAGTGCTGGGAGTATTATTTAATAAGGACATGGAAGGTAAGGAGAGCTGGGAGGAGTGTGGATTGCGCATAGAGCGTAAGTTAAATTTTTGGCGACTGAGAGACTTGACCTTGAGTGGTAAGATTTTGGTCATAAAAGCAGTGATTCTTCCGATTTTGCTTTTTATTGCAACAGTTTTTCCACCATCATGAAGGAAAATAATAAGAGTGGAAAAGTTAGTTTTTACTTTTTTCTGGAGCAGTAAAATAGAGAAACTAAAGAGAGAGAGTCTTTTCAAGGCGTGTCACCATGGTGGCATGGCCTTAACAAACATTGAGATTTTTCTGGGGCTTCAGTATATCAAAACTGTTGTTATTTTGCTGAATAAAGGAAATAAGGGAGCGTATATGGCAAGCTATTCTGCTGGTTGGATGTTATATGGGTTATGTTGGAGAAAGAGGGATGCTAGAGTGCCTGTTGCTTTCAAGTGTCCGGTCTGGTATGAGGTGATTGAGAAGTTTGTGAGGAAGCATGATTTGCTGAGTGTACCGATGAATGATTTTAGAATGGCTAAGAATGTGCTGAAAATAATATGTAAGAATGATGTGGAATGTAATATTGTGGGGTTGAGAGGGAATGAAGTTTCGGTTGCATGGAAGAGTTTGGGAAAGCACGGGATGTCTAATAGACAAAGGGATATTGTATGGATGTCCTTGCACAATATTTTGCCTGTGCGACAGGTTCAGAAGAGACGAGGTCTGACCAGAACTGATGTGTGCCCAAGGGAAGGATGTGGTGGATGTGAGACTGTGTGGAATACTATGTGGGACTGTGATTACGCGTGCAGTGTGAGGAAGTGTGCAGGTGGGTTGTGTAAGGAGATAGCAGGTGTGAGTTTTATTGACTGGCGTGTTGCGATGTTTCGAATTGGTGCATGTGGTCGTGTGAAAAATAGAATCCTATGGTTAATTATGACTTGTGTGATGCAGAGTTTATGAGATGTGAGGAATTTAGGAATTTTCTAAGAGAAGCATGTATCTGTGAATAAGTGTGTCGGGCTGATCCTTTCTAGATTATACTTGATTTATAAATTAGACAGCGAAGGCGGTGGTGGTTCTGATGCAGAGGGTGTCTGGAAATTTAAAAAATGGCAGCACCTGATCAAATATCAGTGAATTTTAGCGATGTTTATTGATGTTCAGGATGTCTTTTGTGTATACCCTTGGTTTGTTATACTAAAATAAATATGAACCATGATGATGAGAGTTGAAACAATGACGTTTAAGTTGATGAGCTTATATTGAGTTGTTTATAACTAACCTGAATGTTTAAAAAAAAAAAAAAAAAACAGCTGTCTGCGGTTGGATACCATGTTTTTGCATAGGTGGTTTCCTTCATTGGAGACTGCCCTTCCCGTGGTTGTTCCCTCCCGGAGAAAGACCTGGCTAGTCATTGCTTCCATTGAGAAACATGTGATGGTGTCTCCGTGGCTTGTGTTTTGCATATGTTTACATATTTCCCATAAGGGTGTGGGGCATTGCCCTAGAATCACTGCATTGAGAAACATGTGATGGTGTCTCCGCAGTGTTGGATGTTGATCTCCATGAGTTCATTCATCCTCATTTTTCACAGTCTTCTACTTGGCATTGCTCCTACTGGCCAGTTTCCTACTCCACACTGATGAGGGGCAATACCCCGAAACAGCTGTCTGTGGATGAATACCATGTTTTGGCATAGGTGGCTTCCTTCATTGGAGACTGCCCTTCCCGTGGTTGTTCCCTCCCGGGGGAAAGACCTGGCTAGTCATTGCTTGCGTTGAGAAACATGTGATGGTGTCTCCGTGGCTTGTGTTTTGCAGATATTAGAGCTTGACCTGAGCTTGATTTCATACAAACCCAATAGAAGTCAATGGGGATCCGAACATTGTTGCTGTAAAGTGATCGTAGTAAGAGCTAGCGGGCTGTAAAAGGAAGCAAAAAATAGAGGTAAAAGCAAGTGAATTGATCTGCAAACAAATGTGAATAGGAAAGTGACTTATCCCCTTAGTGACAGAGCCAATTTGGTACTTAATGGCCAATTTTTACAATTCTGACTACTGTCACTTTATGAGGTATCCCAGTGATTCTGAGAATGTTTTTTCGTGACATATTGTTCTTCATGTCAGTGGTAAAATTTCTTCGGTATACCTTGCATTTATTTATGGAAAAAAACTGAAATTTGGTGAAAATTTTTAAATTTTCAAGTTTTTAATTTTTGTGCCCTTAACCCCTTAACGACCAAGCCATTTTGAAGGTTAAAGACCAGGCCTTAATTTTGAAATTGGACCACTGTCACTTTATGTGGTTATAACTCTGGAACGCTTCAATGGATCCCGCTGATTCTGAGAATGTTTTTTCGTGACATATTGTACTTCATGTTAGGCTGGAGTCACACTAACCGACGCAAAATACGGTTCATAGTTTACATGCGTAATACGGATGAATGAGCCCTAAATAGTGCTCCGTATGTCATCCGTAAGCAAGGTGTGGTCGCGTATTTTGCGCATGTCTGCATCCGTATGTAATCCGTATGGTGAGATTTTCTCGGAGCCTTGCAAAATGGACATTTAACAGTTTTGAGGCCTGCTAACTATTTAAATCATTAGCCTGCACCCTATTTATTGCCTCAGGAACAGGTGGCTGCCTCCATTCTGTCCATTTGTGACCTTGCCTTCACTAGGTGTGTTGCTGTTGTATGTGCAACATGGCAAACAGTCTGAGTTTCAACACAACTGAGCAGGTTCTCTTCAACTGGCTTTTGTCACACCACTTTGGCCAACCATACCCAGTGATAGTGGATCCGCAGAGGAGGAGACACATGTGGGTCCATCCACTTTTGAGGCAACGACTCGCAAGAGGTCATTTTCACCGCCTCTATTCTTTTATGCGGGAGCATCCTGTAAAATTCTACCAATACTGTTGAATGAGCCTTGCAACATTTGATATACTCTTGGAGACAGTGTGCCCTGGGATAACCTTTCAGGACACAAGGATGCGCAAAGCTATATCTGCAGAGGAGCGACTTCTACTCACAATACGGTATGTACTATACAACCACATTCTCTATGTTCATAATGTGTTGGCCAAAGTATGTATTTTTGGCTTATTGGACTAAGTTTAATGCCCTCATCTTAGTCCACCTATATATTTCAACTTATAGACCAGAATGTTATGTGTAATATGTACTGAATCTCACTTAGTACTTGTGCAACCAAATATGTGTGTGTCAGTCGCTCTGAATTCCTAACAAATTAGGTATGTATGTACCTGCTTTTTTGGAATTTGTGCATTCTAAAATCTTCCTTTTCTGTTGTTTTTCAGCTTCCTGTCCACTGGCCTGTCTTATGCCACCCTCCACCATGAGTTTCTCATTGGAAGATCTACCATTTCTGGCATAGTCAGGTCAACATGTATTGAAGTCTGGACAAGACTATATCAAGTCATCATGCCCGAGCCCAGGATGGAAGACTGGTTGAGGATATCAAGGGACTTTGAGGAGGAATGCCAGTTTCCAAATTGTATTAGGGCCCTTGATGGCAAACATATCCGGGTGCGTAAGCCGCCGAACTCTGGCTCCCAATTCTTCAATTATAAACAATACTTTTCTGTTGTATTGTTGGCTCTGGCCGACCCTCAATACAAGTTTATAATTGTTGACATTGGGGCCTATGGAAGGACAGGAGACTCTCGAGTCTTCAATACTTCCATTATGGTTCGGCGGCTAAGCACCAACCAGTTGGATCTACCACCACCACCACGCCAGCTACCAGGTTCCACTCAAGAATCAGTCCCTTATGTCCTTGTGGCAGATGAGGCGTTTCAGTTAACACGCAATGTCATGAGGCCATATCCCCAGCGCAACCTTGACCACAGGCGCAGAATTTTTAACTTGCGCCTATCACGTGCTGGGCGACTGGTGGAGTGTTCCTTTGGCATTGTTTGTGCCAAATGGCGTGTACTCCAGTCTGCCATTCAGCTGAGTGAGCAAAATGTTAATGAAGTAGTTAAAGCCTGTGTGGTTCTTCATAACTTCACCAGGATACATGATTGTTCCTCCTCTGCTGGTGTTGTGCGTAGGCCAGACAATGTGCATAGGGTGAGACCACCTATCAACCCTCAACTTAGACAGCTCTCTGGGCTCAAAGTGTGTGATATTTTCACTAATTACTTTATGTCACCTGAGGGGGAAACTTCTTGGCAAGAGCATGCTATATCTATGTTATAATTTTTTGTTTTATGTGTGTCTAAATATATATGTTTTTACCCCTTATGATTCTATGTCTGTTTAATTGCATTGGTAAGTGTATGTTAGTATGCTGACATGGTTTTTGAGAATTGAGACAGAGACGTAAACTGGAGTAGACAAATTTTTACTATTGCCTTTTTTTTGTTTGTTTTTTTAAAGGCAAACATATTATTGCCATATGATAACTGGGGCAATGGGCCAAATTGGCCTTTTTGCAGATGTGAACATTTTAGAAATATACAATTTTCACACATATCCAAACCAACCAGAATGTAATAACAAAATTGCTACATTAGACATTTTGAATCCAAAGGAAAAAAAGAGGTGGTCTCCATCAACAAAATTATATAAAAAAGATAAAACTCACATTTATTAGGAAGGTTTTCTAATCATATTAATAAGCCACCATGACAGACAAGGCTACCTTACGCGTTTCTGACACATATTACATGTCTGTAAAAAAGACTATATTTCACCAAGCTATACTGGGAAAGTCAAAGGATCAAAATAGACTACTCACTTGATAATACATAGAGAGAGCGTGATGTTCTTGAGGCTTTTCGCCTTGATTCTGGAATATATTTAGCTGCCAAAAAAGTGACTATTTGAATAAGGGCAGCACGCCTTTTCTCGGCATTATCAAATGAGTAGTCTATTTTGATCCTTTGACTTTCCCAGTATAGCTTGGTGAAATATAGTATTTTTTACAGACATGTAATATATGTCAGAAATGCGTAAGGTAGCCTTGCCTGTCATAGTGGCTTATTAATATGATTAGAAAACCTTCCTAATAAATGTGTGTTTTAGCCTTTTTTATCTAAATTTGATGATGGAGACCACCTCTTTTTTCCTTTGGATTGGGATTTTGAGCACCAGTTGAACCACACTGGACATCTCCTGCCATCAGACCGCTTATGGACACTGAAGTACAGTATGCGTAAACAATTTGCATGCTTTTATGCTGTTATAAATTGTGGAAAGTTGGGGAAGGAGAAGGCAGAAGAGCAGCCTGTGGTTGCTGCTGGCTACTTTGACCAACATCGCCCTGTGTGGGGGCATACTGTTGCCCATGATGTGGGTAGTGTCCTTCCTCCTGGGATTGTTGGGGGTACTGGCCAGAGTAATAATGATGAGGGGCATCTTGTTGGCTTGGGTAGGCCCGTGTCTCATACCCACCAATATAGCCATGTCGTCCCCAACCAGGTTGGGACCAGCCTCCAACACTGGGTGGGAAAAAGTGGCCATATTGGTGGGGTTGGCTAGAGGCAGACATATGTTGCTGCTGTTGTGAAGGTTGGGTAGGGGGAGGAAGGGGGTGAGGTGTAGGCCCACGTATTTGAGGATCTTCAGACCCTGCTTGAGCAAGCATCTGTGGGGGTGGTCTCATGCGCATTAGATTTCGGGGGAAAGCTTCCACCTCTCCAGATATTCAAACAGCTCATATGGGGTATTGGGGGGTGTGCTTGCATCAAGCAGGATCTGAAAGCATCCTTGAATACGGAGCCTCAACTCACGGGAAAGGGCACGGAGATAAAGGGCAAGGCTACATGAGTATGCCTCCTCCCCATCATCTGTATTCACTCTAGCCAGATAATTTAGGACCCTTGTGTCAACATTGGTCCTGGTATCTTGGGCAGGGATCTGGCGCCTTCTTCGTCCTCGCCGGGATGTTACAGCAGGCTGTGGGGAGCCCAGGATCTGGGCAGTTGGGCTGCTGCTCATGTTGCCCTGCTCCTCCTGTATGAGTGATGGTGCAGCAGCAGACGGTCCTGGTGGTGGGGTTTGGGGCGCAGGCAATGGGTTCTCCTGAGAGGATTCTTCACCCATGCTTCTTGTAGGGGGAGAAGATGGGCCAGCCACCTCGTCCCCTAAAGGGTCAATTATGGGCTCTGTATCTGAGCCCGTTTCTCTATCCGTAAGGTTGGAGTGAGTTCTGTTATGAAATAGAACAGAGCCAAAAATACATTAATATTTTTGGCCCTGTAAAGTATCTGTGTAATGTGGTGTGAGGTATCTACTTACGGTTTCAGATCCAGAATAGGGGCGAGGAGGGACAGGCGGTCATAATAAATGTATTTTCGTTTGACATAGCCCGCATCCCCACTCCTGGACCACTGCTGACGTTCCCGCCTGTACTGATCGCGGATGCTGCGCCAGCATTTCATCACATCTTCCACTGCAATGTGACAGGAAATATTCTCAATTTTACATATTTGATCGGTCACATTTGCTAACAGTAGTCTAGGCATGTGGACTTCTGGGGTGTGCATTCTACCCAGGGTGGCATATCTAATTGGGCCATCCAGGCCAGATACACAGGGTCAGAATAGTTTATGCATCAAGTAACTACACTTAATAACTTGGTTGGCTAAGAGGATGAGGAGCTTGTGGCCTGGGCAAAATTATGGCAGTGTCAAACCATGTGTCACATCAAAATCTACCCGCCTCATGAGGAAAAAAGTACAAGCACAGGAAGGGGGGGAGCTGATTCTGTATGCATTTTTTGATGTGAGGTAATTTTAATCATTTTTTGGCCTTGTACTTACTCAGTTTCTGCTGCTCCTCACGTGGCCGATCACCAATATCATGGAACATCTGGCGACATATGCACCTCCATGACGCCTCCTTTCTTGCCCGCTTCGCATAATGGGCATCACGTTGGTCCCAGAGTTCTGGCCGCTCCTGCACCAGTACAATGAGCATCTCCACATTTAGGAAATATGGCACCATGACGCTGCTGTACTCCGTGGAGGCGTACTTCCTGGATGTCTGGAGTGCTTTTTGAGCTCATTTGCATGTCTAGGCTTCCTGATGATGGATTGGCCCATTTCCTGTCACCAGCCAAAAGACCTGTGTATTTCTCGCAAGTCACACGTGTGGTCCGTGTGTAAACCGTATTTTTTGCGCACCCATAGACTTGCATTGGTGTATTACGGGCTCAGCATGCTGCGATTGGCACGGACCGTAGAATACGGCTGAGAAATATACGGCTGTTGGGAGCAAACTCATAGAGAATCATTGGTCCGTGTGTAATGCGTGCTTTTAACGCCTCTCACTCATCCATATTCCTCTCTAGTGTGATCCCGGCCTTAGTGGTAAAATTTCTTCGATATGACTTGCGTTTATTTATGAAAAAAATGTAAATATGGTGGAAAGTTTTAAAATTTTGCAATTTTCAAACTTTTAATTTTTATGCCCTTAAATCAGAGAGATATGTCACAAAAAATAGTTAATAAATAACATTTGCCACATGTCTACTTTACATCAGCACAATTTTGGAACCAAAATTTTTTTTCTTAGGAAGTTATAAGGGTTAGAAGTTGACCAGCGATTTCTCATTTTTCCAGCAAAATTTACAAAACCATTTTTTTAGGGACCACCTCACATTTGAAGTGAGTTTGGGGGTCAATATAACAGAAAATACCCAAAAGTGACACCATTCTAAAAACTGCACCCCTGAAAGTGTTCAAAACCACATTCAAGAAGTTTATTAACCGTTTAGGTACTTCAAAAGAATTGAAGCAATATGCAAGGAAAAAATGAACATTCACCTTTTTTTCCCCAAAATTTTTATTTGGACACAATTTTTTTATTTTGTCAAGGGTTACAAGAGAAAATGAACCACAATATTTGTTGTGCAATTTCTCCTGAGTACACCGATACCCTATGTGTGGAGGAAGACCAATATTTAGGCGCACAGCAGAGCTCAGAAGGGAAGGAGCATCATATGAGATTTTGAATGTCAAACTGGCTGGAATTGAGAGAGGACGCCATGTCGCGTTTGGAGAGCCCCTTATGTACCTAAACAGTGGAAACCCCCCATAAGTGACCCCATTTTGGAAACTAGACCCCCCAAGGAACTTATCTAAATGTGTGCTGAGCACTTTGAACCCCCAAGTGCTTCACAGAAGTTTATAACGTAGAGCCATGAAAATAAAAAAATCTTTTTTTCCACAAAAATGATCTTTTTGCCCACAAATATTTTCACAAGGGTAACAGGAGAAATAGGCCTCCAAAAGTTGTGGTGCAATTTGTCCTGAGTATGCTGATACCCCATATGTGGGGTGGATCCACTGTTTGGGCACATGGCAGAGCTCAAAAGGGAAGGAGCGCAGTTTTGGAATGCAGATTTTGATTAAATGTTCTACGGGCATCATGTTGCATTTGCAGAGCCCCCGATGTGCCAAAACAGTAGAAAACCCCCACAAGTGACCCCACTTTGGAAACTAGACCCCCCACGGAACTTATCTAGATGTGTGGTGAGCACTCTGAACCCCCAAGTGCTTCACAGAAGTTTATAACGCAGAGCAGTGAAAATTAAAAAATCATATTTTTTTCCACAAAAATGATCTTCAATGAGCTTTAATTTTTCCATATTTCGGCCAACAGAGTCATGTGCAGGCTTGATTTTTGCAGGAAGAGCTGACGTTTTTATTTGTACAATTTTCGGGCACATAACGTTTTTTGATCGCGTTCTATTCTGATTTTTCTGTTCATTTTTTGAATGAACCAAAACCAGCAATTTAGGAATGCTTTTTTTTCCCCCCTCCGTTCCGCATGTGGTAAAATTAGTATGGCAGCTTTATTCTTCGGGTCACTACGATAACAGCGATACCTCACTTATATTGTTTTTTTATGTTTTGGTGTTTTTTACACAATAAAAACTTTTATAGAAAAAATATTTTTGCATCACTTTATTCTGCGAGCTATAACTTTTTTATTTTTTTGCTGATGATGCTGTATGGCAGCTCGTTTTTTGCGTGACAAGATGACGTTTTCAGTGGTATCAAGTTTATTTATACTTGTGTTTTTGATTGCGTGTTTTGGCACTTTTTCCAAGCAGTATGATGATACTGCTTGGAAAAAGTATAATTTGCTACTTTTTTGTGTTTTTCTTATGGCGTTCACTGAAGGGGTTAACTAGGGTGACAATTTTATAGATGGGATTTTTACGGACGTGGCAATACCAAACATGTGTATTTTTTTGTTTATTTTATTTTTTACATAAAAATGTGTAATTTTTCGGGGATTTTTTAAGGGAATTTTTTGTATTATTTTGTATTAATTTTTAATAATTTTTTTTTACATATTTTTTTTAAAAAGTTTTTTTTTTTACCTTGTCCCTTTATGGGACTTTCACTTTCGCTTTCACTTTAGGTATAATACATTACAATACTCCAGCATTGTAATGCATTATACTTATGCTGAAAGCTGCTGACACACATGGTCTCACCAGCTCTCTGTAGGTAAATGACCCGGAGGTTGTCATGACACCTCCGGGTCATCATGGCACAGGTCGTGCCCCGTGATTACATCGCAGGGATGCCGACCTGAGGCAGAGGGAGCCCCCTACCCTCTGCCTCCCACTCTGAACACTGTGATCACGCTCGATCGCAGCTGAGCTCCTGCACTGATCGGGCAAGGAGAAGCTCAAATTTCAGCTTCTCCTGCTCATCACTGCTGTGTTTGGTCTTTCAGATTGACCGACCAATCACAGCGCTGTGGGAGCAGGGACTGATTGCAAGGGTCCCTGTCCCCCTTCCTGTGCTTCTCAGCTGTCATAGACAGCTGTCAGCACTGAACTGAAACTACATGTTTACACGCAGTGACAGTTCAAATGCAGGACGTGCAGAGTCCGTCATGGTTCGGTAAGTTACCTCCTGCCATGATGGACTCTGCACGTCCATAGACTTTAAGGGGTTAAATCAGAGAGTCAATCACATGGTTTGGAGCAAGCTCATACTAAAGCTAGGGATTTTTTGGCTCCGAACTTTGCCAATCCCATGTGTTCCCCAACTCTGGTTTATGACCCTGTAGAGCCCATGGACATCTCTCGAGCAGAGCCAGTTTCCTGCTCTGTACATCCGCAGCCAACATGTTTTGCCTGCGAGCAAATTGGACACTTCGCCAATAAGTGCACCATGTGTCAGAAAGAGTCACAGCCTCAGATGGCCTTGGGGAGAGGTTCACTGGTCCCTGTTGATGTGTCACCCAAGTTGGCTTTTGGGGTTAGAATAACAGAAACTACCTAAAAGTGACACCATACTAAAAATACACCCCTCAAGGTGTGCAAAACTACATTCAAGAAGTTTATTAACCCATCAGGTGCTTCACAAGAACTAAAGCAATGTGAAAGGAAAAAATGAACATTTTACTTTTTTCACAAAAAATTTACTTTGGAACCAATTTTTTTATTTTCACAAGGACATCAGGAGAAAATGGACCAAAAATTTGTTGTGCAATTTCTCCTGAGTATGCCGATACCCTATATGTGGGGAAAAGCCAATGTTTGGGTGCATAGCAGGGCTCAGAAGGGAGGGAGCACCTTTTGACTTTTTGATTGCAAAATTGGCAGGAATCAATGGTGGCATTTGGAGACCCCCTAATGTACAGTGGAACCCTCCAATTCTAACTCCAACCCTAACCCCAACACACCCCTAACTCTAATCCCAAACATAACCCCAACCCTAATCACAATCCAAAGAATAATCACAAATCTAGCCCCAATTCTAACCCCTGCCCCAACCCTAACTTTAGTCTCAATCCTAACCATAACTTTAGCCCAAACCCAACCCTAACTTTAGCCCAACTCACTTTATCCCAACTTCAACCCTAATGGGAAAATGGAAAAAAATATATTTTTAATTTTATTATTTTTACCTAACTAAAGGAGTGATAAAGGGGATTTGATTTACTATTTTTTTTATTTTGATCACTGTGATAGGGTCTATCACATTGCTGAAAATGAACCAATAGGAAAAATGTCCTATTGTTGTCTGGTGTTGGCCTGCAGATCTTTACTTAGAACTTCACACGTTATATGCACAGTTGGCACATCATGGAATTCACATTTAACTTCACTTGTTTCCTCATCTTTCCCTGCTTCACTGATGCTTCTGTGTGGCACACGTCTGGACCGGACTGTCCTAGACTGCTCTCCAGATTCTTCCTGGCCTAACCTCGCCAAGATTACAATTCCGTCTGCCTGTTTCACCCCAGACTTGAAATCATCAGCTACCCAATTTGGTTGCCTCTGGTAAAGCATCTGGCCTGTCTGTACCATTCCCTTCAAAGTAACAACATCCTTCAGTTCCCTACTCCAACCAACTCCCGCCCTAATGGCGTCTGCCCAGGTTATGAGTCACCACATCTTCCTTCTCCTGTACTGGCCCACTGCAATGATGCCCAGTTGCCGTGGATAATGTGGGCTGCAGCTATTTAACATTGCATGGCTGCCGAGTCATCCTGGGCTTATAGCCCATGTGGAAACTTTGGGCACCCTGGCCCCTTCCGGCTAACTTCCCTTCTACTCTAACATTTTCTCCCAGCAGCTCCTCCTACACTTAACCCTATACTACCCAATAACAATTCTATACACTTGAGTGCCCCCCTCTAGTGTTAAACCAAAAGTACTACGCTTTCCCTAAACTGTACACGAGCTATAGTAAACATTATTACACTATATACAATGAAGAACATGACAACACAGTAATGGTAACACCCAGAAGGGGTAACAGTACCATAACATAAATTAGGTAGTTCATAAAATGTAGCAATAGCAGTAAGCAAAAAAGGAAAAAATAAAGCAATGAAAATTATTAAACCAACCCATTTACACATAGTCATTGAACAATGATGTTTGCAGATATGTTAAATTTATTACCCATTATACCAGGCCATGCAGTTTGTTGACTTGCAACCATTGAAGTATAAACTAAAAATAATCAAACAGTGTGGATTAACCTCATCATCCCTTCCCATTGACTTTTCAATAATGGGTTGATGAAGAGTTGTGAACTTCTGAACTGTAAAAATCATATGCTTCTGTAACTATATACACCCTAGTCTTCCAAGACATACAGAGATCCAACGAACCAGTTATTCTTCGCAAAACCACAGACAAGAACACTCTACAGCATTTAAGACATCATGGCTTCATCACGAGTGACACAGATTTTACATTCTACAGGATGCCAGCTTTTGAGACCATGGCCCTGGCTGAAAGAATACCGATCTGCTCCATTGACCTTTACTGAACACATGGAAATGTTTGGGGTAGTCAGGTTTTGGACCCAGCGGTAACCTGAGCCCAATAGATTCATTTGAGAAAGGCAGGAATGGGATTCACGCATAACCTGATTCCATGGAGAATCCAGGTTGTGAGCCTCCGGTCACCTGGCCTTGTAACTCAATGGACTGTCAGCTTCTTAAGCTTGTCAGTGCCTCCTCTGTGTGTATGCCACAGGTGGGGGTAGTCAGAACTGAAGCTCTGAAGTCACAGCTACTCTTATCCCAATGAATCAGCCGAATGGTGAGACTCTGTTATTTTGCATTATCTTGTGTATTTTGCTGGGATTGTTTTATGTGTTATTTGCCTGTTTTGTGATTCAATAAAGTAATGCCACACTGCTTTACTCTCAGCCTGTGTTGTCATAGTAGTATTACACCTACAGTAAAGAAGAACAGCGTTCAGTGATTTAAGCCTTGGTCCATGAGGTTTTGGGCTAGCGGACTAAACCATCTGATGACCCCCATGTTTCCACGTTTTTTGGTGGCAAAATATTGCAGTCTACACCAGACTGGTATGGCACTATGTACCAGGCTGTTAGGGCACACAGCAACAGTCTATTATGGTATTCTACATCAGGTTGTTATGGCATTGTGCACCAGTCTGTTAGGGCAAGCTGCACCGGGCTGTTATAGCATTGTGCACCACGTTGTTATGGCTCTGTGCACCAGGCTGGTATAGCACTCTACATTAAGCTGTTATGACACTATGCACCAAGCTGTTATGGCTCTCTACACCAGGCTGTTATGGCACTGTGCACCAGACTGTTAGGGGACACTGCTCAAGACTGTTAAATCACGCTGCGCAAGGTTGTTAGTGCATGCTGCACCAGTCCGTTATGGCTCTCAGAGTAAAATTTCAGTGCAACCCATGATCTAGCATTTATACAAGCCGGGTATCCTGTTGTGCTGGCCAAGCACAGCCAAGTCAATTCTTGGCATGGCTAGGATGGCTCTGAAGTTGATCATAATAGTCTGCAGCCTTTCAACAAAGTTTATTTGGTATAGAACCCAAACAGTAAAATGGACTTCAGGGAAAATTTTGTGTTTGGAATTTGGCAACGGACACTAGGTGTGCAGTATGGACCCCAAACTTTACAGTTCGGGTTAGCTCATTCCTAGATACAATATTTGCTTGGCCCTAGCTACTGATAACCAAGACTATGCCACTGGGCTATAAGTCTAATTTCCAAACAAAAAAATCTCTAATTGTTAAAGGGCAGATGTCTATAATGAGTTACCATTTCAGATTATAGATCCATGATATATGTGTGTTTATACATTTTGTTTTTACTTTGCTTTTTGGAAAACATATCAGATGCACGACAAATTGCCTTGAGTAGGTGTGTATTGTAAATATCTTATTATTTTTATATACTGTCATCTTTTAACAGGTGTTCATGCTGGTAAAGGTCTGCAGTGTTGAAGGAGCATAGCAACAAAAGCATCTGCTACTGTGGCTCAAAATGACTTTAGCAACCTGTGTTTATGTATTAATAAGCTGCATCTGTTTTAGTACATAACCTTAGAGAGTAAATGATATTTCTAAAACAGCTGGCTTTGAAATTTGAAGTTGTAGTCAATAATACCTTTTGGTCCCAAGGGTTTATAAATCCAATAACCAATGGATTTTTTAATTCTTTATATTGTGTCAACATCAGTGATTCTGATTCCACATCTTTAGATAAGCAGCAGAATATGTCATGATATTTTGCAATACTTTAATAGAACCATTTCCATGTATGTAAGCTGCAGTAGACACTCATTGTTCTTGTTATATAATTCACTGTACTCAATACAGTGAGGACAAAAAGTATTTAGTCAGGCACCAATTGTGCAAGTTCTCCCTCTTAAAAAGATGACAGAGGCCTGTAATTAACATCATAGGTAGACCCCAACTATGAGAGTCAAAATGAGAAAATAAATCAAGGACCACAGACAGAATGCTGCCCATCATGTCATTCTTTGTGGAATGCGACGTTGGGACACACTTAAGCACTACTCTGACCGACCCTCAGTAAGGGGAAAATTGTCGATTGGAGCTCAAAATCTAAACACTTGCCCTCTTTTGCTGGTGCCACCTTCTCCACTAAATACTGGTTGCCCTCTATGTTGTTTCAGCCAGTGTACAGCAGAGGGGGCAAAGCTGGTACATGGAACTGATGCGATCTTGGAATCTGAGCTGATGCAGTCAGTGTTTAGTAAAGGGATCAGCACTAGCAAAAAGAGCAGGTGCCATATTTGTGAGCGAACATTGCATGCTGTGAACCCAGTCCAACTGCGCAAAGAGTGAATGCACTGATCGAAGTCAGCCTATTAAAAAAGTTAAGACTAAGGATGTAGTCAGCCAGCAAAAAATTAACAGTGCACACAGTCAGCAAGCACAAAAAGTGAACACAGTAAGCCAGAACAAAAAGTGAACCCCATCAACGCAGTCAGCTAGTACCCCATCAATGCAGTCAGCTTTTAGAATTTTGGAAAACTAGAGGAGGAAGACTTGTGAAGACTCAGATGTCAAAGTTAGATTTCAGAAAGGCAGATTTTAAGGGTCTCAGAAAGAGAATTGGAGGGATCCAATGGCTGGATATCCTTAAGGACAGAAATGTCCAGGAAGTATGGGAAATCTTGAAAAATGAGATTCTTAAAGCACAATTGATATCAATTCCAAAAAGAGGGAAGAATACGAAGCTTTTAAGGAAACCAGAATGGATGAGCACAGAACTTAAACACATGCTAAAAAGGAAGAAAGACATGTTTATTGAATGGAAAGAGGGAGGCATATCTAAAGAAGAATATAATGCTGTGTGCAAAACCTGTAGGGCATAAATCAGATTACCTAAAGCTGACAATGAAATAAGGCTTGCTAGAGATGTCAAAAGTAGTGATGAGAGAGCACTAAAATGCTTGGGTGCCCGTTGCTCGGGTCGAGCAAATTGGAATACTCGAACAGAACAACGAGCCCAATGTAAGTCTAAGGGAAACCTGAGCATTTTTACTGCAATCTCCCCCAAGGGTCCTTTCAATGTCTAAAAACATCAGAAAATGATGGAAACATTGCTCAAATGACATGGGAACGTCATGGCAACTGCCCCTGGAAGCATTTCTCACTCCTAGGTCACAGCTCTATTCAATGTTGTCAGAGTTTCACGCCCTTTTTACAGGCGCACCGAAAAACCTACAAAAAACCAACCAAAATGGATTTTGCTGGGAAATATGTTAAGGAACATCCTCTTTCCAGGTTTATGACTTTTATCTAAGCCAAAATAAATAACCCCAAAAAAAATGTTCCTCCACCACTTGGGCTATGTTCACACACAGCGTTTTTGAGGCATTTTGCAATTTTAGCATTACTTTCAACCAATACAAATGTATTCACTGGGAAATGTCATTGTAACATTTAAGAACCCTAGCTGGCCATGTGGTATGTGACACACAAGCAGTCACATCTTGTCTCATTTATGAAGGAGGGACTCTTAAAGTCACAGAGCCTATTTTTACAGGGGAATCAGGCAGCATTAATCTTCTTAAAGGGCAATTATTAAAAAGTGGGTCTCCAATCCTGTTATTGCCTATGCAGTGAGTAGATGGGCTGCCAAGAATTACAACACACCCCAATGCCTCTTTCACGGGAGGTACAGTAGGGCTTCCTGAAAAAATGTTGCATTGAATGCAAGGCCTGGCCTGCCCTAAAGTAACATGCACCCCAATAAGCTTTTCATGCCACGTACTGGATGGCGTCCTGAAAGCCCACTTCAAATTATTCATTTTGTACTCCCAAACTCTTTTCTTATGCTTTGACTGCATGGTGTGCCCTGCTACCAAGTCATATGCACCCCAATATGCCTTTGAACCCAGATACTGGATGGGCACAGGAAAATCCACTCCACATTATTCATTTTGACCTCCCATACTCTTTTCTTATGCATTGACAGCAAGGCCTGCCCTGCTGCCAAGTCATATGCACCCCAAAAAGTCTTTGAAACCAGGTGCTGTATGGGCACAGGAAAATCCACTTCACATTATTAATTTTGTATTCCCATTCTGTTTTCTTATGCATTAACTGCAAGGCATCCCCTGCTACCAAGTCGTATGCACCCCAATAAACCCAATCCCCCCTTGGAAGAAACATGGAGGAGGGCCTCATAAAAATAATGTCCCATTAGAAAGGAGCTGGTTTCTTAGACTTGTAATGCCCATACACTAAGTGTATTGGATGGCAAACATTTTCCCCTGTGGGGTAAACCTCAACCTTTTCCATAACAAGTATTTTAGGCCCAGCATAACCACCCACCCTTTTCAGGAATTCGACACTGGCTGTAGCAGCATGGAACACTTTAACCTAGGGGATCTAGTAGCATGACATGTAGAGGAAGGCCTGATTAAAAACTATGCCCGATTTTAAGGAGTGGGTCTCCTAGACTTGGAATGCCCATACACTAAGTGTATTGGCTGGCAAACATTTCCACCTGGGGGTAGATATCAACATAGTGTGTAAATGTTTTTTTAGGGGCATCATAAACACTTTTAAACAGCAGAAAAAAAGGCAGCAACACTTACCTGCCCAGGTCTAAGAACAAATGTCTGGCAAAATATTTTGGATGGGCATTTATTAGGCAGAGTCTCATGCGCATCAGTTACACCAATCTTCTGCTGGGCATGAAACCGATTCTGGTAAATGATGGTGACTAAACGATGAATCATTGTTGGCTGTATCCTGGATCTCATACCTCCCATAGCCACTGCTGTTATTAATCATGTACTTTACCATTCCTGTCATCACCATGCCCCTTTTTCTGATCACTTCATCCAACGATTCATCAGACATATTTTTACTAAAAACCTATACCTTCCCAGTAGCAACTGTGTATGAAACCACGTTACAGTTTTGCAAAGTGTTTATGATGCACTAAACTAAATAGCAAAGCCACTAAGGAAGACTCAGGGTCTCCAAAAATTCATTTTTAAAAGGCAGAAAAAAAGGCAGCAACACTTACCTGCCCAGGTCTAAGAACAAATGCACTGCAGGGTGCAGCCAGCCCATAAAGCAAGATATTAGCAACACAGGTGCAAAAAAACAGATTAACAGCCACTCTCCACATACCCATTCCTGGAGGGGGTGACTGCCCAGTAAATAATTGCACAATAAAAGCCCGCATAGGACGCTTTTATTGTGCAATAAAACCTCCACTGCTTGATCTGCTATTCTGGTAAAATGTATTGCTGCTTTCTATAAAATTTTGTTTAAAAAAGATTGTTTGACTTATTGTGTAGCTACATGTCATTGACTTGTTTGTCAGGATTATCTAGTGTTGGTGTTTGTGTTGCCAAATGTTTAACACACATCTTTGTGTCTCCTCTAGTTTTGGGCGCTTTATTATTTGTTTTTCCTTTTTAGGGTTTTATCTTGTAATAGTTTTTAATATTATCTATAGTAAAGCATTGCACATTTTTAATGTTATTTTCTGGATCTTGTCATTCGGCTATCCTTGGTATGTAAGTCTGATTTTTTTATGTAAAAGAGAAAACAAGTTGGTGAAGTGTGTTTTAACTGAAATGTGAAAATAATTGTCATCTTTACTATTTTTCCATTCCGTGTTCAACTAACCCACCTCATTGATCTTATTGAGTTTCCTAGGGAAGAAAACAACAGCTTCATCAATACCACGTGCTTTTCCAATTAATTCATCATGCTGGTAACGTAGAGGTGAGATTAGGGATCTAGATAACATCTGGGGACAGTAGTCAACATGACACTGTGCCAAGACCCACTGGGGTTTAGCTACCAATTTGACATAGTTTGTACACAGCTGAACAAAGTTTTCAGAAAAACAAGATTTTGATTCAGTAACATGTTGGATGGATTGTCTAGTGGAAACACCCATATCGTATTATTATAATTATTATTTATATATATAGCACCATTATTTCCATGGTTCTGTGCATGAGGTTACATACAAAGTAATGGATATCGTTTACAGTGAACAAATTTAAAATGACAGACTGGTACAGAGGGGAGAGGACCTTGTCCTTGCAGACTTACATTCTACGGGATAATGGGGAAGAGACAGAAGTTCAGGGTGCGGCACCTCGTTTGGTGGAGAGACGGCAGCTCGGGTGGTGGTGTAGAAGTCACATCTACAACCACCACGCTCACCAATTGACATGAAATGCAGCCAAAATGTCAAAATCTCTAGCTTCTGTTATGGAAAATGCAGGGGATCATTTTTGATGTCATTGTACAGCAAATTCATGTGAATACTTTTCCGCCTAATGATGACAAAAGTATTCTCAGAGCGATACCTTTATTTGATAGCCAGAAAATAATATGTTTGCAAGCTTTCAGAGCACAGTGTCTCCTTCTTCAGACAAGTTAACAAAATTTTGTTATCTTGCCTGAAGAAGGAGCCACTGTGCCCTGAAAGCTTGCAAACATATTATTTTCTGGTTAGCCAATAAAGGTATCGCTCTGAGAATACTTTTGTCATCATTGGGCGGAAAAGTATTCACATCGATTTTTCTGGCTAACACGGTACCACAATATAATTTATTATTGTACATTACAACAAATTCAGTATTAGTAGGTAATGGCTTGTCTAAATCCGGCCCGGGAGCACCAGGCTTCAGTAGTTGCGAGTCCTGGCACCTTGTTCTTCCAGGTGCTCTTCCTCCGGCTCTTCCATTCATGATTTAATCTAGAACATTTCGCCTTCGTAATCCAGAGACAGAGTACAATGCCGCCCAAGCATTCACCCTCTGCTCCTTAGACTTTCTATCTGCGCAGTGACTGACTCTAGGCAGAAGATGATGATGGTGGTAGTAGTTGGAGCATTTAAGACAGTCAAGAAGCAGCCATAACAACTTGAAACAGAAGTATTTTTACCGAGATGCCACACTGTTCAATATGTGGCCTGTATGTTTACCCCAAATTAGTGTATAGAACTAGAGTAACAGACAGCAAACACAGTGGAATGTAGGCCTGAATTGCTACAATTTGTAGTCCACAAATACATCAGACGTCTGACAGCGATAAAAGATTGTTCAACATGTGGCCTGAATGTTTTATTTTTTTTAAAAAAGTCTTTAAAAAAAACAGACTCGGGAAGACCTAACAGTTGTACTGGCAACTTCCATCATGTTGATGTTACGGGGAATGGTTGCCCGTCTTCTGTCTGCAACCACCACATGGCTTCTTCCTGCCTGAAGGGGTGCTATGCCTCCCTCCCCCCTGTGTGCTGCTGTCCTCACTATAGATGTCCTCCTGCCAGGTTGGGTCTGATACTATATCATCCACTATCTCATCTTCCACTTCCACACCCATGTCCTACTACTGACTTTCCAGCAAATGTGTCTCATCATCGTTCACCTCTTTGGACCGTGGCTGCTCAAATATTTGGGCATCACTACTTGGAATCTCATCTTGCCCCGCTTCAAGTGGATCGGGCGAGAGGCCCAAATCTATAAATGGAAAAGTGAACAGCTCTTCAGAGTTTCCGACTGTGGGATCAGTTGTCTCAGGGCACTCACCATGGTGAGAGGAAGAAGGATCAGGGTGAGGAATATTCAGCTACTCAGACATGACCATGTGTAATACAGGGTGTTGCTAGTGGTGGCCATATAACTGGAAGTATTATCAGCTATCCAACCAACAACCTTTTCACACTGCTCTGACTTCAATAGCGCTGTCTTGCTGCGGTCCCCAAGGACTGGACACTAAGGTCCAACGAGAAGATGTGGGTGTTTTTGTTGGCTCAATTTCAGTTTGCCCATGGCCTCTGCCTTGGCATTTACCATCAGGGCCACTTCCCCATCCCTCACCACACGCCTTGCCCATTGTAAATGGACTAGAATATTATACCCGTTCACTACAAATGGCTGAATTGTGAGTGAACTTGTATGTGATACGTGTGTGGGAAAACCACACTTTAAACTATCTGAACTGTATTTACAAATGTTTTTTTGGTTATTTGGTGCCAATAATTACAGTAAAAGACAGCAAAAACACTAGAATATGTAGGCCTAAAATGCCCAAATTTGTAGCACACAGATGTATGAGGCGTGTCACAGATAAACCACAATGTAAAAAATGTGGCCTGTTTTATTTAAAAAAGCAACATAGTGCTGTATATTGTTAGGTATCGGGTTCCTGCAGCTGCACAGCGGAAATCCAGAGCCTTGCATTCAGTGGTCTCCCATTCTCCACCGACTGCTCAGGAGCATGCACAGCAATCTAGGTGTCCCAGACACCTGCTCAGATCAGCTCTCTAGGACTGGTTGTTGCTGCCACCTCTGGGTCAGCAATAGCAGCGCAGGCTGTCCTGCAGCAAGCCACTCCAGAGGCTAAGTCCTCTCATCGCGCTACTGGGCATGCTCACGAGACGATCTCCCAATGGAGATTGGGAGTCACGTGCTCAGGTCCTTCTCCTGATCTGATTGGTCCATCTCAGAGATCTGGATGGTCCCGGATGAGCACGGCTATAACAGGTCCGCATGGCCGCTCAGCCATGCGCTAGTATAGACTCTAATTGCTACTGTGTGAATGGTAATGGATGTATGAACTGCAAATGACTCATTAAGATTCCCCTCCCTATGATATTACGAGTGCATATAGGGATTTAGTTATTGAGTCAGCGCCAGTCAGTGGCAAGTTACTGGCCACACGGCGCATCTTCCACAGTATTAGCATCTGACAGTGCGCCCCTCTTGGGCACTGTCGCCTTGCGGCTGGCTCAGTCGCCGCGAAGCTGTAGCAGCACTATTTGGCGTCCGCAGTAGCGAGGCCACACTCACGGTAGGTCTAGACGGACATCACCCTGAGTCTTGGGTTTAGTCCTGTGACCACATACAGTGCGTGCACTCCGCTGAGTCCTGTGAGGTCAACAGGCTCGGCATTTATGTTTATGCCTTAAGCGACTCTGTGAATCAACAGAGTACGCCCAGCGCACATCGGGTGACGTTATAACTAGGGATCAGCGATATTGCCCGATATTGTATCGGAATTCCGATTTTCGATATTGAAAAAATATTGGATATCGGAATTTCCAATTTCCGATATCAATGCAAGTCAATGGGAGAAAAAAAATCGGAATTACAAAATGACCACTACAGTGCTATATAATGGATAAAATGGAGGGGAATCACCTCAGGATAATGGGGAAGGAGTTTGCAGAGGCAGAGGAGCAAAAAAGTCGCTAGAAAAATGCACAGAGCGAAAGCTGTAGCAGGAAAACATATTCTTAATAGCGGTGTTTTTTCTTTGGGTTAGGATCAGTTGAGGTAGGGTTAGGGTTTATGGTTAGTAGGGTAAGGGTTAGGGTAAGGGTTAGGGGTTAGGGATAGTTAGGGTTAGGGTTAGTGATTTTACATTATTAAATTAAAACTGCCGGTGGTGGTGTCAATATGCCCTTTGACTGACATGTGTCCGTGTTCAGCTCACCTTGCTTTGCAGGGAGTTTCCTGGAGCAGCACGTGGAGGAATGGATACACTCCCTTTAAACCATGCTTAGTCTTCTTCTGCTGATTATATTACTGTTATTTAGTAATTCTGCATATTGATATTCTGCTTTTGGTTCATGTACATCTGCTCCTACTGCTTCCTAAACCTCTGTCTATGGTTATCCTGCTATTGGCTGGTCGCAGAATGTCCCAAACCCAGAGGAAATACGCAGAAGTAACAGTAGGCACAGGAACTTGAGAGAACCAGCTGGTGAGTCTGGAACCCATATAGGAAGCAGAAATTAGCATGAGCCAATGGAGCTAACGGGCACCAACTGATGTTACCGGAGGCCGATAACTAAGCAGGAGGTAACCTGTGCCAGAATGCACTACCAAGGACCAGCAAACGTTACTGGAACTTGAGCGCCAGGTCCCGGAGTCCACGTAGGGGGCTCCTACACTGCCAACACCACGGAAAACAGCAAACTGAGCCGGAATGATGTATGGCGTGGAACAGATCGGCAGACACAACCGTGTAACGGCGAGCGTTGTCGAAACACGGTTTGGAGCAGGAGGTACCCGTGCCCTTGGGCACTCCCGAGAACCAGCTGGCGATGCTGGAACTCGGTTTACCCCTCGGGGGAGGCACCTGTGTCCGTACTTCACTGCCAGGAAACAGCCGGCGTGGCTGGATCCCGCCTCTTGTGCTTCTGCCTATAGGTGTTTGGCATCTGTCGTCCTTTTTTTCCACTTTGGTCTAACGAGGTACAGCTGACATTACTGATGCCCAGAAACACAGCATGCTGTGAAAGTGGCAGTCACGGAAATTGGCACTAGCTGGAGGTACTAGAGCCCAGAAACACGGCATGCTGTGAAATCAGCAGTCACGGAAATAGGCGCTTGCTGGCGGTACTAGAGCCCAGAAACACGGCATGCTGTGAAAATCAGCAGTCACGGAAATGGGCACTAGCTGGCGGTACTAGAGCCCATGGAAAACAGTATGAGGTGAAAGAGTCAGTCACAGAACCAGGAGCTAGATGTTGGTAGTAGAGGCCAGAGCACTGGCCTAACAGATGACGCTGTGTGCAACATAGGCACATGACAGAGCATGCATACTGCTACCAACCATGCATGTAACCTGTCTACTCTGGCCCAGGGCAGCAAAAGTCACCAGAAATCCAGGCCTGGCTCATTTTTAGGAATGTAAGTCGGTCCACATTTGCAGCGGATAGTCTAGTACGTTGTTCTGTTAGTACATTGCCAGCTGCACTAAAGACACGTTCAGAAATCACACTGGCCCCAGGACAAGCCAGGACCTCCAAGGCATACTGGCTAAGCTCGGGCCATGTATCCAACTTGGAGACCCAAAACTTGAAGGGGGCAGATCCATCCTGAAGCACACTGACAGGGGTGGAGAGGTATTGTGCCACCATGTCACGGTAACGTTGCCCTGTCTGTGCTGATGGTGCCCGAACTGTTTGCCGGTTCTGAAACCGTTAGAACAGGTTGGGTATACTGAACCTGTCAGTAGCAGATGTACTGCTTCTGCTACCAGCTTCTGAACGGAGGTGCCTGCTAGTGCACGCGCATCACTGCTATGCGGTGGAAAAAGAGTACATGAGTGAATTAACCAGTGCATCTTGGTGCTCATGCATTTTACGCGCCCGATTCAATGGTGTAATTAGGCTTTGAAGGTAGTCCGGGTAACGTGGATCTAAGAGGGTGGCCACCCAGTAGTCATTTGTGTGGAGAATTCGAGCCATGCGTGGGTCGTTTCTCAGACACTGCAGCATGAAGTCACTCATGTGCTGAAGGCTGCCAACTGGCCATGTATCGCTGTCACCAGCTGGAGGTATGTCCTCTGGCTCCTCTGCATCACCCCATCCACGCTCTATCTGGTGACAACTAGTAGAGCGCTGTGTAATTTCCTCCTCTGGCTCATCCTCATAGTCCTCCTCATCCTCCTCTGTTGTGAGTTCATTTTCCCCTTCACCGTCGATGTCTGATGAACTCCCTCTTCTGGTGAAGGAAGATAGTGAGGCTGATTAACAAACACCTGATCTGGTAGATGATGACTGGGTAACAGGACCTTCTGACTGGATATAAGGCAGCCGACACCCTTTTGAGTCGCTGGTGATTTCTCTGCTGGATTCTTGGAGACCAGTCTGATTCCTGCTTCCCAAAGATAAGTTTTTGCTCTGCTATTGAACTTATTAGTTTTGTTTTGTTTACCTTGTTTTTTGGAGTTCAGCAATCCCCGGTCGGGGGTGTGCTGAGTTCCATTTTTGTCTCTGATCAGTTTGCCTCTTTGCTCTGTCTTCATAATTTACCTGAGTGCTGCTATAGTCTTTTTGAAGTCCTAGTGACTTCAGGGCCTGTTTTTCCTATCAGATGGTTGGGACATTTTTTGGTAGGGTTTTTTACGGATTGCAGACAGCACCTTTTCTATCCTGTCCTTTTTAGTTAGCTTGGGCCCCATCGTTTGCTCAACCTATCTTTCTATCTGTGTTAGTGTTTTCATCTTGCTTCACCGTCTTTATATGTTGGGGGCTGCCTATTGCTTTGGGGTCTGCTCTGGGGCAGTTTAGATTTCCCCTTTGTTTCTTTAGGCCTATTTAGTTCTCCGGCTGTGATCGAGGGGTCTAGGGCATCGTAGGAACCCCCCATGGCTACTGTTAGTTGTTGTGGATAGGATCAGGGGTCTGCAATCCGATAGCTACCAACCTCTCCGGTTTTCTGGACTTAGCTTGGATTTTTGTTTTTTCCTCCTTCGGTGACTCATTCATAACACTCCTCACTTGCTGTGTCCTGCCTGGACCTTTGTGAGGCACCCACAGAGCTTTGTACTAACCGGGCCGATGAAGATTGCCTGGTTGGTCCAAGTGTCTTATCATACTCCTCCTCCAGAGAAACCTCATCCCTTAGTCCTTTAAGTGATGATTCTATAAGGCATATAAGGGGAATAGTCAGGCTGAGTAGGGCAGCATCCGCACTCACCATCAGAGTGGAGTCCTTGAAGCACTTCAAAATGGTGCATATGTCCTTCATGGATGCCCACTCTGTGGTTGTAAAGTGGGAGGGCTGAGATGTGTGTCGCCTACTTTGCGCCTGCTGCAGCTGCAACTCCATAATTGCAGGTTGCTGCTCACACAACCTCCGCAGCATATGCAAAGTCGAATTCCACCTGGTGGGGAGGTCAACAATGATGCGGTGCTCGGGCAGGCCCAATCTGCGCTGCATGGCTGAAAGGCGCGATGCAGCCATGCTTGAACGCCGCAAATGAGAGCACTCATATCTGACTTTGTGCAGCAGCTCCTCAAAGTCAGGAAAGTTCCTAAGGAAACTCTGCACCACCACGTTTAGGACATGGGCAAGGCATGGAATGTGAGTCAGACCACCTAGGCCCAGAGCCGCGACCAGGTTTCGGCCATTGTCACACACCACCATACCTGGCTGAAGGTTGAGCGGGGAAAGCCACATGTCGCTCTGCTCCTTCAGCGTGTTCCACAGCTCGGTTGCAGTGTGGCTAACATCACCCAGAAAAAACAATTTCAACACGGCCTGTTGATGTTTGGCCGATGCAGTGCTGAAATCGGTTGTTGTGGTACATCTGGGTGCAGGCGAGTCAGACGAGGAGTATGAGGAGGAGTCAATTTGTGCGGAGGAGAGGCCTGCAATCCGTGTAGTTGGCAGGACCCGCGCACTTGCACTGTCTACTTCAGTTCCAGGCTCAACTACATTTACCCAATGGGCGGTGATGGAAATGTAGCGTCCCTGACCATGCTGACTGGTCCACGCGTCGGTGGTCAGGTGGACCTTGCTACTAACTGTATTTTGTAGCGCATGCTTAATTTTACGCTCCACATGCTGTTGCAGGGCAGGGATGGCTTGCCTGCTGAAGTAGAAGTGGCTGGGAACGCTGTATTGTGGGATTGCAAACCCCAACATATCGATAAAGGCTGACTTGCTCACCAGCCAGAATGGCAGCATTTCCACTGCAAGAAGTTTGGCAATGCGAGAATTCATGCCCTGTGATCGTGGGTTGTTTGCTGAGTACGGGCGCCTTTTCTCCCACACCTGTGTGACAGATGGCTGCACACTGGATTGGGAGTGTGAGGATGCCAGAGATTGGGATGCTGATGCTGACGAAGTACAGACAGTGTGCCGCCGCACAACACTGCCTGCAGATGCACCATGACATTCTGGCGAGGAAGCGGGAGCAGCTGTTTGTGAGCTGGTGTAAGAGGTGGCCGCTGTGGCTGAAGACGTGGAAGGTGGGGAACCAGCTGCAGGTGGCGAATCATCTTGGGTGTGATGCTGCCACTCCACAGGGTGCCTCTTCCTGACATGCGTCAACACATTGGTGGTATTAAGGTTGCTGACGTTCTTCCCTCTCCGCACAGTTTGTCGACAAAGCTTGCATCTGACTACTGTAACGTCATCTGCATCTTGGTAGAAAAAGGCCCATGTACCACAACTCTTGGGCGCACCCCTTGTGTTCTTTAAAAGAGCCCTGCTCCTAACGGGTGCTGAAGTTGAGGGAGCCGACAATCAATTTTTCCCTCTTCCTCTCCCACGTGGGCGGCCATGCTGCGCCACACCTGCAAGCTCTTCCTCTGAGCTATCCCCACTTGCTTGCTGCCCCTCAGCATGCCATGATGGGTCAAGGACCTCGTCATCCAGTACACTTTTGTCAGCAGAAACTGGCAGCTGAGTTTCATAATCATCTGCTGACTGGGGTCTGGTCACTGTGGGCACTGGCCCACCCTCCACTTCTTCCTCAGACGGACACAGTGGTTGCGCATCTGTGCACACTACTTCTTCTTCAGCTGCATCAATGTTGTCTGGATGGCACACAGATTCCAAGCCAACAGATTCTGAGAAGAGGATTAAGGTTGGCTCCTGGCCCTCTGAATGTCTGGGCAGTTTAGTGGGTGGTGAAGAAGCAGATGGGTGCTGCTCTTCAGTGGCCTGACCCGATGTGGTGGAGAGGTCCTGGGAGGATGCTGTGCTCATTGATGTGGATTCCTCAGCTGCCATCTAACCAACAACGGTTTCTACTTGATCCTCTCTTATTAGCCTATGGCCCTGCGCTCCTAACAAGCTGCGCATAAATGACTCCTAACAAGCTGCGCATAAATGACTGCTGCCGGGTGAAAGTAGGTGCTCAATGACTTGGGCCTGCTGCTTGCCCTGGATGTGCACCATGTCTAGCTGCTGATACACCTCTTCCGTGGCCGCCGCAGGGACGTCCCTTACTCCCTGCCTTCTTCATCTCTATCGATGGATTCAAGAAAGTAATTATTAGGAATTAGTGTGCTTATTCCTGTAGGACTTCAAACAGGTATAAGAAACACTAATGGCACTGTATGATGATGGTGTGTCTGCTACACTTTTTTGAATCTAGAGTGGCCTACACAAAAAGTAACGTGCGTTTGTGGTATTGGTGTACACATTACGGTCGGATGTCACAGCACAGTAAATGACACTGCTGATACCAAAAAAAAAGGATTCTCCAGGACTGGGCCAGGTGCTGTGTGGCACCAGCCACAGAGGTTGGTTGGGTCCCTCACAGCACAATCCCTATATAGTGTTTACCTTTAAGGAAAAAATAGGGGAAGGGGATTTAAGGGATGAAAAGAAAAGGCAGTGAGACACACACCACACAGTGCTGCAGCAAGAGGAGCTGCAGCAGCTGCAGTGAACGTGCGCTGCACTGTCTCACTATGCACCTCACTGAGAGCCTGCACAGCACAAAAAACTAAACTGAGCGGGGTCAGTGAGGAAAAAGACTACTTCTGTAACACACAGGGGCTGCTACAGTTGCTGAAAAACAATTTGTATCTCTATTAGATCCGAGATCTCACCCTATCTCCAACAGCAACCTATCCCTATCTGCTTTCACAGTAGAGTGAGGCTAAAATGGCAGGTGCAGCCTTTTATACTGCCTGATCACACCATCCAGCCAGCCAATCGCAGCGCAGCCCCTAGCTAGCAAGTTTGGATGCCTCCTACCAAGCTTAGGGGAGTTACACAATGTTGTCAGCAATTCTTCAGCTCCTGATTGGCTCCACGGAGCGCTCAGAGGCTGAAGGATTATGGGATTTCCGATTTCCGATGTGAAAAAATATCGGAAAATGGAATTACGATATCGCAAATATTGGGCCGATTTCCGATATTTCAATATCGGAAAGCTCATCCCTAGTTATAACCCGCGTGTGCTATACCACCATATAACGTGTTTGCCATTGTCTAGCAGCGGTTTTAACACTAACTGCACGGTGGAACCTGGGCAGCGAACACACTTTCTATTATTTATTATTTAGTGCGTTCCGCCATCCCTAACATATATAACTTGAGTAACAGACAGGAAAGCACAGGAATACCAGCCTAAAATGCACCAATTTGTAGCACATGGATGTATGAGGTGTGTCACAGATATACCACACTGTCAAATATGCTGTCTGTTTTATTTAAAAAAGCAATATAGTACTGTATATAACTAGAGTGAGAGACAGCAGAAAAAATGGAATACCGGCCTAAAATGCCCAAACTTAGAGCATGCAGATATATGAGCTGGCGCAGAGATACCACACTGTAAAATATGTGGCCTGTTTTATTTAAAAAAACAACATAGTGCTGTAATAATTTGAGTAACGGACAGGAAAGCACAGGTATACCGACCTAAAATGTCCAAATTTGTAGCACACAGATGTATGAGGCGTGTCGCAGATATACCACACTGTCAAATATATGGTCTGTTTTATTTACAAAAGCAACATAGTGCTGTATATAACTAGAGTGACAGACTAAAGAAACAATGGAGTACCGGCCTAAAATGCCCAAACTTAGAGCACGCAGATATATGAGCTGGCACAGAGATACCACACTGACAAATATGTGGCCTGTATTTTTTCTTTTTTATTCTAAATAGTGCTGTATATAAGTAGAGTGAAAGACAGGAAAGCAATGGAATACCAGCCTAAAATGGCCAAACTTCGACAACGCAGATATATGAGGCCTGGTATGGAGATACCACACTGACAAATATGTGGCCTGTATTTTTTTCTTTTTCATGCTAAATAGTTCTGTATATAACTACAGTGACACACAGGAAAAAAAATGAAATACCGGGCTTAAATGGGCAAACTTGGAGCACCCAGATATATGAGCTGGCACGGAGATACCACACTGACAAATATGTGGCCTGTATTTTTTGCTTTTTTAGGCTAAATAATGCTGTAACTACAGTAACACAAATAAAAATGGAATACCGGCCTAAAATGGGCAAACTTGGAGCACGCATATTTGAGCTGCACGGAGATACCACACTGACAAATATGTGTCCTGTAATTTTTGCTTTTTTATGCTAAATAGTGCTGTATATAGCTAGAGTGACAGACAGCAAAAAATGAATGGTAGACTTCACACTGATTAATAAATCCCCAAATCTGATCCTATCTCGGCAGCAGCTCTCCCTACACTATCTAAATCCGGAGCT
This sequence comes from Dendrobates tinctorius, assembly GCF_039654945.1. Taxonomy (NCBI): domain Eukaryota; kingdom Metazoa; phylum Chordata; class Amphibia; order Anura; family Dendrobatidae; genus Dendrobates; species Dendrobates tinctorius. The sequence goes on along the minus strand of NW_027361732.1, from coordinate 20,667,508 downwards.
GAATGCGCAGAGCAGGGCGGCGTCCGGCCTCTTATACCCCTGATGATGCTGTATGGCCAGCCAATCACTGCATGACCACAACAAACATGGCTGCGGCATTTCATTGCCTGGCAGATAATCCCTGCATCGTGATTGGGTCTCTAAAGACCGCCAAAAAAGCTGGGTGGAGATTAGAGTTCCCGCCGAGTAATCCCGGAAATGCTTGGTGCTCACCGAGTATCGTGATACTCGGGCAAGTAACGAGTAGTGGCGAGCAAGTTCGCTCATCACTAGTCAAAAGCAATACAAAAGTTTGGGGATATGTCAAAAGTAAAAGAAAAGTCAAAAGCACTATAGGTTTTTTGAAAATGATGAAATGGTAAGGAAGAATGCTGAGAAGGCCGAACTTTTAAATTCCTATTTTGCCATCTTTTCAGTTAGCCATTAAAAGGTATCAACCACTGAGGGCTCTCAATTCTGAATATTCTTTTATTTTGCATCTGTTTTCTCTCAGAAAGGAAATGTAACATCAACTGATCTTCACTGTCCTATTAAAGAAATAGAGGAATGCAGGATATCTATAAACAAAAATATAGTGAGGAAACACTTAAACACTTAGCTAACATAAATCAATTGAAGTCTCCAAGTCCAGATGAATTACACCCTAGAGTACTGAAGGAGATAGCAGAAAAATGTTTTGAACCACTCTCCATAATCTTTGAAAAGTCTTGGAGAACAGGAGAAGTCCCAGAAGACTGGAGAAGAGCAAATGTTCATATCTTCAAAAAGGGGAAGAAGGTGGACCCAGGGAACCATTGGCCAGTGAGTCTGACTTCTAAACCAGGAAAGATCTTTGAACAAATAATTAATCAACATATATGTATGTACCTGGATAAGAATGAAGTGACTAATCAGAATCAGCATGGGTTTGTAACTAAATCATGTCAGACTAACTTAATTACCTTCTCTGACAGAATCACTGACTGGGTGGATCAGGGAAATGCTGTAGATATAGTATATCTTGACTTCAGCAAATAATTTGACAAAGTATTTCACACCATCCTTATTGAAAAAATAACTAAGTATGGAATGGACAAGGCAACTGTTAGGTGGACTCATCACTGGCTTAGTGATCGGACCCAAAGAGTGGTCGTAAATGGCTGGAGACTTAGAAGAATGTCTCAAGTGGGGTATCACAGGGTTCTGTCCTGGGCTCTGTATTGTTCAACATCTTAATCAATGATTTATATGAAGGAATTGAGGGTAAACTGATTAAATTTGCTGAAGACTAGTGTTGAGCATTCCGATACCGCAAGTATCGGGTATCGGCCGATACTTGCTGTATCGGAATTCCGATACCGACTTCCGATATTTTTTCAATATCGGAAGTCGGCATTGGAATCGGAAGTTCAAAGTTGATTGACAGCCGAAATGACGTCATCATGATGCGCGGTGTGTGCGCATCATGATGCGCCGTCATTTCGGGCCTTCTGGGGGTCTCTGCCGGCCTGCCGGGGGGCTGTGTGGACTGCCCGGGGTCTGTACCGGCCTGCCGGGGGGCTGTGCCGGCCTGCCGGTGGTCTGTGCACCCTGTGGGGGTCTGTACCGGCCTGCCGGGGGGCTATGCTGATGTCCGGGGGTCTGTGCAAGCATCGTCCGATGGGACTACAAGTCCCATCTGGCGATGCCTGCTACCATGACAGTGATTGACACATTAGCCAATGATGGGACAGTAGTAGTCCCATCATCCGGCTAATGTGTTGAATGTAAAAAAAAAAAAAAAATTACATGCTACATACATGCTACATACATACAACATGCATACTACATATATACTACATGTAACATACATACTAAATATATACTACATGCAACATGCATACTACATGCATGCTACATACATGCTACATACTACATACATGCTACATTCATACTACATATATACTACATGCATGCAACATACATACTACATATATACTACATGCATGCAACATACATACTACATATATACTACATGCATACTACATACATGCTACATACTACATGCATGCTACATACATACTACATGCATGCTACATACATACTACATACATACTACATGCATGCTACATACATACTACATGCTACATACATACTACATACATACTACATATATACTACATGCATGCTACATACATACTACATACTACATACATACTACATACATACTACATGCATGCTACATACATACTACATGCTACATATATACTACATACATACTACATGCATGCTACATACATACTACATGCTACATACATACTACATACATGCTACATACTTACTACATGCATGCTACATACAATACATTCATACAATACATACATAGACATACAGTACATATAACATAGAGTAACATACTTACCAATACTCCCACGCAGCAATGGCATAAAGTGAGACTAGGGACTTTTTTTTTTAAGTGGCGGAGGAATACAGTGCGGAAGGATACCTACCTTCCGTCATTGGATTCCTGCAGCCCGTAGAGAGCGGCAGCATCAGCTGATGCTGCAGTTCTCTACCCAAGATCATCGTGGGACACACTCTTGGACTGCTTCGGATCATGGGTGAGTATTTTTGTGGTTTGTTATGCTATTATTTATTCCGTAAAAGACAATGGCTTCTGGGAACAATGTGACAAGTATTGGTAAGTATGTTACTCTATGTTATATGTACTGTATGTCTATGTATGTATTGTATGAATGTATTGTATGTAGCATGCATGTAGCATGCATGTAGTATGTATGTAGCATGTAGTATGTATGTAGCATGCATGTAGTATGTATGTAGCATGCATGTAGTATGTATGTAGTATATATGTAGCATGTAGTATGTATGTAGCATGCATGTAGTATGTATGTAGTATGTATGTAGCATGTAGTATGTATGTAGCATGCATGTAGTATGTATGTAGTATGTATGTAGCATGCATTTAGTATGTATGTAGCATGCATGTAGTATGTAGCATGTATGTAGTATGCATGTAGTATATATGTAGTATGTATGTTACATGTAGTATATATGTAGTATGCATGTTGCATGCATGTAGTATATATGTTGTATGTATGTTGCATGCATGTAGTATATATGTAGTATGTATGTTGCATGCATGTAGTATATATGTAGTATGTATGTTGCATGCATGTAGTATATATGTAGTATGAATGTAGCATGTATGTAGTATGTAGCATGTATGTAGCATGCATGTAGTATGCATGTTGCATGTAGTATATATGTAGTATGTATGTTACATGTAGTATATATGTAGTATGCATGTTGTATGTATGTAGCATGTATGTAGCATGTAATTTTTTTTTTTTTTTTACATTCAACACATTAGCCGGATGATGGGACTACTACTGTCCCATCATTGGCTAATGTGTCAATCACTGTCATGGTAGCAGGCATCACCCGATGGGACTTGTAGTCCCATCGGACGATGCCTGCACAGACCCCCGAAGCCTGCACAGACCACCGGCAGGCCGGCTCAGCCCCCCGGCAGGCCGGCACAGCCCCCCGGAGCCTGCACAGACCACCGGCAGGCCGGCACAGCCCCCCGGCAGGCCGGCACAGCCCACCGGAGCCTGCACAGACCACCGGCAGGCCGTCACAGCCCCCCGGCAGGCCGGCACAGACCACCGGAGCCTGCACAGACCCCCTGTCAGGCCGGCACAGCCCCCCGAAAGGCCCGTACAGACCCCAGAGAGGCTGTACAAGGCAAAAATAGGGTTTTTCTTATTCCGATACCGGAAGTCCCATAGACTTGAATGGGACTTCCGGTATCGGAATCGGCGATACCGATACTTTTTTTTAAGATCAGCCGATCCATTCCGATCCGATACTTTGAAGTATCGGACGGTATCGCTCAACTCTACTGAAGACACAAAGCTAGGAGGGATAGCTAATACTAGAGAAGAGAGAGAGAGAATTCAAAAATATATAAATAAACTGGAGCAGTGGGCAGCAACAAACAGAATGGTTTTTAACAGGGAAAAATGCAAAGCACTACATCTGGGCAATAAAAATGAAAAAAAAAGCATATACAGAATGGAAGGAATAGGGCTAAGCAACAGCATAAGTGAAAAAGTGAAAAAGACTTGGGTATACTAATAGATCATAAACTGAACATGAGTCAACAGTGTGATGCAGCAGCAAAAAGGCAAATACAATTCTGGGATGTATTAACGAAGCATACTGTCTAGATCACATGAAGTCATTATTGCCCTCTACTCCTCTTTGGTCTAACCTCATCTGGAATACTGTGTCCAGTTTTGGGCACCCCATTTTAAAAAAGACATCAACAAATTAGAGCAAGTTCAGAGAAGAGCGACCAGAATGGTGACCGGTCTACAAACCTTGTCCTATAAAGAATGGTTACAGGGAATTGGGAATGTTCAGTGTTATGAATGGGTCACCGAGGAGGATGGCAGGAACAGGCTAAGACACCAGAAAACCAGAGAGGTTGGTAACTAAGTGGATTGCAGACCCCAGATCCTAGCAACACAAATAGCAGTAGCCGTGGAGCGTTCCTACGATGCCCTAGACGCTTCATTACAGTCAGAGAATTAACTAAGCCTAAAGCCAGAAAGGTGAAATCTAAACTGCCCCGTAGCAGACCCCCAAAGGAATAGACAGCCCCCAAACATATATTGTCTGTGAGACAAGATGAGACACAAACACAGGCAGAGAACAGACTAAGCAAACAGTGGGACCCAAGCTGTCTAGACAGGACAGGACAGAAAAGATACTGTCTGCAATCACGCACAAAACCCTACAAAAATCCAACACATCTGATATACAAAAAACCTGAAGCCGCACAACCTCACCCCCGCTAGATCAGCACTCTGGTATAAACTGGAAGCAAAGCAAAAGATACTAACTTAACAGGGGACTGAACACACTGACACAAGCTGTAGCATATGGAGCAGGGCCCAGCGCTGCCCCCAGCAGGGCGTATGCTGAACCCTAGCAACAAAGCAGAAAGCAAAAAAAGGCACAACCAGATTAGATGCAAAGGATTAGCAAAAGAATCACGTAACTGAACCATGCACATCAGGCAGGAGACAAAAGAACTCCAAATGCACAAGGAGGAAATCACCAGCAACCACCAAGAGCAGCCAGCTCAATTATATGCTCCCAGCCAGTAATCCCAGGTTCCCAATTATCATCGTCAGGTGGGAAACTTCCATCAACCTGGCCAGCTCCACTACTCCCAGTAACCACCAGAGGGAGCACAGGGAGCTTCTGCTCAGAAGTCCAAGCAAGGGAATTCACAACAGTACCCCCCCTAAGGAGGGGTCACTGAACCCTCATCCACGCCACCAGGATGATCAGGATGGGCCCGGTGAAAGACACGAATCAATCTCTTGGCATGGATGTCAGAAGCAGAGACCCAAGAATTATCCTCCTGGCCATAACCCTTCCACTTGACCAAGTACTGAAGTCTCCATCTAGCCAGACGAGAAACCAATATCTTCTCTACCTCATACTCCAAATTACCCTTAACCAGTACAGGGTCAGGGGGCGCCACCATGGTAACTACTGGCTCCACAAACCTTTTCAACAAAGATTTATGAAAAACGTTATGAATCTTAAATGTAACTGGAAGAGCCAAAAGGAAAGAAACGGGGTTAAGGATTTCCAAAATCTTATAAGGTCCAATAAACCTTGGCTTGAATTTTGTAGATGCAACCTTCATGGGAATATTTTTTTAGGACAACCAAACCATATCACCTACTATAAACCAGGGACCAATGGTCCTATGCCGGTTGGAAAACCGTTGGGTCTTTTCCTGAGAGTGAGACAACTTATCCACTGCTTGGTCCCAAATCTGCTGCATTCTCTATACCACAGAATCCACCCCTGGGCAGGCAGAAGCTTCCACCTGCCGTGAAAAAAATCGAGGATGAAACCCAAAGTTACAAAAGAAAGGAGACATCAAAGTGGCAGAACTAGCCCTTTTGTTTAGCGTGAATTCGGCCAAGGGCAAATATGAGACCCAATCATCCTGATCAGCAGATATGAAACATCTCAAATAGAACTCCAAAGTCTGGTTTGTTCTCTCAGTCTGCCCCTTGGTCTGAGGATGAAATGCAGAGGAGAAAGACAACTGAATTCCCAGTTTGGAACAAAAAGCTCTCCAAAATATGGAAACAAACTGGACCCCTCTGTCTGACACAATGTTCTCAGGAATCCCATGCAAATGAACCACTTGTTGTAAAAACAAGGGCACCAACTCAGAAGAAGATGGCAACTTTGGCAGTGGTACAAGATGGACCATCTTAGAAAATCTATCACAACTCACCCAAATAACAGTCATTCTCTGAGACACAGTGAGACCAGAGATAAAATCCATTAAGATATGGGTCCATGGCCTCCTGGGCACCGGCAGGGGCATGAACAAACCACTAGCATGAGAACAGGGCTTAGACCGAGAACAAGTCCCACAGGACTGCACAAAATTCCTGACATCACGAGATAAGGCAGGCCACCAAAAAGACTGACTCGACAAATCTCTGGTACCAAAGATACCTGGATGACCAGCCAACACAGAGCAATGAATTTCAGACATTACTCTTTTCCTCCACTGGTCAGGGACATACAATTTTCCCATAGGGCATCGTTCAGGTTTATCCTCCTGAAATTCCTCCAGGGCACGTCTCAAATCAGGAGAGATGGTGGAAAGAACTACACCCTGATTTAGAATGGTAGTAGGCTCGGTCCCATCAAGAGAATCCGCAAAGAAACTCCAAGAAAGGGCGTCCGCCTTAACATTCTTAGTGCCCGGAAAAAAGGAGACCACAAAATTAAAATGTGTGAAAAACAAGGTCCACCTAGCCTGTCTAGGATTTAAGCGCTTGGCTGATTCAAGATAAATCAAATTCTTGTGATCGGTGAGGACCACAACTTGATGTCTAGCTCCCTCCAACCAATGTCTCCACTCTTCAAATGCCTACTTCATGGCCAATAATTCAAGATTCCCCACGTCATAGTAATGCTCAGATGGAGAAAATTTTCATTCATCATTCCATTTAGTAAGGACCGCCCACGTTCGGAACTTCTGGCAATATAACTCCGCAGCATCCTGACCCTGGTTCAATGCCAATAAGGTTTTCTCAGCTTGATCAATAGCATTAGGTTCATCATACAACAACCCCAGGGCCTGAAAAAACGCATCTACATTAGCCAGAATAGGGTCTCCAGGTGTCAGAGAAATAGCCCAATCCTGGGGATCACCGCGCAGCAGGGAGATGACAATTTTAACCTGCTGCACCGAGCTCCCCGATGAATTAGGCTTCAAAGCAAGAAATAGTTCACAGTTATTTTTGAAATTCAAAAATTTTGGCCGATCTCCCGAAAACACATCAGGAGTAGGGATCTTTGGTTCTACAGCAGATGATTGAGCGAGATAGGCAGAAATTCCCCGCACTTCATCAGCGAGCTGCTCAACACGACAGACAATTGCTTTGTCTCCATTAAGGAAAAAATTCTCCTACGGCCCCAGAGAAAAAGAGGAAAAAATAGATAAAAAAAATTCTGACACTTTTTTTTTTTTTACAATCCTTTCCTTCTTTTGAGTACCCTAGAGTCTATGGTTTGGCTGGTGAATGGGTTACCGAGGAGGATGGCAGGAACAGGCTAAGCCACCAGAAAACCAGAGAGGTTGGTAACTAAGAGGATTGCAGACCCATGATCCTATCAACACAACTAGCAGTAGCCGTGGAGCGTTCCTACGATGCCCTAGATGCTTCGTCACAGCCAGAGAACTAACTAAGCCTAAAGCCAGAAAGGTGAAATCTAAACTGCCCCGGAGCGGATCCCCAAAGGAATAGACAGCCCCCAAACATATATTGTCAGTGAGACAAGATGAGACACAAACACAGACAGAGAACAGACTGAGCAAACGGTGGGGCCCAAGCTGTCTAGACAGGAAAGAAAAGATACTGTCTGCAATCACACACAAAACCCTAAAAAAATCCAACACATCTGAAATAGAAAAAGCCTGAGGCCACACAACCTCACCCCCGCTAGATCAGCACTCTGGTATAAACTGGAAGCAAAGCAAAAGATATTAACATAAAAGGGGACTGAACACACTGACACAAGCTGTAGCATGTAGAGCAGGGCCCAGCGCTGAACCATAGCAACAAAGCATAAAGCAAAAAAAAAGGCACAACCAGATTAGATGCAAAGAATTAGCAAAAGAATCACGTAACTGAACCATGCACATCAGGCAGGAGACAAAAGAACTCCAAATGCACAAGGAGAAAATCACCAGCAACCACCAAGAGCAGCCAGCTCAATTATATGCTCCCAGCTAGTAATCCCAGGTTCCCAATTATCGTCATCAGGTGGGAAACTTCCATCAACCTGGCCAGCTCCACTACTCCCAGTAACCACCAGAGGAAGCAGAGGGAGCTTTGGCTCAGAAGTCCAAGCAAGGGAATTCACAACAGTTTAGCTTGCTAAAAAGAAAACTGAGAAGAGACTTAGTAGCTGTCTACAAATATCTCAAGGGCTGTCACATTGCAGAATGATCATCTTTATTCTCATTTGCACAAGGAAAGACTAGAAGCAATGGGATGAAACTGAGGAGGCACAGATTAGATATTAGAAAAAACTTTTTGACAGTTAGGGTGATCAATGAGTGGAACAAGCTGCCACAAGAGGTGGTGAGTTCTCCTTCCCTGGAAGTCTTCAAACAGAGGCTGGACAAACATCTGTCTGGGATGATTTAGTGAATCCTGCTTTGAGCAGGGGGTTGGACCAGATGACCCAGTAGGTCTCTTCCAACTTTACCATTTTATGTTTCTATGATTCTAGTACAAAAAGTTAATGCAGTGAACGCAGTTAGATGGTACAAACAGTTAACAAACTGAATGCAGTAAGCCAGCAGAAAAAGTTTCCACTAGTGCTTTTGTTACTACTTTGGCTAGGGTAGTGGTGCCGTATGATGAGCGGGGGAGATGGGAAGACATGTTTGATGAGGGAAGGGTGTGTATCTGGGACAGAGGAGCTGCAGGGAATATTTTTTTATTTTTTTCAGCTGTGAGTTTTGTGTGGCTGGTTAGCAAAAAAAACAGGAGAACACACGTCTTTTTTTAAAAAAAATATTTACAACACAGGAGCGGCTGATGAATACTCCCATCCGCCGCTCCTGCTCTCACTGTATTTAGCGGCAGCAGGCGTCGTATGATGGAATCAGTAGTCCCATCTGCTGACACCAGTGACTGGAGGTAAACTTTATACTTTCGATCACAGCTGAGCACTCCACTGTCTTCTGACAGCGTGGGAATCGCGGCTCTCTGACCAGTGGGGATGATTTCACCGCCAATCAGAAGCGCTATGCTGGTGTTTCCCAAGCTGTCATACAGCTGGCTTTTGTGCTGTGTATGTTCAGCTATATTCGGTGATTTAATCGATGATTAAATTGGCAAATATTGCAAATTTGGCGATCATGAGCCAAACCGAACATTGAAATATTCGCTCACCTCTGCACTGCACGTCAGGTACATGTCAGGCACATCCTTCAGATACTCAGGGAAAATAAATTATTTCTCAAAGCAAAGAAATACATGTTCTTTGTTCAGGAGATCCTTTCTCAATATTATTTTTTATCGTCCACTGGTTTTCGCATGGATCCAACAAAAGTACTAACAGTACAGGATTGGGAACTTCGTAAAATCCATACAAAGGTTTTTGGATTTTATCACCTAACTTTATACTGAAAGTTCAAGAAAAACTTTTTGGTAGTGGCCAAACCTCTGATGGATATGACCAGGGAAGAGACTTACTTTTCCAAATGGTCCAGACTAGCCCAGGAGGCTTTTGATACACTGAAAGATGTTTTGCAACTGCGCCAATCCTTATACAGACTGACATCACTCATTCATTTATAGCAGAAGTTGATGCATCTGAAGTGGGGACTGTATTAATGCAGGGTGCATCTCCTAGTAACTGGTGTCTGCATGCATACTTTTATATATTATATAATTGTCTAATTCTGTCTGTCTGTCTGTAATGGAAATCCTGCCTTGCTGATTGGTCGTGGCCTAACTGCCGCGACCAGTCAGCGACAGTTGCTTAGCCGTCGCGGCAACACGGCTGCATTACTTATTGTACAGGCACATTACAGCCGTTAAAGGCATCACTGCTGGGTCGCTCATTACACAGGCACAGTCCTGTACATATTCTGGAGTACAATACATTAAGTAACAGCAAAACAGTGACTGCAGCTCTGGGTGTAACTGGAGTACAATACATTAGGTAACAGCAGAAAAGTGACTGCAGCTCTGGGTGTAACTGGAGTACAATACATTAGGTATCAGCAGAAAAGTGACTGCAGCTCTGGGTGTAACTGGAGTACAATACATTTAGTTAACAGCAGAAAAGTGACTGCAGCTCTAGGTGTAACTGGTGTACAATACATTAGGTAACAGCAGAAAAGTGACTGCAGCTCTGGGTGTAACTGGAGTACAATACATTAGGTAACAGCAGAAAAGTGACTGCAGGTCTGGGTGTAACAGGAGTATAATACATTAGGTAACAGCAGAACAGTGACTGCAGATCTGGGTGTACCTGGAGTACATTACATTAGGTAACAGCAGAACAGTGACTGCAGATCTGGGTGTACCTGGAGTACATTACATTAGGTAACAGCAGAACAGTGACAACAGCTCTGGGTGTAACAGGAGTATAATACATTTGGTAAGATCTGAACAGTGACTGCAGCTCTGGATGTAACAGGAGTATAATACATTAGGTAAGAGAAGAACGGTGACTGCAGCTCTGGGTGTAACTGGACTACAATACATTAAGTAAAAGCAGAACATTGACTGCAGCTCTGGGAGTAACTGGAGTACAATATATTAGATAACAGCAGAACAGTGACAGCAGCTCTGGGTGTAACTGGAGTACAATACATTAGATAACAGCAGAACAGTGACAGCAGCTCTGGGTGTAACTGGAGTACAATACTAGATTTAACAGCAGAACAGTGACTGCAGACCTGGATGTAACTGGAGAACACTACATTAGGTAAGAGCAAAACAGTGACTGCAGCTCTGGGTGTAACAGGAGGACTTTAGGTAAGAGCAGAACAGTGACTGCAGCTCTTGGTTTAACTTGCGTGCAATACATTAGGTAAGATTACAACAGTGCAGCTCTTGGTGTAACTTGAGTACAATACATTAGGTAAGTGCAGAACGTTGACTGCAGCTCTGGGTGTAGCTGGACTACAATACATTAGGTAAAAGCAGAACAGTGACTGCAGCTCTAGTTGTAACTGGAGTACAATAGATAACAGCAGAACAGTGACAGCAGCTCTGGGTGTAACTGGAGTACAATACTTTATTTAACAGCAGAACAGTGACTGCAGATCTGGGTGTAACTGGAGTACACTACATTAGGTAACAGCAGAACAGTGACTGCAGCTCTGGGTGTGACAGGAGGACTTTAGGTAAGAGCAGAATGGTGACTGCAGCTCTTGGTTTAACTTGCATACAATACATTAGGTAAGATTAGAACAGTGCAGCTCTGGGTGTAACTTGAGTACAATACATTAGGTAAGTGCAATACATTGACTGCAGCTCTGGGTGTAACTGGACTACAATACATTAGGTAAAAGCAGAACAGTGACTGCAGCTCTGGGAGTAACTGGAGTACAATACATTAGATAACAGCAGAACAGTGACAGCAGCTCTGGGTGTAACTGGAGTACAATACTTTAGGTAACAGCAGAACAGTGACTGCAGCTCTGGCTGTAACTGGAGTACAATACATTAGGTAACAGCAGAACAGTGACATCGGCTCCGGGTGTAACAGGAGTATAATACACTAGATGGTGGCCCGATTCTATCGCATCGGGTAGTTTAGAGTGTCTGTTAAAATAGAAAATAGTTATATACTCACCTTCCAATGGCCCCCGGACTCTGTCCCGCCTCTCACCACGCTCCCGGCATCTTCCGGTCCCAGTAATGATTAGCGAGAAGGGCCGGAGATGATGTCACTCTTGTGAGAGCGTGACGTCATCAGCGGTGTTTCGCACAAAGCATTACTGGGACCGGAAGATGCCGCGAGCATGGTGAGAGGAGGGACAGAGTCCGGGGGCCGTCGGAAGGTGAGTATATCACTATTTTTTATTTTAACAGAGACTCTAGAATACCCGATGCGATAGAATTGGGCCACCATCTAGTACTTTTATATGAAACTACAGTGGGGAAAAAAAGTATTTAGTCAGTCAGCAATAGTGCAAGTTCCACCACTTAAAAAGATGAGAGGCGTCTGTAATTTACATCATAGGTAGACCTCAACTATGGGAGACAAACTGAGAAAAAAAAATCCAGAAAATCACATTGTCTGTTTTTTTTTCATTTTATTTGCATATTATGGTGGAAAATAAGTATTTGGTCAGAAACAAGCAATCAAGATTTCTGGCTCTCACAGACCTGTAACTTCTTCTTTAAGAGTCTCCTCTTTCCTCCACTCATTACCTGTAGTAATGGCACCTGTTTAAACTTGTTATCAGTATAAAAAGACACCTGTGCACACCCTCAAACAGTCTGACTCCAAACTCCACTATGGTGAAGACCAAAGAGCTGTCAAAGGACACCAGAAACAAAATTGTAGCCCTGCACCAGGCTGGGAAGACTGAATCTGCAATAGCCAACCAGCTTGGAGTGAAGAAATCAACTGTGGGAGCAATAATTAGAAAATGGAAGACATACAAGACCACTGATAATCTCCCTCGATCTGGTGCTCCACGCAAAATCCCACCCCGTGGGGTCAGAATGATCACAAGAACGGTGAGTAAAAATCCCAGAACCACGCGGGGGGACCTAGTGAATGAACTGCAGAGAGCTGGGACCAATGTAACAAGGCCTACCATAAGTAACACACTACGCCACCATGGACTCAGATCCTGCAGTGCCAGACGTGTCCCACTGCTTAAGCCTGTACATGTCCGGGCCCGTCTGAAGTTTCCTAGAGAGCATTTGAATGATCCAGAGGAGGTTTGGGAGAATGTCCTATGGTCTGATGAAACCAAACTGGAACTGTTTGGTAGAAACACAACTTGTCGTGTTTGGAGGAAAAAGAATACTGAGTTGCATCCATCAAACACCATACCTACTGTAAAGCATGGTGGTGGAAACATCATGCTTTGGGGCTGTTTCTCTGCAAAGGGGCCAGGACGACTGATCCGGGTACATGAAAGAATGAATGGGGCCATGTATCGTGAGATTTTGAGTGCAAACCTCCTTCCATCAGCAAGGGCATTGAAGATGAAACGTGGCTGGGTCTTTCAACATGACAATGATCCAAAGCACACCTCCAGGGCAACGAAGGAGTGGCTTCGTAAGAAGCATTTCAAGGTCCTGGAGTGGCCTAGCCAGTCTCCAGATCTCAACCCTATAGAAAACCTTTGGAGGGAGTTGAAAGTCCGTGTTGCCAAGCGAAAAGCCAGAAACATCACTGCTCTAGAGGAGATCTGCATGGAGGAATGGGCCAACATACCAACAACAGTGTGTGGCAACCTTGTGAAGACTTACAGAAAACGTTTGACCTCTGTCATTGCCAACAAAGGATATATCACAAAGTATTGAGATGAAATTTTGTTTCTGACCAAATACTTATTTTCCACCATAATATGCAAATAAAATGAAAAAAAAAACAGACAATGTGATTTTCTGGATTTTTTTTTCTCAGTTTGTCTCCCATAGTTGAGGTCTACCTATGATGTAAATTACAGACGCCTTTCATCTTTTTAAGTGGTGGAACTTGCACTATTGCTGACTGACTAAATACTTTTTTTCCCCAATGTATCATCTGCTGAGGAAACCTTTGACATTTGTAACAGCGAACTCTTGGCAAATAAATTGGCTTTCAAAGAGTGGTGTCATTTTCTGGAAGGGGCAGTTCATCAGGTCATGTTAATCAATGATCGTAAAAATCTGTTTTAATTAGAATCTGTTGAGCATCTGATGCCTAGGCAGCCAGAAAGGTGGTCTTTATTCTTCACCAGATTCAACTTTCTTGTTATGTATAGACCAGAGAATAAGATTATTAAGGCAGATGTTTTCCTAGGGGTGGAGATAATTGTGATCTGATTCCTATACTATAGAAAGATAGAAAGGGGTAGTTATTGATACTATAATTTATGACCTTAAGAAAGAGGTTGTAGAAGGTCAGGGGGGTGTTCCTGCTGCCTGTCCTTTAGGTGAACTTGCTTGTGCCTCTGAATATCTATCTTAAAGTTATAAGTGAACATCATGATTTCATCTCAGCCAGACACCCTGGTAGTAAAGCCACCACAGCTCTCCTTACCTGGCTGCTATGATTAGGTCACCGAGGAGGATAGCCGGGGAATAAGCTAGGCAACCAGAAAACCAGAAAGGTTTGTAACTAAGTGCATTGCAGACCCCTAAAACTAACAACACAACTAGAATTAGCCGTGGGAAGTACCTATGATGCCCTAGACGCCTCGGCACAGCCAAAGAGTTAACTAAGCCTAAAGCAAGAAATGGGAAAGCTAAACTGCCCCGGAGTAGAACCCCAAAGGAATAGATAGCCTCCGAACATATATTGCCGATGAGACAAGATGAAGCACAAAACAGAGGCAGAGACTAGAGTAAGCAAATGATGGGGCCCAAACTGTCTAGATAGAACAGGACAGGAAAGATACTGTCTGCAATCATGCAAAAAACCTTAAGGAAAATCCAACACATCTGATATGCAAAAATACTGACCTCTCCCCCACTAGATCAGAATTCCGGTGTGAACTGGAAGCAAAACAGAAGATACTGATATACCAGGGGACTAGCAATGCTGAACAGACTGACTTAAGCTGTGGCATATGGAACGGGGTCCAGCACTGTTCCCAGCAGGGAACAATGCTGAACCCACACAGCAAAGCAGAAAGCAGAGAAAGGCAAAAGTGGATCAAATGCAAAAAGATTCCAGCAAACAAATAACTTATCTGAACAATGCAGGACCAAGCAGGGGCAAGCAGACTTCAAAATGCACAGGAAGAAAACCAAATCACCAGCAACAACAGATGGAAGCTTGCTGACTTAAATTTTCCCAGTCTGTAACACCTGACCTTCAATCATCCTCTTCAGGTGATTGACTTCTGTCAACCCGACCAGCTCCATTACCGCAGCAACCACCAGAGGGAGCCCAAACTCAGAAGTCAGGTCAAAACTGTTCACAACACCTAGCGTTTTGGTCACCTGGGGTGCATCAGTATGTTCAGTAGTATGTAGATGCCTGAAGTGTATGTTTGTGTTCTATGACCTCTCATACTCTTTTGTCTGGGTCTCTCTATCCATTGGTGATACTCAGTAGACCTTGGATGCCTTTATCAGTACATTTCATTACTAATTAACCTGAATCTGTAGGTAATACAGTTATTTTGCTGGTAATGGACAGGTTCAACAAGATGTCTGGTTTCACTGCAATATTCACTTTATCCAACGTCAAGACCTTGGAGCAAATTTTCATCAAAGAAATCATGACTGGAAATTTTGGAAAGCATTTTGCCCTTGGTTGTGGATCCATCTTTTGGTTTTCTCAGCATTTCATCCACAATCCAATGGGCAAACTGAAAGCCCTAACTAGAATTTTGATACTTATATTAAGCGTTTTGTGTCTGAGAATCAGGAGGATTAGGATGCTTACTTACGTCCAGCTGAATTTGTGATTAATAACCATTGTCATTGGTCTACTGGTAAGTTCTCATTCTTTGGGTCCTGCAGGTTTTATCCTCAGTTCAGCTCTTTTAAAAGGAATGAATCATTCCTCAGGAATACATGAAGATGAATGGTTTTAACCATCTATTACTTCAGTGTGGCAAGGGGTTCTTAAGATTTTGAAAAAGATGGCATCCAAATTTAAGAGTGCAGCTGATCTGAGATGTTTGTTGGGTATGGACTTGTGTGTTGGTAATTTGTTGTGCAGAAAAAAGAAGAAAAATGTGCTCCAGCGATGAAACAATCCACTGATGTATTAAAAAAGTTTTTTTATTTGCTTTTTAAAAACATGAAAAAACAATGTGGGTAACACAAGAGGCAGAAATATGACCAACGCGTTTCAGCAATTAAGCCTTAATCATGGTATCATATAATAATATTTTGATGTGGTTGTCCTCGAGGCACATTAAGTTAAAGGTCTCTTCTTGGAAATTGGGTCTCGGGTTCAAGATTGTGGCGTTCGTCAATCCTGTAGCATTTCACCTTGCCACCAATATTTAGGATTCATTATATGTTCCACTGGTCTTTGCTCAAAAAATATGTTGCATTCTCTGAACCACCACCACATAAATCAAGCATACAGATAAATTGACTCAGAAATAAAATAATATTTTTCTCTTTGAATATGAGGATGAAAATGTATGAACATCGACTTATTAGCGATCAAACTGGCCTGGTGTTTAACATTTTCAATATCATATTAAATATATTTGCACTTATTTTTCACAATATATTTTGATACATTTTTGTTAAGCTAATGCTTAAAAGATACACATTTTAAAATGAAAAATAACTAAACCTAAATATAAAGCTTTTCTACAACATGAAATAAAAGCATCAATAAAACTGAATACTATGCTTAAACCATAAGATGTTTTCCTTGAACTTTTACTTTGTCTGCTTACAACTTCAAGCAGTCACAAACAAATTATTATCGCTTGACCTCAAAGTACCATTATCATTTATAAGAGTATTCCAACTCTCAGCAGAGGGCCATCAATCATCCATGATGGTTAATGACTTTCCAAAAATCTGGCACTCAAATCCAACTCTTGAAATAGACAAATCTTCATAGTTAAATGTTAAGCTCAAGAGATCCCACTACTACGTCTGTAGACTGAACTATCAGTTCTTTTCAAGACAGGGCATATTTGTTAGAAACAGTGGAATTTATTACCTTATCTGTGACAGGGACTTTTAATAATGATATACCTGAGCATGGACCCAATAAATAATGATAGAAAAGTTTTATTGACAAGTGGATTGCTTGAGATTCTGAAAATGTATCTGTTTAAGCTGACCAAGAAGATTTTATGGATGAAAATGAAGACATTGAGAAATGAAATTGTAATATATAATAGTAAATAATATTAGGCACCCCCGACTAAGGGCTGCAGTGAAACACGTGTTGGAGTTCGGCACCACTCTAATAATAATAAACAGATACTGTTTGGTATGCAGTGCAGTCTTGTGCTTAATATTTTTTGCTATATTTACCCCTTTACTAATGCACAGATCATTTTTTATCCCATTTTCTATTTGACAGAATTTGTACATTTATGGTCATGCATCTTTTAGCCTATTAATTAATTACACTTTTTTGTGAGCTGATGGTTTCATTAACTTGTTCTTGATACTTTTGCAGCATTTTAGTAGTTTAAAAATATGCAATTCTAATTCTATACATATTTATTTTGCATGTGTTTGCAATGCCTATGTTTATAAATTGTTTGCCAATCTGCATACATTTCATTAAATAAATGAATTCATGTTTTTAATAATTTTTGGCTGTGCATATAGTATTTGTTCATTTAGGTTGCATATTAATTAAGCAGTATACCACAGAAGTGACTATAATTGTCTGCATTAAAGAAAAGGAAGGTAGATAGGGAATGCAGGAGACATTTTGTGATGAATATACTGCAGATAGTGAGAGGGCATCACAACTCAAAGATTAGCAATAGAGGTAAAAAAGAAAGCCACAAAACATTCAACAAAATTTACAAATCTCTGTGACAGCAAAGAAGTGAATAGTGATTACTATTAGGGATGAGCAAACCTGAACAGAAAATTTCGGAATCCGTATCGGACACATGAACACAAACTTTTTAATGTATGTCCAGTTTCCTGTTTGGGTTCACCAGACTAATAAATCTTGTTGAAATGCTGCAGCGCACAGTTCTCACAGAGATGAGGTTGCAGAGTAAACATAGCGACTTTTAGCACAGTACTCAAATAGATACTGTCAGGCAAATAAATAATTTTTATGAAACGCTGTGTTTTCTATTAGCATTGCAAACAAATTATTGACATCAACCATCTTGTTACCATTTGTAGGCCAGATAAATAATTTTTCTGGACTGCTGTGTTAGGCCTCTTTCACACATCAGGTTTTCGCCGTCAGGCGCGATCCGGCGCTTTTGACAGAAACCGGATCCGGCGAAATGCAATGCCGGATCCGGTTTCCCCCCCATTGACTTGCATTTGCGCTGGATCGCGCCGGATGGCCATGCGTTTCATCCGGTTTTCGCCGGATCCGGCAATGTGTCGCGATCCGGCGTCTGGAAAAAACGGCTACTGTAACGTTTTTTGTCTCCGGCGAAAAAGCCGGACACGCCGGATCCGGCGCGTCGGGCTTTTTCACACAATGAAAGCCTATGAGCGCCGCAATGCGCCTGATCCGGCGAAAGCCGGATCCGGTGGCCGGATCCGTTTTTTTTGGTCTGAGCATGCTCAGTAGCTCTGCCCACTACAACCTGTCAAAGAAGGGCTGTAGGAACATGCTATATATAGTTTTCCAGTAGCCAATCCTGTTCGGAAGGCCACAAGGGTCAATTTTAAAAACCAGATCCGGCGTAATCCGTCGAAAAACGGATGAACCGGATGAGACGGATCCGGCTTTGTCTGTCAAGAACAAGACGGATCCGGCAGAAAACCGGATCCGGCACATCAGGTTTTACAAAACATTTGCCGGATCCGGCACGACGCCGGATCGCGCCTGACGCCGAAAACCTGATGTGTGAAAGTAGCCTTTGGCGTCAGGTTTTCTCCCCTGCGCAGGAGGAATCCCAAGCCTTGCCTTCTGTGGTCTCCCATTCAGTCCCGACCGCAGAGGAGGCTGCTCAGCAGAGACGTCGATCCCAGTGTCTTGCTCAGGCTACTGCTGTTGTTAGCTGCTGCAGCCCCTGGGTCAGCTATAGCAACCTGCACTAGCCAGCAGTGAGCACATCCTGGGACTATGTCCTTCCTTCAGCTTACTGAGCATGCCCGTGGGTCGACCTCTCATTTCAACAAGGTCCGCTTTTTACATACCTGGTGCGGTTAACCCGCGTGGGTTTGTTATACCGCCATCTCGCATCCACCATTACCTGGCAGCAGAAAACATCTCTGCACGGTGGACCCCGGGCTGCGACTGCACCTTGTCTTTACGTTAATATTATTTGGTGCGTTCAGCAAGCCCCTAACATGCTGTGTATTTTCTATCAGATAGTGGAGTTAAAGCTCTTAGCTTTGGCATGTGTAGAAGAAAACATTCCTGTACGTGACCATGACCAAAACTGCAAGATCGAGGGCCAGCTGCTGTGCTGAGAATGGGTGGAGTACTGGTGATTCTTGTGGCTGTGGGGGCAGGCAGTCAAGGGGCTGATCTACAAGTCTTTAATCCCCAAGGCTTGTGGGACATACCTGTGTATCTAACACTTCTTCCATTGCTTCTGGCTCTTCCATCTCATCTAGGGCCTCCAACTTTTCATCTTAAGCTCACCGTTAATCAGACACGCATTCCAATAGTGCAGATGGAGTCCACCTCACCTCCCTACAGTGCAACCATGGTTCATGGCAATCAGGCAATGTTCATATTAGGATGCCTTTGGGAGCACAGTCACACAGCTAAAGAGGTGTGAAAAGCTATCCAGGCCACATTAGAGCAATGGCTGTCTCCACTGAACCTGGAGCCAGGGAAGGCCATGTGCAATAACAGTACAAACCTTCTAATGGCCCTACACAGTGGCAACCTCACACAAGTGTCTCACATCCTCAAGTGCCCCACATCCTCAACTTGTTGGTACCCCAATTTCTATGCCACTATCCGGGCCAGAATGTGCACCTACAGAAACCAAAGTCGCAGTGTGCTAACTTCTGATGATCGCACCCCGCAGGTCATTGACTTGAATCCCTACCGAGGTATTTTGGCCTACCAGTTAACCATTTGATTTGCGATGTTCTGCCATAGTGGAATTCCACTCTGCAAATGATGCAGCGTCTGTGGTAACAGAACGTGCAGTATGTCCCTTTGCATTGCCTAAGCCAATCTAATCCTGATGATATGTTTATCACGGTTGCAAAGTGGGCACAACTGAAGGACCTCTGCAGCCTTATGCACAGTTTTCAAAATGGCTACTAAGATGGTTAGCGCTGATGATGCTGTCATCAGCATCACTATGCAGGACATAAACATGCTGGAGCACACTTTTAATATTCTGTGGGAGGAGGTGGTGGTCCCAGAGGAAGAGGTGGAAGCAGAGGAGAATGCAGAAGGGATAACAATTTGTCAAGTTTCTGGACTGTTGTTGCACAGGTAGGTGCCAAGGGAGGGTGTCTTCCAGTGATCAAGGTGGGTGGAAGGCAAGAGATAAACTGTTAGTGAAGGTGCAGTAGCCGAGGAACACATGGAGAAGGATGGGGGAATGGACTCACAGCAGTCAGGAGATGAAGAGGATAATCATCCCTTCTCTGTTGTCTGTTGTTGGCAGAGGGGATGGAGGAAGCAACCCAAAGAGCAAAACAGCCACCAACATACCATAGCCTTCGATCTCATTGAAGTGTCCAACACATGAACGCCTTCTTACTTCAGTTTTTTCAGCATGATGCCTGAATTCTTATGGTTAGACACAATGCTGACTACTGAGTGGCCACTCTGTTAGATCCATGCTGCAAGAGAAAATTTAGCCACATGCTTCCCCCCTGGAAAGAGATGCATGCATGCTGGAGTATCGAAACATGCTTGTAGACAATCTTGAGAGTGGTTTTCCCCAAGACACCAGTGAGGCATACAATGTGCATCCGAGTTGCCGGCGTCCAACCCCGGGAATGTCAAGGCATCATAGCAAAAACATTAGCATCAGCAGTAGCAACAGCCGTGTAATTGGCTTAATCAATTTCTTCGGTCGTTTCACACATTTTCTAGATCAGCCCGTGCACCAGCAGAACAAAATGCAAGTCTGACACATTGTAAATGACTGAGGATGGTGCAGGAGCATGTAGAGCTCAACATCAATGCCATCAGATTGAAAATGATCGTTTTTTTCAATTTGGTCTTCAGAAAACGGAAGAGTGGCTTGAGCTCAGCTGTCATGCCTTGGAGATTTTGTCATACCCGGCAGCCAGCATTGCCTCAGATGTGTCTCCAGTGTCTAGCTTTCATCAAAATGAACAAGTCATGAATCTCCAATGACTTTTGCACCCAAGTCACAGATTGGGCAGATTAGATAATGGTGTCCTTTTTAGTGTCTTGTATTGATCTTGCATTTTTGCATTCTATGCCATCTTTGTGGTGTCTTCGGTACCTGCTGTTACTAATGCTGCTGATGTTACAAACAATTTTTTGAAATGTGGAGACTCCAAGTTGGGTCTCCATCTTGTGGGTTGCCTGTAGTGGAAGGTGTGTCAGAGGCCTATTATACTGTTTGTACTCTGTGGAAATTGATGTCACTTCTGTGGTGTTCGACAATTATTTTTTGAAATGTGGAGACTCCAAGTTAGGTCTCCATCTTGTGGGTAGCCTGTAGAGGAATGTGTGTTAGAGGCTTATTATAGAGGCTTATTATACTAGTACCTGATATGATATAGGTACCAGGAATCTCAGCAAAGAAGGCTTAAGCTGGAGTCACACATAGCGACTTACCAGCGATCCCGACAACGATATCAACGTGTCAGGATTGCTGG
Organism: Dendrobates tinctorius; assembly: GCF_039654945.1. Taxonomy (NCBI): domain Eukaryota; kingdom Metazoa; phylum Chordata; class Amphibia; order Anura; family Dendrobatidae; genus Dendrobates; species Dendrobates tinctorius. The sequence goes on along the minus strand of NW_027361732.1, from coordinate 20,645,807 downwards.
TAAGTCGCTATGTGATCGCTGGTGAGCTGTCAAATAGACAGCTTCACCAGCGATCAGCACAGCGATGCCGAGCGCCTGGCATCGCTGTGTTCGTTAGCGCTGATGCCATATCCCTGTAAAAAAATAGAATTAAAATAAAAAATATTGTTATTCTCACCTTCCGAAGTCGCGCGCAGCCATCCAGCCTCTCTCCACGCTCCGGTCCCAGTAATCCTTCATGAGAATGACCGCGAGAATGTCTCGGTCTCGTGGTAGCGCGACGTCTTGCGGTCATTCGTGCAAAGGATCACTGGGACCGGGAGCGTGGAGAGAGGCGAGATGGCTGCGCGGGATGTCGGAAGGTGAGAATTATAATTTTTTAAAATTTTTTAAATTATTTTTTACAGCTTATCGCTGGTCTCCCGCCTGTCACACGCAGCGATGCGTGCTGGCCAGTGGGAGACCAGCGACAAAAAATATGTCCAGAGGTTTCTTGCAGCGATCAGCAATATCGGCAGGGGGGCCGGTCGCTGATAGCTGTCGCACACAGCGATCTCGCTGGCGAGATTGCTGTTATGTCACAAAAGTTGTGACTCAGCTGCGATCTCGCTAGTGAGATTGCTATGTGTGACTCCCGCTTTACACTGATCCCTTAGCCACCATGTCTTTATTTAATCCTCTATTTCTCACTTTAAATGCGGGCCCTGACCCTGATACAATGTGCTTTGCCTACTACTGACTGCTGCTGTACCATTCTAAAATTTCTACTGTGGGACAATTGATCAGTCAACTCCCTGTGTTACTATCCTTACATTTTTCTACCAATATCAGTCTACCAAGCTGATATTTGTGCCACCTGAGTGTGGCTGAGTAAAAAAAGAAGTTTGAGCTGTAGCATGAGGTATCAAGGCTCCCAGCACAGATGGCCTACAGCAAAGAAGGTTTACATCGCTCCATTAGCCACCACATCTTAATTGAAAGCTCAAATCAAAGCTGTAAATGCTGGCCCAGACCCTGATACCTCATGATGGCACATGGCTGAATGCTGCTGTGCCATTAACAAATTTCTAATGTAGGTCAATTGAGGACACTTTTCAAGGTGTCTGCCCCTAATTTTAGCTGTTTGGGAAGCATTTTGTAACCCCTTAAGGTTTTGTGTATACATTTAGTTTGGCCTCTCAATGAGTTTATTAGAGTTCAGGTGCATTGACTGAACTGTTAGGCAAACATGTTTGGCGAATGACTAAACATTCGGTGAACCGAAATGAACCTTGAAAAGTTCGCTCTTCTCTAATGATCATGGAATAGAATGTGTGAACAGCTCTGCAGATTAGCCCTTTTCCGAACAAGTTTGTTCATTTCTATTCCCTACTAATCCACTTTTCCACTTTTCTCCTTGCTACTCCTTCACTTCCCCCTTCTGCAAATCTCTTCATTGTCTCCCAATTCTGCAATGTATCCACTTTATGTTAGTAACACTAACCTACAAAGCCATCCATAATTGATCTCCCCATATACTGTATTCAGAATATCTTACAGCCTGCAATGACCTCCTGCTGCCACTTCACCAACACCAGATCTGCAGCAATGCCGAACCTACTATCTCCTTCCCCATTATCCTATAGATTGAAAGGCTTCAAAGGTAGGGTCCTCTCCCCTTGGTAACCTGTCTGTCACTATTGAGTCATTGTAATTTCTGTTTTGTGTTTTGTATGTAATCCCTACTCACGTACAGCACCCTGAAATGAATGGTGCTCTAAAAATAAATAATAATAATAATCCCCTACATGATGTTCTACTCAGTCTTCAAACCTGTCCTCCTTGCCAGTGTACACACAGCAGAATGTTACTTCAGTTGGCACTTGTGTTTTGTCTTCAGCATCCTCAGAGATGTGCTGTGGTGATTTGCTGTCCAATTGCACTATCCCTCCCACATAGTCTTCATCCAACAGAACAAATAGTTGGGCATCAGTGCACTCAATCTCTTTAAATTGTGGAGCATGGACACGTAGTTGGTCCCCGGATCTACAGCCAGCAGAGTCATCAAAAAACAAGTTAGTGCTGCAATACTTGGGGATCAGACTGCTTGCATAATTTGCAAGAGGGTGAGCTGGAAGGCAGACGCCCATGAGCCACTGGTGCCAAATCTGTGCTTTCAGCAGGGGACCAAAGGTATGACAAAGCAAAAGGACTGAAAGCAGTTTCAGTCAACCAACCAACCTAAAGCTATCCTTACTTGTTCTGGCTTCACAATTCATCTAACAGTACTCGGGCCTACAAAATTACATAGAACGTCCTGTCGCCTACTTGCACCAGAGGAAAGTGTTACATTTTGGGGAAAAATAGACACAGATTGACTATGCCCTCTCTCTCTCTGGAGTAACTACACCACCAGCACAGCCACATCTCTTATTTGATACTTTCCTCATTGTTTTCAACCCACAAAATTGCAGAGTATCACACGGCCTGTATACAGAGAGAGTGGACAGCCGATTATTACACTGCTTGTTTTCAGAATGCCTCCCAAACATAAATAATAAAAAGCAGTGTTAGCTACCTCCTACACCTTTGCTTCTTCAATTTCCACAGACATCTCCACTTACTCCTCAATCTCCTGCTCCACTTGGACCTATGCCTGCTGGGGCAAGATTATAATTTTCTCTTTTTGTTTATTCTATGTTATTTTAAGTGATTTTCTTATCCACATTTGTTTGCAGGGCAATTGTCCTTCTCTTACCCCCATTTAGCTTTCTTTTGCAGTCCCCTAGCCTTAATGTAACCATTTTATAGCCATTTTTAAGCACAGAATTTCAGGTCCCCATTGGCCACTATTGGGTTCAGGTTCGAGGTCGAATTCGGACCCGAACCAAACTTTCAACTGTAGCTTCTTTGAACTTTCTGAAACCGAACATCCACGGATCGCTCATCCCTAATTATTATCTATTTATAGTTATACATGTTAGAGGTCACTTTACCATTACTAAGTGCATTTTTGTATCAGACGGCTTGAAATTACTTGGAGACACTCCCGGTAGACCTTAACTGCAGCTGTCATCTTGCTAACATTAGAGAGCCAGAAAAATCTTTAAAAGAACAAATAAACCAACTCCCCTCACTCCTTAGAACAGGCCAGTGGACAGAGAACAGCGGAAGGGCCGCTGAAGTGGGCAGTAAGGTGAGCATAAAGATTGTTTTGTAGGGGACCCTACAAAAACTCCCAGGCAGAACATCTCAAAAAAACAATAAAAACAAATAGGGCAGTTACTAATGTTACAAATAAACAGGTAGAACTACAATAGTAGCAATTGTTATGTGGCCAGGTTGCATCTTGCACTTCGAGTGTTGAACTCTAGCACTTGTTACATTTCTGAAGTAATGCAGCAAATTTACTCTCACAAAATGAAAATAGTGTGCTGCATTTATAGTGTGTGAGGTAGCGCTGTCATCTAAGTAGGGGATCACTCGCTAGGCAGCGAACAAAACACATCCGGAACTGGGAAAACTCACTAGGCCGCCCCACGGTTCCAGAACCACAGCTGGACAGTGGCTTCCCCAAACGTCAGCCCTCCTGGCTCAGCGTTGCCCTTAGCAACCGACTTTGCAGTCCTCTTCCGTTGCTCCTAGCAACAAGGCTACAACATTGCCCTTTGTAATTCTCCACCAAATGTGAGGTAGTGCTGTCATCTAAGTAGGGGATCACTCGCTAGGCAGCGAGCAAAACACATCCGGCACTGGGTTTTCCATAAACCAAACCAGTCCATGCGGTTTATTTAGCAGCATAAACTCATAGAAGCAACATAACTTCATAGCATCTGCATAGCGTCCATTATAATGCTTCACTCTGGTTATCAATGTCCAGCATACAGGCTCTCTTAGCCTCACAATTATCTCACCCACGTCAGGGCTCCTCATGCGGCTTCAGCATCCCGCACACGTTCATTCCCTCCAGGGAACTCTCAGGCACACATCGCCATTGCTCACAGTGTCCACACGTGCCATCAGGCAGGAAGCCCCATCTCAGCAGGACCTTCCAGACTGGACCAACCGGGTCCAAGTATTCACTCCCATGTGACCTACCCTGGCCACATTATATGGTCCATAACCACACCCACAGGTGATCACATGGCTATGACCTCACTAAAGGTCCTATTACACACATCCACACACAGGCTTCCCTGACACATTGTAACAGAAATATTAGCAGTACCTCTGCTGATCAATACCTTGGGATACATAGCGGTCATTCAGCATCCTATACCCATTACCACAATGGATATGCCTGTAGGCCCATCCTGGGACACCCACACAGCGCCTCCTAGCAGACATAGTGGTCACTACACAACACTCTTAGGGTCCTGCTCTCCATACTTATATGAAACATTTCAGGGAAAGATCACCTCTTACCTAAATCTTGTTATTCTCATCACTTAAGCTATTCTTGCCTCTCACCTCTGTACCTCTTATGATTCATGTAACTAATGGGCATACCACAAGTTACACGTAGGCCTAATGATCAGGCTAGGTAGCTAATGAGGACACAGCCTTAGAATTAGATGAATCATTATAGATAAAGGGGCTATGAACCCTCACTAAGACAGGTTAATGAGACTAACATTAGGGTCTTGTGAAACTAATACCTGTTTCCACCTTTTTCTGGAATTTCCCGAATGCATTAATAACTTCTAATGATTAACATACAAGGAACAAGAATCTAATTGGTTGAAAACCATTTATGCTCACTACTGATTAAGTTATTGTCCAATGAAATATGATTATGTAATGTTAACACCCACTAAAAAGAGTATATACAAACCGTCTCATTAAAGTGTGCACGGACAGCATCTTTGATACAGATACACCCTGTCTCTATGTTGATCTGTCACATTGCCTGGGCAATAAGCTTATTAATCCTGCTACCATCCGGAATAATCTGAAGATCTCCCCTTGAGAGATAAAGATCAAAAACCCATCAATAGACATGTAGCTAGCTGTACATTACAGTGGTTGTCCACTACTTGAACAACCCCTTTTCAATCCCTATGTTTCTCCTTCTTATAATAATACCATTTTTACTCCCCTTCGTATATAAAATTATAATGTATAACTAATACTGCTTACAAATATGTATCCTTCAAACTTTCCCTCAAAAAATAAAACATGTATAAAATGTCAAGTTCTTGACACCACAATTGTCTTCTTACTAAGTTAACAGCATATTAGTTAGTGCCTGTCTTCATCTTTATTATTTAAAATATAGTCAGTGGTTGGATTGGGATAACTGCATGCTTCCCATCTATTGTTTTTAAACACATGAGAAGAAACTGCATATAAAGAGAGGTGCATCCATTGTATGTGATCATGATCATTGATTTACCATCAATTCCGAACACATCACATATAAAAGAAGAGGCTAGGTTCATTGATCCATACCTTGGGCACACTTTCTTGTATTTTAATGTGCGTTTCATGCTTAATATATTAGTCCCAGATTGAAAAATGAACAGAATGGATAAATGTGTTCTGGTGATAAATGAGCAGGAACAGTTGTTCAAGAAGTTAACTTCGAAAAAAAAAATCCACATTTTAGTAAAATGTTTAGGTGAAATTATGTCCTTAGGAGACTGAAAGAATTAAAATGGGATAAAAATGGAGGCAACACTTTTTAACAAAAAAGGAGGACTTATGCTTCCAGAACCAAATGGTTAAATTCTGGGATGTCAAGGTCTCCTATATCATTAGTTGCTTGCCATAGGTTGCTGCTAGATCTGCCACCGTGGAGATAAAATTTGGTCACCTAAGATGCTTAACAGGGCCGGTTTTAGGCAAAGAGGGGCCCTAGGCAAAGTTTAAAATGGGGCCCCAAATGCTAACATATTGCACATCACACAGAAGCATTTCGATTGTATTTACATGAGCTGAGTTCAGGGCACTAAATGAGTGTGATCGACAATATTGAAGTCATTCAACACTTGTTTCCCGGCCTAGTTCCACTATCTGAGAAAGAATGATGGGGACAGAACAATCACTAATGGATCACTAACAGATCACCATACAGTATCATGTTATCAGCAGCACATCTACAGTTTATACCCCATAGTCCTCCATATAATATAATGTGCCCCATAGTCCTCCTTATAGTATAATACACTCCTCAGTCCTCCATATTGTATAATACACTCCCCATAGTCCTCAATATAGTATAATACACTCCTCATAGCCCTCCATTAAAATACACTGCTCAGTCCTCCATATAGTATAATACACTCCTCATAGTGCTCCATATAGTATAATGCACAGCCATAGTCATCCATGTAGTACAATTCACTTCCCATAGTATAATGCACCCCATAGTTCTTCATATAATGTATTCCCCACAGCCCTCGATACAGTACAATGCAACCCACATATACTGTAGCATAATGCAGCCACCCCACAGAGTATAATGCAGCCCAGCCATACAATATAATGTAACCCCTTTAGAATATAATGCAGCCCCCTCTTATAGTATAATGCAGCTACCCCTCAGATTATAATGCAGCCACTTCACAGAATATAATGTAACCCCACCATAGAGTATAATGCAGCCCCTTATATAGTATAATGTAGCCCCTCTATAGAAAACAATGTAGCCCTCCTCACATAGTATAATGCAGCCCCCACAGAATATAATAAACCCCTCATACAATATAATCTAGCCCCCATAGAATATAATGCAGCCCCCCATAGAATACAATGTAGCCTCCTCATATAGTATAATGTAGACCCCTCATAGAATATGATGCAATCACCCCCCATAGAATATAATATATATATATAATACAGCTCCCCATAGAATATAATGTAGCCCCAAATAGAATATAATACAGCCCACCTCCCCATAGAATATAATATAACCCCCATATTATATAACACAGCCTCCCCCATAGAATATAATGTAAAATGTGCCCCCCTTTGTATATAACACAGCTGCATGGTTAATAGCCCAGCACCACATGTTATATAGCACAGCACCACATGGTTTATAGCACAGCCCCACATGGTATATAGCACAAACCCACATGGTATATAGCCCAGCCCCACATGGTATATAGCACAGCACCACACGGTATATAGCACAGCACCACCATGGTATGTAGCACAGTACCACATGGTATATAGCACAGCCCACCATGGTATATAGCACAGTACCACATGGTATATAGCACTGCCCACCATGGTATATATCCCAGCACCACATGGTATATAGCCCAGTACCACATGGTATATAGCCCAGCATGGTATATAGCCGAGCACCACATGGTATATAGTCCAGCACCACTGGTATATAGCCCAGCACAGTATATAGCCCAGCACCACATGGTATATAGCCCAGCATGGTATATAGCCCAGCACCACATGGTATATAGCCCAACATAGTATATAGCCCAGCATGGTATACATCCCAGCATGGTATATAGCCCAGCACGGTATATAGCCCAGGACAGTATACAGCCCAGGATAGTACATAGCCCAGCATGGTATACAGCCAGCATAGTATACAGCCCAGCATGATATATAACCCAGCATGGTATAAAGCCCAGCATGGTATATAGCCCAGCACCACATGGTATATAGCCCAGCATAGCATATAGCCCAGCATGTTATATAGCCCAGTATAGTATATAGCCCAGCACCACATGGTATATAGCCCAGCATAGTATATAGCCCAGCATAGTATACAGCCCATCATGCTAAATAGCCCAGCATAGTAAATAGCCCAGCATGGTATATAGCCCAGTATGGTATATAGCGCAACACCACATGGTATATAGCCCAGCATAGTATATAGCCCAGCACAGTATATAGCCCAGCATGGTATATATCCCAGCATAGTATATATCCCAGCCTGATATATAGCCCAGCATAGTACATAGCCTAGCATGGTATAGCCTAGCATGGTATAGCCCAGTATGGTATACAGTCCAGCATAGTATATAGCCCACCATGGTATGTAGCCCAGCATGGTATATAGCCCAGCATAGTATATAGCCCGGCATGGTATATAGCCCAGCATGGTATATAGCCCAGCATAATATATAGTAACCCTCCCGAATGGCCCACAGTCCAGTACTCAAACTGGTATATTAAAAAAAACACACTCTCCTCACCTCTCCTCCTGCCCGTGCTGCTCCAGGCTCCTATCTCCTGTTCTGTCTAGTACACAGTGAGAGCACGATGACATCATCATGCACCCACTGTGTCAGAGGCAGTGCGGAGAATGATGGGAGAGGGAGCGTCAGCTGACGCTCTCTCCTCTATCATTGCTTTGAACTGTACCGGCAGTCGCCGGTATAGTTCAATGCGGTGGCGAGGGAGTCAGCGCTGGGGGCAGGCGGGCCCCCCTGCCTCACAGGGGTCCCATAGCGGCTGTGTGATGTGCCGCTAGCTTGGGGCCCCTGGGGAAGCGGGGGCCCTAGGCACCTGCCTGGTCTGCCTGCCCCTAATGCCGGCCCTGATGCTTAAGGCACAACTTTAGCATTTAATTTATATTTCCATGATGGAGTGATGTCACTAATATAAATTCCCTGTGACTAGTAATATATCTTCGAGATCCTGAATTCAGCGCAGTTTACAGGGAGAATTTCACTGCGGTGAATTTGAATTGCAGTGAACTTACCTCTGCATCATGAGATTTTTTTTCTCACTGTGCTAGTGGTGATCTCACCAGAGGGATGTCACCACAGTTCCTTGGCCCAGATGGGAATGCAGCCTCAGTGACTGCCGTAACATCGATGATGTCACTGCTAGTCACTGCGGCTGCTCTCACAGCAGCTCATTCATCAGCGGTTCTCAGTCTGGATGGTCACATCTTGACACTGTCCAGGTTGAAAACTGTTTATCCCCCAGACCTGGACTACAGCATTGGACAGAATAGTGGACAGGTGACAGATATTGTTGTTTTTTATTTTTGTTTTATTGCAGGAGACAAGAAATCCAATTGAATGGGCTGTAGGAGAGTATAACTGTGTTTGTCATTTTTAAATAAAAAAGTAAAAGTGTGTTTTGTTTTATTTCAAAGAAAGGACATACTTCTGGCTGTGTGTTTATTTACAATGCAACTATAGTATTAGTAATGGATAGGTGTCATATAGATAACTCTCCATCACTAATCAATAGGCCTGATGTCACCGGACAATACAAAGGTGACATCAACCCCACAAATATGAACCGCACTTGACACCACTACAGTGCAAGTGGGAATAGTTGGGCAAAGCACCAGAATTGGCATTTCTAATAGATGCGCCTTTTTTGGGCAGCTGTGGGCTGCTACTTTTAGGCTGGGGTGGCAAATATCCATGGTCCCTTACCAGTCTGAGAATACCAGCCCCCAGTTGTCTGTTTTAGCAAGGCTGGTTGTCAAAAATGAAGGAAACTCCACACCATTTTTTTTTAATTATTTATTTAACCCCTTAGTGAAAGAGACAATTTGCTACTTATGACCAAGCCAATTTTTACAATTCTGACCACTGTCACTTTATGTGGATATAACTCTGGAACGATTTACCAGATCCCGCTGATTCTGAGATTGTTTTTTCGTGACATACAGTTTGTAAGGAAAGTATTGAGACCCTTTTAAATGTTTTACTCTTTGTTTCATTGCAGCCATTTGGTAAATTCAAAAAAGTTCATTTTTTCTCATTAGTGTACACTCTGCACCCCATCTTCATGGAAAAAAAACAGAAATGTAGAAATTTTTGCAAATTTATTAAAAAAGAAAAAACAAAATATCACATGGTCATAAGTATTCAGACCCTTTGCTCAGACACTCATATTTAAGACAGATGCTGTCCATTTCCTTGTGATCCTCATTGAGATGGTACTACTCCTTCATTGGAGTCCAGCTGTGTTTAATTAAACTGATAGGACTTGATTTGGAAAGGCACACACCTGTCTATATAAGGCCTCACAGCTCATAGTGCATGTCAGACCAAATGAGAATCATGAGGTCAAAGGAACTGGCCAAGGAACTCAGAGACAGAGTTGTGGCAAGGCACAGATCTGGCCAAGGTTACAAAAGCATTTCTGTAGTACTTAAGATTCCTAAGAACACAATGGTCTCCATAATTCTTAAATGGAAGAAGTTTGGGACCACTAGAAGTCTTCCTAGACCTAGCCGTCCAGCTAATGAATGCAATCATGGGAGAAGGGCCTTGGTGAGAGAGGTAAAGAAGAACCCCAAGATCACTCTGGCTAAGCTCCACAGATGCAGTAGGGAGATGGGAGAAAGTTTCATAAAGTCAACTATAACTGTAGCCCTCCTCCAGTTGGGCCATTATGGCAGAGTGGCTCGTCAGATGCCACTCCTCAGTGCAAGACATATGAAAGCTCGCATAGAGTTTGCTATAAAACACATAAAGAACTCCCAGACTATGAGAAATAAGATTCTCTGGTCTGATGAGATGAAGATAGAACTTTTTGGTGATAATTCTAAGTGGTATGTGTGGAAAAATCAGGCACTGCTCATCACCTGCCCAATAAAATCCCAACAGTGAAACATGGTGGAGGCAGCATCATGCCATGGGGGTGTTTTTTGACAGCATGACTGGTTGCCATTAAAGGAAACATAAATGCAGCCAAGTACAGAGGTATCCTGGATAAAAACCTCTTCCAGAGTGCTCTGGACCTGACGTGACCGAGTGTTCACCTTCCAACAAGACAATGACCCTAAGAAAAGCTAAAATAACAAAGGAGTGGCTTCAGAACAACTCTGTGACCCCTCTTGACTGGCCCAGTCAGAGTCCTGACCTAAACCCAATTAAGCATCTCTGGAGATACCTGAAAATGGCTTTCCACCAACGTTCACCATTCAACAAGATGGAACTGGAGAGGATCTGCAAGGAAGAATGACAGATGATCCCCAAATCCAGGTGTTTACTGCATCATTACCAAGAAGACTAATGGCTGTACTAGCTCAAAATGGTGCTTCTACTCAGTAAAGAGAAAATTGTTTAAATACTTATGACCATGTGATATTTCAGTTTTTCTTTTGTAATAAATTTGCAAAAATTTCTTCTTTTCTGTTTTTTTTCAGTCAAGATGGGGTGCAGAGTGTACATTAATGAGAAAAAAAAATGAACTTTTTTGAATTTACCAAATGGCTGCAATGAAACAGAGTGAAAAATTTAAAGGAGTCTGAATAAGTGTTGAGCTTTCCGATACCACAAGTATCGGGTATCGGCCGATATTAGCTGTATCGGAATTCCGATACTGACTTCCGATACTTTTTTCATATCGGATACCGGAATCGGAAGTTCCCATAATGCTATCAGCCCGCTCGCTTTGATTCAGCCAATGGGATTCCTCAGAAGTGTGGGCACATACTGTTAGGCATGTAGGCATGTTAACTATTGGCATGGGCTGTGATTGGCTGCTGAAATGATGTCATGATGCACTATAAAAGCCACCGCCGCCGCCATTTCTGGTCACGCTGCTGTGAATTCAGTTAGGGACAGGCTGCTGTTGAAGACTGTGAGGGACAGTTAGAAATAGCGATTCTCAAAACAATATTGTGCTTTACCCAGGCTACATAAACCACCACTGTAGCTTGCTTTTCCCTAGCAGCAGTGTTCACAGCTGTCTGCAAGGGCTGTGTGAGTGCAGCTCACGCTGTGGAGTGGGTCCTGCAGCCACGTCTGGTTGTAGGCCGCCCAGCGTGCCTCACTGCTGCCTCATACATATTTTTCTTTTGAGCTGCTTATTTTTAAAAAATTCTATCTAGTGTGCTTCCATCCGTATCCATATACGTTGGTTGCAAACACTAGTAGTAGACAGCGGAGCCTTTCTGCAGCCTTTCAGTGCTAGTGCCCACTTAGCTGCACTGTTCACGGCTGTCTGAGAGGTCTCTGACTGTGTGTGAGTGCAGCTCACGCTGAGTAGTGTGTCCTGCAGCTACGTCTGGTTGTAGGCCGCTTAGCGTGTCACTGCCTCACACATTTTTCTTTTATTGCAGCTCATTTTTTCTCCTATTAGTGTGCATCCATCCGTATCCATATACGGTGGTTGCAAACACTCTAGGAGTACACAGCGGAGCCTTTCTGCAGCCTTTCAGTGCTAGTGCCCACTTAGCTGCACTGTTCCCGGCTTTCTGAGAGGTCTCTGACTGTGTGTGAGTGCAGCTCACGCTGAGTTGTGTGTCCTGCAGCTACGTCTGGTTGAAGGCTGCTCAGCGTGCGTCACTGCCTCACACATATATTTCTTTAATTGCAGCTCATTTTTTCTTCTCCTATTAGTGTGCATCCATCCATATCCATCTACATTGGTTGATTGCAAACACTATAAAGGAGTAGATAGAGGAGCCTTTTTTCTGGCTTGTGCCCTTCAGCTGCAGCCAGATTAGTATTACCCAATTTTTTTGGAGCCTCATCTTTTGCACTGTAGGTTACCTGCCTGCATTGTAATATCTCCAGAAAGTTGGTGATACTCTGACTTTCAAATCTTTGGTCACATCCTTTTAGTTTTTTTCCCCCCAAAAAAAACAACAAAGTTCACCAAACACTACATTTGAAAGTTGTGTAGGCCACATTAGCTCCCATTAAAGTGTAGTCGACACACACACTTCATAAAATTGGTGTTTCTTATACCTGTAACCAGCTGTTCAGGAATAAGCACACTAAGGCCCCCCTTTGTACTTTTCTGCCTATCTTTCTCAGTCTAGCAAGATGAAGAAGGCAGGGAGTAAGGAACGTGGCCGTGGGCGTGGAGTTTCAGCAGGGAGAGGACGTGGGGATTCTGCAGGGAGAGGACGTGGGGATTCTGTGCCTGCTGTTGGCACCAGTGAGTCAGCATCCCCCAGTTTTAGCAGGCAACAGTCCTTTATGCGCAGCTTTGTAGGACCTCACCGTACCCCACTGCTGCGGGAGGAACAAATTGAAGCCGTTGTCAGATGGATGGCAGCTAACGCATCAACTTCAATTACTTCCACATCCTCTCAGGGCCAGAGCACCGAAGAGCAACCATCTGTCTCTTCACCACCTGCCAAAGTGCCCAGGCAGTCAGAGAGCTCTGGACAGGAGCCATCACAGTCTCTACTTCTGTTCTCGGAATATGTTGGTTTGGAAAGAGGGGGCCAGCCAAGCAGCATTCCAGAATGTGAAGAAGAGGGAGTATGCAGTGATGCGCAACTTCTTTGTCCCTCTGAATCTGAAGATGCGGGTGGGCCAGTGCCTATGGTCAGCACACCTCAGTACGCATCAGATGATGACGAGACATAGTTACCACTTTCTGGTGCGTACGGTGCTGGCGAGACAACCCAGGAGAAGCAGGTGTTTGAAGAGGGGAGTGTAGATGATGAGGTCCTTGACCCATCATGGCGTGAGGAACAGGAAGGTGGTGGGAGCAGCTCTGAGGAAGAGATTCCCCAAACGGCCAAAACCGGAGGGAGAGGGAGGGGGCAGACTTGGTTGCCTGTAGCCTCCACTTCAGCACCCGTTAGGAGAATTCCATTTTCAAAAGGCAAAAAGGGCGCTCCCAAGACTTGCAGTGCGTGGTCCTTTTTTGACACAGTCGCAGATGACATTTGCTTTGTCAAATGCAAGCTGTGTCATCAGAGAGTCAAAAGAGGGAAAAATGTCAGCAACCTCAATACCACTAATATGTGGAAACATGTGCGGACCAAGCACGAGGTGGAGTTACACAGACACACTGAAGACGTAGGCCAACGTACATCAACACCTACCACCTCTTCAGCTCGTGTTGGGGCCTCTTCCTCCAGCTCACACACAGCTGGTTCGGCTTCCTCACAGGATCGCCAAGGAAGAACCTCTGGCACTCTTGTACGGAGACCGTGACATTCCACCCACAGCACCATGTTCCAAGTCATCCTCACACTCCCAGGCCACTAGGCAGCCATCGGTAGCACAGGCATAGGAGAAAAGGCGGCCATACTCAGCAAACCATCCCCAAGCACAGGCTCTGAATGCTGGCATTGCCAAACTACTGGCCCTTGAAATGCTGTCATTCAGGCTGGTGGAGACTGACACCTTCCGGGACTTCATGGCATTGGCAGTCCCACAATACACTGTGCCCAGCCGCTTTTATTTCAGCAGGCGAGCCGTCCCTGCCCTGCAGAAACATGTGGAGGCAAGCATAAAACATGCGCTACTAAACGCCGTCAGTAGCAAGGTCCACCTGACCACCGATGCGTGGACCAGTAACCATGGACAGGAACGATACCTTTCCCTCACTGCCCATTGGGTCAATGTTGTGGAGCTGGGTACAGATCTGGAGAGTGGTGCTCTACGTGTTCTGCCAACTCCACGGATTGCAGGAATCCAGTCTGTACACATTGACTCCTCCTCCTACTCCAGTTCCTCTGAAACATCGCAGCAGGAGCCTGTTATGACCGATATGAGCACAGCCGTGGCCAAACGTCAACAGGCCGTACTGAAGTTAATTTCATTGGGGAATCGAAGCCACACAGCGCAGGAGCTCTGGAATGCCATCAAGCAGGAGAGCGGCGTGTGGTTTCTGCCAGCGAATCTCCAGCCAGGCTTGGTAGTGTGTGACAATGGCCGAAATTGGGTGGCAGCTCTTGGCCTTGGCAACCTCACTCACATCCCATGTCTGGCACATGTGCTCAACTTGGTCGTGCAGAGCTTTCTGAGGGACTATCCGGATCTTGATGCACTGCTGCACAAGGTCCGCAAAGAGTGCGCTCACTTGCGGCGTTCCAGCACGGCAAGGTCGCACCTTGCAGCTCTGCAGCACCGATTACGCCTTCCGGAACATCGCATCATATGTGACCTACCCACCAGGTGGAATTCAACGTTACATATGTTGCAGCGGTTGTGTGAGCAGCAGGCAGCAGTCATGGAGTACCAGCTGCATCAGGCGCAAACAAGTCGCAATGTGCGCCGGTCACACTTCAGCACCACTGAGTGGGCCTCTATGAAGGACATCTGCTTTGTTTTGCGTGCCTTCGATGATTCCATGTGCATGGCGAGTGCAGATGATGCACTAGTCAGCATGACTATCCCCCTTATCTGCATGCTTCAAAAAACACTGCAAGCACTAAGGAATGAGGTTTTGGAAGAGGTGGAGGATGAGGAGTCCCAAATGCCATCTGCTTCTGGACAGTCTGCGCTACGTGCTTCCTCACAAAGGCCTAGGCAGGGGACACTTTGTGAGGAGGATGAGGAGGAGTTGATGGAGGAGGAAGACATCTCTCCAGAGGAGGGAGGTACTCAAAGCTCTAGTCAGTATGTACAGCGAGGGTGGGGTGATGCAGAGCAGGCAGAGATCACGCCTCAAGCAGGGGACAGCAGTTCTTTGGCAGTTGGGAGTCTGCAGCACATGATTGACTTCATACTGCAGTGCCTGAGAAATGATCGCCGCATCGCCCACATTCTCTACACGGCTGATTATTGGGTGTACACCCTCCTAGATCCTCGCTACCGGGAAAACTTGCAAACCCTCATACCAACGTTGAACCGGGAGCGTAAACTGCGAGAGTACCAAGACACACTGGTGCAGTCCATCATGTTTTCCATTCCACCCGACAGCAGTGGTGCTAGTGCTTTACAAAGCACCTCTGTGCGTCGACCCAGTGGAGGAAACTCGGCACAAAGAGGGAGCAGAGGCAGCGCCTCAGCACAAGGCAAGACCACTATGGCCCAAATGTGGCAAAGTTTTGTGTGTCCACCACAATTGTCTACACCATCACTGACGGCTCCAGTCAGCAGGAGGCAACGTTTCCGTCAGATGGTGACAGACTACATGTCTTGCCCTGTGAGTGTACTCCCAGATGCCTCTTCCCCCTTCAAGTTTTGGGTCTCTAAGCTGGATACATGGCCAGAGCTTAGCCAGTATGCATTGGAGGTGCTGGCTTGCCCTGCTGCCAGTGTATTATCGGAACGCGTCTTTAGTGCCGCAGGTGGTGTACTAACAGACCGTTGCACGCGACTTTCTTCCGTTAACGTCGACCGGCTTACTTTTCTGAAAATGAACAAGTCCTGAATCTCCCCAGAATTTGCCAGTCCTCTTCCTGACTAAATAATTGGTTGGCAACTGTATCCGGGTCTCCTGTTGTGTTCATGTTTCTACCACCTGAACTATAATCCATGGGCTTCAACACAGCCAGTTGTTGCTCATATGTGTCGTCTGCACAGAGAAAAACACTAGCTCCTGTGTTAGTGGGGTTCAGTAACGTCAGCTGCTCCCCTGCTGTGTGAACGGCAAAGTCTCCTGCTCCATCCACATTCAAACTACTACTGATTTTTAACCCTGCTCCACTTACGCCTCCGGCTCCACTGTCTCTAGTATTTCCCCTGGCCTCCAACCCCACCAGTGACAGCTCTTAAGTGGCATCTACATAATCCACACTTGTTCCAGTGCTACTTGGCCTCAGTCACGTCAGTTGCTCCCCTGATGTGTGTCTGTAAAAGTCTCCTGCTCTGTCCACATTCCCATTACTAGTAGTGTGAATGAGGACAGAGCAGGATACCTTGCCGGACACACATCAGGGGATTAACTGACATGACTGAGCCCCAGTAACTCAGGAACAAGTGTGGACTGTGCAGACAACTCTGCAGAGCAGCAACTGCCGTGGTTGGAGGCCAGGGGAAATACTAGAGACAGTAGAGCCATAGGCCAAAGTGGATCACGGTTACAATCAGTAGTTGTGTACAACCAATATAAAACTCTTTCCAAGTTGGCCTCAGCCTGCTGCCTGATTGACCCCTGGGCTTCAACATTGCATGTTGCTGCTCAGAAGTGTGTTTGCCACGGGTACTCCCTCCTGCCCAGCCGGGTTCCAGCAACATCAGCTGGTTCTTGGCAGAGCCTTTGGCCTAGGTGCCTCCTTCATGGTATCCGAGTTCCAGCAACGTCTGCTGGTCCTTGGTAGTGCTTTTTAGCACAGGTACCTCCTGCTTAGAAACTGTGTTACAGCACCGTCAGCTGGTCCACGGTTGTGCCATTGGCTCTTGTTCCTTTTGCTGCCCCTCCGGGTTTCAGCACCATCAGCTGGTTCTCGGCAGTGTCTTTGGCACGGGTACTCCCTCCGGCCCAGCCTGGTTACAGCATGCCTGCTGTTTCCTGGTAGTGTCGACGTCACTTTGCACCTGATACGTTGTCCTGTCGTGTCAAAAGAAATACTCATAAACACAAACAGGCTGAGATAACATATTACAGGCATAATGTGTATTGCACCTGTATGTCACCGTTTGTTAAATGGGACCTCAATATAGATCCATCGCAAAAAACACTATGAAACAGGGGGTGGAAAAAACCACTAATATACGACCACAGATCCTATATAAAAAAATAGAATATCTTTATTGAGACAAGTATGCAGAACAAGACAAAAACAGTGTTGATAATGCACATAGAACAACCCACGTAGCATTGAAAACGTGGCCGACCCTACTCTGGAACTCACAAACTTATATTACAAATCAGATGAAATATGTATACATACAATATATCTGTAGGCACCTAAATTCCTAATGCTTAATGTAAATCTGTATTTATCATATCAATCACTAATCAGATCAACCCTAAAGGCATATCACAACATCCGAGTGAGCCCATAAATCACTACCTCATAATAAATGCCATATAAGGGAGATTATAAAAAGGATATAGGTGCCATCGTCATCCTAACATACCAAAATCGATATAATATAACTCTGGCTAATGTACCAGTCCTAGTCTAGTTTTACTCAAAATACCGCTCATGCAGTGTATATGACCATGTTTACCCAAAAGGGCAGCATAATACCAGGAGTCGATAACGGTAACATCTTACCAAAGTGTGTCGGTAGGTGGGAGAGTCCTGGGGGGTCCGCGTGTCTGTCGTGTTGCGGTCGGGTTAGCCGAGTCTATAGTGCCTGCAGTTTCAGTGCTTCCTATGTGGGCTGCGGGTTCTGGTAACAAAGGCTGGTTCCATAGTGCCAATAGGACAAGCACTCCCAGTAGGACTGTGGGTTTCGGTAACTGCGGCCGGCTCGCGGCCTTGCAACTTTGTTTTTCCTGGGTACCTTCTGCTACCCATCCGGGTTCCAGCACCGTCAGCTGTTTCTCGGCAGAACCTTTGGCCTAGGTGCCTCCTTCTTGGTATCCGAGTTCCAGCAACGTCAGCTGGTGCTTGGTAGTGCTTTGTAGCACAGGTACCTCCTGCTTAGAAACCATGTTACAGCACCGTCAGCTGCTCCACGGTTCTCCCATTGGCTCTTGTTCCTTCTGCTGCCCCTCCGGGTTCTAGCACCGTCAGCTGGTCCTCGCTATTGTCATTTGCTCTTGCAGCTTCTGCTACCCATCCGGGTTCCAGCACCGTCAGCTGGTTCTCGGCAGTGCCTTTGGCCTAGGTGCCTCCTTCTTGGTATCCGAGTTCCAGCAACGTCTGCTGGTCCTTGGTAGTGCTTTGGAGCACAGGTACCTCCTGCTTAGAAACCATGTTCTAGCACCATCAGCTGGTCCACGGTTGTCCCATTGGCTCTTGTTCCTTCTGCTGCCCCTCCGGGTTCCAGCACCATCAGCTGGTCCTCGCTAGTGTCATTTGCTCTTGCAGCTTCGGCTACCCATCCGGGTTCCAGCACCGTCAGCTGGCTCTCAGCAGAGCCTTTGGCCTAGGTGCCTCCTTCTCGGTATCCGAGTTCCAGCAACGTCTGCTGGTCCTTGGTAGTGCTTAGGAGCACAGGTACCTCCTGCTTAGAAACCGTGTTCTAGCACCATCAGCTGGTCCACAGTTGTCCCATTGGCTCTTGTTCCTTCTGCTGCCCCTCCGGGTTCCAGCACCGTCAGCTGGTCCTCGCTCGTGTCATTTGCTCTTGCAGCTTCGGCTACCCATCCGGGTTCCAGCACAGTCAGCTGGTTCTCAGCAGAGCCTTTGGCCTAGGTGCCTCCTTCTCGGTATCCGAGTTCCAGCAACGTCTGCTGGTCCTTGGTAGTGTTTTGGAGCACAGGTACCTCCTGCTTAGTTACCGTGTACCAGCACTGTCAGCTGGTCCACAGTTGTGCCATTGGCTGTTGTTCCTTCTGCTGCCCCTCCGGGTTCCAGCACCATCAGCTGGTTCTCGGTAGTTCCATTGACTCTTGTAGCTAATGCTACCCATCCGGGTTCTAGCACCGTCAGCTGGTTCTCGGAAGTGTCTTTGGCACGGGCACTCCCTCCTGCCCAGCCTGGTTCCAGCACGCCTGCTGTTTCCGGGTAGTGTCAATGTCACTTTGCCACTGATACGTTGTCCTGTCGTGTTACGGTCGGGTTAGCCGAGTCTATGGTGCCTGCAGTTTCGGTGCTTCCTATGTGGGCTCCTGGTTCTGGTAATAAAGGCTGGTTCGGTAGTGCCAATAGGACAAGCACCCCCTGTAGGACTGTGGGTTTCGGTAACTGCGGCTGGCTCACGGCCTGGCAACTTTGTTTTTTTCCTGGGTACCTTCTGCTACCCATCCGGGTTCCAGCACCGTCGGCTGGTTCTTGGCAGAGCCTTTGGCCTAGGTGCCTCCTTCTTGGTATCCGAGTTCCAGCAACGTCTGCTGGTCCTTGGTAGTGCTTTGGAGCACAGGTACCTCCTGCTTAGTAACCGTGTTCCAGCAACGTCAGCTGGTCCACGGTTGTGCCATTGGCTCTTGTTCATTCTGCTGCCCCTCCTGGTTCCAGTACCGTCAGCTGGTTCTCGGCAGTTCCTCAGCCTTCTTGTACCTTCTGCTACTTTTCCAAGTTCAAGCTTGTGGAAATGGTTTTTGATTCTCACTCTGGATCTCCCTGACAATGACCCTGAAGACGACGACCCTGAAGACCACACAGAAGAATACCTAAAATATGACCCTGAAGAAGATGACCAAGAGGACAAAGAACAGGAAGACAACCACCAAGATGCAGAACAACAAGAGACAGAAGACCAAGAAGCATAAAAACCAAAAGCAGAAGAACATGAAGCATAAGACTAACAATCAGAGCAAATGATATTATCTAATTTATAAGCAGAAGAAGACTAAGCAGTGTATGGGGGTGAGTCCGTTCCTCCTCGTGGTGCCCCTGGAAAAGGCCTGCTGCTGCTGGCCTAACTGAACGCGGACAAATCCTGTTGTAAATCTTTTGTGACAGGCTGAACGGAAGGTGTAATCTTCAAACTTTTATAGATAACAACTACAGGAATGCCTGACACAAATAAGAATATGATGAAGAAGAATAGGAAGAAGATGAAGAAGTAGAATATGAAGAAGAATAAAAGAAGAATAAAAGAAGAAGAATAAAAGAAGAAGAAGAAGATACTTCTGCTGCTGAAGATGATGAAGGAGAAAGTGTGGGAGAAGTAAAAAAGAAGGTGAAGAGCATGGAAGTATTGAAACATACATATCTGACAAAAAATTAAAGACTTTAACATAGTCAATATCTTTGTAACTACGAACGTCTTTAAAAAAAAAATACTGCGATTCCATTTGATTGGGCTAAAGCTCTATGGCTTTAATGTCTCCTACACCTCCCACAATACATTCTACATTATTATTAGTTGTTTTTCTCCATGTAGAATTAACCAACAGGGAAAGAAAGGGTTTTTTTTAATTCCGATATTTCTGTTCCATTGACTTGAATGGGACTTCCGGGATCGGAATCGGCGATACCCGATACTTTTTTAGATCGGCCGATCCATTCCGATACGATATTTTTCAGTATCGGGTGGTATCGCTCATCACTAGCCTGAATACTTTCCATACCCACTGTATTGCACTTCATGTTAGTGGTAAAATTCCATCGATATGACGCATTTATTTCTGAAAAAAAAGGAAATATGGTGAAAATTTGTAAAATTTTGCAATTTTCAAACTTTTAATTTTTATGCCTTTAAGTTAGAGATATATGTCAAGCAAAATACTTAATAAACAACAGTTCCCACATGTCTACTTTAAATCAGCACAATTTTGGAAACAATATTTTTTTGTAAGAAAGTTATAAGGGTTAAAATTTGACCAGCGATTTCTAATTTTTGCCACAAAATTTACAAAACCATGTTTTTTAGGGACCACCTCACATTTGAAGTGAGTTTGGGGGGGTCAATATAATAGAAAATACCCAAAAGTGACACCATTCTGAAAACTGGACCCCTCAAGGTTCACAAAACCACATTCAAGAACTTTATTAACCCTTCAGATGCTTCACGAGAACTAAAACAAATGTGGAAGGAATAAATTAGCATTTTACTTTTTTCTCAAAAAATTATTTTTGAACCATTCTTTTTTATTTTCACAAGGATATCAGGAGAAAATGGACCACAAAATTTGTTGTGCAATTTCTCCTAAGTGTGTCGATACACCATACGTGGGGAAAAGCCACTGTTTGGGTGCATGGCAGGGCTCAGAAGGGAGAGAGCACCGTTTGACTTTTTAAAAGCTAAATGGGCTCATATCAATGGTGGCACCATGTCATGTTTGTAGACCCCTCATATACCTAAACAGTGGAAACCCTCCAATTCTAACTCCAGCTCTAATCTCAACACACCCCTAACACTAATCTCAACTGTATCCATAACCCTAACTACAAACCTAATCCTAACACACCCCTAACCCTAATCCCAACCCTAGCCCTAATCCTAACCCTAACCCTAGCCCCAACACTAACCTTATCTTTAGCCCAACTCACTTTAGCCCAACTCTAACCAAAATGGGAAAATGGAAATAAATACATTTTTTATTTTATCTTTCCTTAACTAAGGGGGTAATAAATGGGGTTTGATTTACTATTTTTTCATCTTGATCACTGTGATTGGGTCACATTGATCAAAATGAACCAATAGAAAAAATCTATTGTTGTCGGAGGCCAGCCAGCAGATCTTGGCAGGTGCACTGCGCATGCGCCCACTATTTTCTTCCTGGAAGAAAACGCCAGTGGTTGTGGAGGAATGCCGGAGTGTTCAGGGACATCAGGAGGTACCATGGGAGGATTCGGGACCATATTTCTCTCTCCTCTGATGTGCAATCACATCAGAGGAGAGAGAAATTAAATGGAAAATCTGACTTTTTTTTCTCGGTCGCCTTTATATCATTCATAACGGTGATCGCAACACCGTGGTCAATAAAAGCTGACCCAATTCATGTTCTTTGGAGTCTCAGCTACCCCATGATAGCTGAGTCCCAGGAGAAATTCCAACTCTGGGGGCGCTATATCCTTATTCCTCAGCGCCGTTAATTAACGATGCTGTGGTTTAAGTACCCTTAACTGCCACCATTAAAAGGCATATCGGTGGTCATTAAGGGTTTAAATTTTGATGAATACTCCCATCAGCTACCCCTGCTCTTGATGTTATTAGTGGCAGCAGGCAGCAGCTGATGGGAGCAGTAGTCATATCAGTAAACACCAGTGACCAGAGGTAAACTTTATACCACTGATCACAGCTGCGGGCTCACACTGTCGTGGGAGTCATGGCTGTCTGACCGGTGGTGATGATTTAGCCGTAACAAACACCCGATGTTCCAGAGGCCGAACCTGTACAGTAGGCATTCAGTATGGATGCCAAACTTTACTGTTTGGTTTTGCCCATCTCTAATCAAGAATCTTTAAGGATTTCTTGGCAGCTCTGGATCTGCTGAAATTTAAATGTAATTTTTTTCCTTTGGTGCAGCAAGAGTTAATGTCAGTCTCTTGCTAGCAGCTTCTTTCAGGCTGGTCAGCTGATGTTGGTTGGAAACCACTCCCACCTCCCTTTAAGTAGTCACATGACTCTCAGCTGACCATTGGTTATCGAGTTACGTCTATTCAGACCAGCTAGGTATGTGAAGCTCTCCTGTGACTGTGGTATTGCTGTTGTTTACATGATGCCGTTTACTCCACTTCTGTAGAGCCTAGCATCAGATTCTGAGCTGAGTTGCATCCTTCTGTCAGTCCCTTATTTGTCTCTCCCTGTGTTATATTACCTGCAGTGGCAAAGCTAGCAGAGGTGATGGCCAGGAACAAGGCATGTAATGGCAGCTGGGGAAGAAACCACATAGCTTGTTAGGGGGAGCTCAGAGACAGACAGAAGACAGACACAAGGGTCTCATCCCATGCTCCCTACCGATAGGGCCTTCTCTCTTTATCATCCTGTTGTACCTATTTGTTGTGCCATCTGTGTACATAATTATGTGGAGACATGATAATCCATATTGGTCAAAAGAAGATGGTCTGTCATCTCTTTCATGTAACAGATTACAGCTGCATTTTGAAGTTCATGGATGCATGAAAGTGGTATAGGATGGAAGAGCAAAGTGACAGAATTTTTTAGTAATAGAATTTTATAATAATAATCCACATCACAGCTGGATTCAAAGCTACACTGCATAAGTTATCATCTGAAGTTTGTGCAGGAGACAGACTAAAAACATTGGACAAATCATCTAAAAATATTGATACCAAATTAAGTTTTTCTGTATATTATTAAAGGGCTCATAAATATTTTAAATATACTATGACATGCTACTCATGCTACCATTAGTTTGGGAATTAATTCAGCAAGGTATGTTTTTCTCTGAAATGCTTCCATCATAAGAGACCTGACTAGGCAAGTGCTGCCCTTGGCTGCCCTCTCACCATGGAGAAAGTGATCAATAGATTTCTGCCTATACACACATATGGGAGTTACCTATCTTTCTGTCAATCAAGTTGACAGCAGTGGAGAGATGATGACTGGAGGTAGGGTCAGACTAACCATATCTCTGCCTATTGTCCCTGGTTGGCTCTTCAAACATCTAGCTGCAACCAGGCTTTGAATCATGCTTCATGTTTTGAGACAAGCACTTATTAATATAAACATAATGCAGGTTCTTTTCCTTCACTTTTTGGTGAAGTATTCATCCCAGAGTACACAGCCCTCAAAATGACAACAATCAATGACATCACATACATTTGATTAAAACCATTCTGAGGTCAGGAGTGGTGCATTAATAAGTGCAAGAAGAGAACCTGTGTAATGACTATATGTTAATAAGGGCTAGAAAATGTTGTTTCCAAAATATTTGTTAAATTAATGCTAATATGGTCAAATAAAAAGCATTCAAAAGCGTCCCAAAATGTAAAGTAATATTTCAACTATAAGTCAGTCAGATAAATGTGATTTTATTAGTGGGTTCAGACAGCTGATAACTTAACAATGCTATGATTGCATAGTCTCTGTGTCCAATTGTAACATATCTGAGCTACTTTGTAAATTCATGAATGAATGCATTGTAACCTCTTCAAATCATTGTTTGCAATAGAAAACCTTAATTTACTTTCAGATTAAAACCTTACTAATAGGAAAGAAGTTTTGCTCCTTCTTATGCTCTCAATCTCAGTTTTTTTTAAATGTGAAGTACTTCATGGAGTCTGTGAACTGAGAGATATGCAGCCCATGATTTGTTCACTTCAGTGATGACCGTAGTTTTAATGCTGCTGGTTGTGGACACACTGCGCCATTGGCCGGGCTTACTGAGGAGGGGCATAACTAAATGACTGCTGGGTATTTACTAGAGCCTCTGATGGTGAGGATAGCTTTGGCTGCCAGTAGTCACCAGATACCACTCCTAGGCAGTCCCTGGGTCTGCAGCAGCTGACCACGAGGTCAGAGACACGTTATGAAATACCGAGGGGAGAGACACAGTTGCTGTATGGCAGTCTGAGGTCTAGGCAGGCAGCACACGATCAGTACATGTAGCCGAGGTCAGGAAGGGGTGTGTCAGGCAGGTTGGGAAAAGTAGCGGAGTCGGTAATGGGAATCAGAATACTGTGGAAAGCAAACCAATCAACCAACAGGGCAGGAACCAAAGTTAAAGAACTTGCTAGAGAAAGATAGACCGAGGAAGATAATCTCTGTAGGACACAGCAGGGTTAAATTCCTGCAGAGACCAGCCATTCCCTCCTAAGGCTAAAATGGCATATGCAGCAGTGCTACAAAAAGCGGACTCAGAGGGATACCTGATGCAGGGAGAAACTGCATGGTGAGTAGAGGGGTGCGGAGGAGGTATGTGAGTTACTGCCTTGAAACCAGTTGTCTGAACAAAACACTAATCCAAACGGGAGGAGCAGGGAAATGTTCAGTGCAGAGAACCCAGAACACATTCCATATGCAAAATACTCAGAGAACACATGCAGTTTTGGCACGATGATTTAAAGAGATTGTCAGATACCTATAAGACCCTTTATAAATATCTATCTTTAAGCCCTAACCACATTTTTAATTTACATTATTAGAAAATTTCTTATGACTCTCCCTATACAGGTAATCCCTACATTCACTTTTCTTATTTGCTCCTTGCAATTTTTATTTGAAGAGATAGCCCAGCAATGCATTCTCTGTGGTTTTTATAACCCAACAGAAACAGGATGTCATCGTGGAACAGTGCTGCAGTCATTAATATAGATGAGTGAAATTGTTCAGAAAATGTTTGCAATCTCAAATTTGGCATGGACATATCACATTCGGATTCATGTTTGGTTTACTGAGCATTTTTAATCAAAGTCGGCAGAATTCAGTCACAGTTCAGTAAATCATCGCTATTCCACTAATTCTTTTGTTATGACTTTGGCTAGGGTAGTGGTGCTTTATGATGAGCGTGGGGATGGGGGATGTGTTTGAAGAGTGGAGGGGGTGTGGAGAGGCTAGAGGAGTGGCATTTTTTTTCTCCTAACGTTATGTGTGATGATTCTGGCAGCCAACTAGGGTGCAGAAACCATCCACAACATACAGACACAAGGGCTTGTGTTATTGGCTGCCGAAATCACGTCTTTCTCTATATAAAGAGGGGACATGCTGTTTTGACACCATTTTGACAGTGTATCAGTGAAGAGAGGCCACTCCTGATGCTGCTACTGTATAGTCAGAAAGTTATCTAGGCAGTTGATTTTCAGTCAGCTAGTTCAGTTACATAGGATCCGATGTGGCTGTGAAATCGCCCTTCCAGCAGATCACTCATTTTTGCTCATTGTTTTTGACAACAGGGCACATTTCAGCATATAACTCTTTTGTTCTGCTCATATTATGCTTGAGCCAGGAGTCCACGTTTGAAAATCGTTGTTGTTTGTTGTAATACCATGGTCCATAATTCAGGGCACATTTAAGTATCCAATAATAATTTTGTGCTCAAATTTTTTCTCCGTCCAGCAGTCCACATTTGAAAATCAAAATTTTGTATTCTAATACCATGCTACAAAAGCAGGGGATAATTCAGTATCTAATAATTTTGTGCTGACATTTTTGCTCTGTCCAGGAGTTTACTTTTTAGTATCAAAATTGTTTGTTCTAATAGCGTGTTCCAGAAGACATGCCACATTTCTGCAGAAAATATTTTGTGCTGGTAATATTTTGGCCTAGGCAGGAGTCTACATTTGACAAAACAAAATCTTTGTGCTAAAACAGTGATCCTGAAACAAGGCCACATTTCAGTATATAAATAGAGTTGAGCGACTTTTGGTTTTTTAGGGTCGAGTTTCGTTTCGTGAAACCCGACTTTTCCAAAAGTCGGGTCGAGCAAGATCGGCCAATTATAGGGAAAAGTCGGGGTCGTCCCGAAACACGAAACCCAATGTAAGTCAATGGGGAATAAAAGTCGGCAGTGAGAGGAGGACAGGAAACACACCTACAGTGCTCATTTGAATGCCAAAAGCATAAATTCTTCTTACTTAAGCTTGTCAACCTTAATTAACTTCATAATACAAGTTACGCATTGAAAAATGGGGGTTATTTGGCTAAAGTTGTGGGGGGGTAGGGCTGGCTCCAGGTTTTCATGTGCCCTGGGCGAAAGAGCGCCCCTTTAACACATACCACAACTCATCATGCTCCGATACGGCAGAGAAATAGCGGTATAGTACAATGAAAAATACTTCACTTTTTACATCTCATGACGAGGCCCATCTATTTCTCCATACAGAATCATTGGTCCCATATAATGTTTGAAACAGTATATGATGAGCTCCACATAATGCTACAGTATGTGTTGGTCCCCATGGATGAAGCTCCACTCTCTTATGGGCCCAAATAATGCTCCAAACATAATGGGCCCCATTTCTAATGCTCTAGTGTATAATGGGCCCTGTAAATGCTGCTCCAGTGTCTGATGTCCACCTTTGGAATGTTCCAGTGTATGGTGGGCCCCATCTATCATTCTCCAGAGTATAGTGCTCCCCAAAAATTGCTGTCCCAACATTGAAAACAATCAAATAAGTCTCCTCGCTAGGGAATCCCTGTACTAGTCTGGACTCCTCGTCGTCCCCATCTTCCATCTCACTGCACAGTATTTCAACCTTGCAAGTGCTGTGATCCTGAGAAGCAGGGGGGGCCCACTCGTTGGCGACGGCACTGGCACAGGGCCCCTGATAGTACGGTGGTGTGTCTGATGGCGGGTGGGCCGAACCTGCACTTTCATCTGCAGCTTCCTCTTTGTCACCGTGTAAGATGGAACTGTATATGGGAAGGGTAACCTGAGTTTCATCAGGGTCAGATTCAGGCCGTGTAGCATGCAAGGGGAATGTAGTGGTCTGGGTCAATGTACCAGCAGATTCATCGAGCAGTGGCTGGGCATCATTGCACTTGTGTCGCCCCCAGGAGTACGGTCGCCACAGTGGCATTACCTTCCTCCTAGGGAGTGTGATGTCATGCTTGGGAGCAACGAAGGATCTCTCTAGCAGGTTAACTGATTGGGCGGCGTTATTCCCACGAGTCATGACCCTCCAAACAGCGTTCATGAAGGCAAAGTGTTTGTTTTACGTGGGCAGTATGGTTGCAAAGCTGAACCTTAAAGGAATGTCCAGAAGGGCACCACCGTAGTGGAGCCTACGGTTAAATTAGACTCCACCTGGGAAACCTCAACCATGCCAGCTACAGAACAGATGCACACATTGCAAGCTTAATTCCGTTAACGAACGAGACTCCGTCATGCCCCGCGGTCCGAGTCCAGCTTACTAGAGGGACACTTGAGGCTCTGGCACATGAGATTGGCCAATAACTGGTGTGTCATGCCCTTACATGTCCGTGGCTGCATGTGCGCTACACTGAAAAGGCCAGCGTTTGTCGCTTACAGGTGCAGATAACCCGCTGAACAACGTTAGTGATGGGGATCACTGATTACAATTATTACCCGCGAACGATGATTTCACAGTAAGTGCAGGTCAACCGCAGTTCCGGAATTAGGCCTAACCGTCATTCCTGAAAAAATGAAAAACTTTCGTGTGCAAACCACAGGTGCTGTAGCTTGCTTAACAGCTCGCCAGCCGTTCTCACGCCCAGTATGGATTACACGTGATTGCACAAAGGTGAGAATGGGTACCGCATCCCCGGATAACATGTATGAATAGCGTACACATTCAAAATATATGTCTAAACATCAGGAGGCAGGCTCAGACGGTGTTAGGCCCAGTATGGCTTGCACGTGATTGCACAAAGGTGAGAAAGGGTACCGTATCCCCGGATAACATGTATGGATAGCGTACACATTCAAAATATATGTCTATACATCAGGAGGCAGGCTCAGACGGTGTTAGGCTCAGTATGGATTACACGTGATTGCACAAAGGTGAGAAAGGGTACCGTATCCCCGGATAACATGTATGGATAGCGTACACATTCAAAATATATGTCTATACATCAGGAGGCAGGCTCAGACGGTGTTAGGCCCAGTATGGATTGCACGTGATTGCACAAAGGTGAGAAAGGGTACCGTATCCCAGGATAACATGTATGGATAGCGTACACATTCAAAATATATGTCTATACATCAGGAGGCAGGCTCAGATGGTGTTAGGCCCAGTATGGCTTGCACGTGATTGCACAAAGGTGAGAAAGGGTACCGTATCCCCGGATAACATGTATGGATAGCGTACACATTCAAAATATATGTCTATACATCAGGAGGCAGGCTCAGACGGTGTTAGGCCCAGTATGGATTACACGTGATTGCACAAAGGTGAGAAAGGGTACCGTATCCCCGGATAACATGTATGGATAGCGTACACATTCAAAATATATGTCTATACATCAGGAGGCAGGCTCAGACGGTGTTAGGCCCAGTATGGATTGCACGTGATTGCACAAAGGTGAGAAAGGGTACCGTATCCCAGGATAACATGTATGGATAGCGTACACATTCAAAATATATGTCTATACATCAGGAGGCAGGCTCAGACGGTGTTAGGCCCAGTATGGCTTGCACGTGATTGCACAAAGGTGAGAAAGGGTACCGTATCCCCGGATAACATGTATGGATAGCGTACACATTCAAAATATATGTCTATACATCAGGAGGCAGGCTCAGACGGTGTTAGGCCCAGTATGGATTACACGTGATTGCACAAAGGTGAGAAAGGGTACCGTATCCCTGTATAACATGTATGGATAGCGTACACATTCAAAATATATGTCTATACATTAGGAGGCAGGCTCAGACGGTGTCAGGCACAGTATGGATTTGACGGCCCAGACTACACAGCGGAGGAGCAGGGAGAGGTAAAGATTGCAAATGCTGGGGCCCTGCCCAAGCAAGGGTGGCCCACTTATGGGTGTCGGTACTGGCACTGGGCCCCTCATAGTACGGCGGTGTGTCTGACGGCGGGTGTGCACCACCACCGTCAGAGACACTTGATTGCACTATGAGGGACCCTGTGCCAGTGCCCGCGCCCAAGAGTCGGCTTACCCACCTGTCCAGGGCAACGGCACTCGCACGGTGTCGTGCGCTAGGTGGTGACCCCGGCCATGGGGGGGGAGGCAGCACAGTTAGGGAGTTTTAGAAAGTGGCATATGTTGATGTTGGACATTCAGCTGATGCAAAAAGCGAAATAGGTCATGTCCCAGGAAGAGGTGGACCAAAGCAAGCCATTTTTCTGTCACCCTATGTGTCATCAGGGGAAGGTGGGACAAAATCCTTGGAAAACCATGCATGGTTCATGTTAATGAAGGTTAGATCATCCACATTTTGGGTTGACAGACGGGTCCTTTTTTCTGTCAGGATTGATCCAGCTGCACTGAAGACTCTTTCCGATAGCACACTTGCAGCTGGGCAAGCGAGCTCCTGTAAGGCATATTGTGCCAATTCAGGCCAGGTGTCCAGTTTAGCGGCCCAATAGTCAAAGGGGAATGACCTGTGTGGGAGAAGATCGATATGGGAGGAAAAGTAGTTTGTAACCATAGCTGACAACTGCTGTCTCCTGTCACTTTCCATCGATGCAGTATTACCAGTTGTGTGAGCGGTACTTGAAAAATCAGTCCACAACAATGTCATGAAACCCCTGTCTCCAAAGCCACTTCTGCTGTGTGCACCATGAACACCTCTGCCAAGCTGCCCCCAGCCCGTACGGCTCGTGTGAGAACCATCACCGCTGCTGTGTGCTGGGAATGCCTCAAGCAACCGATTTACCAGAGTTGCTTGTTTATTAGCCAATATTAGGTCAAGGTTCTCCTGTGGCATGATGTTTTGTAATTTGCCTTTATTGCGTGGATCCAGGATGCTGGCCAACCAGTAGTCGTCATCGTTCATCATTTTGGCAATGCGGGGGTCCCTTTTTAGGATCTGCAAGGCATAATCTGACATGTGGGCCAATGTTCCCGGTGGCAATGAGGAGCGTACACCGCTGTATGGTGTGAAAAAATGCACGCTCAGTACCTCAGCAGGACAAAAAAAAAAATTGGGATTGCTTTTAAAAAAGCAGTTTGCAGAGCAGTGGGTAAACAGCAATGCAGCTGTCAGGAAGCCTTAGAAGGCAGCCTAACAACCAACACTGCTGATCCACCACAATATAGCCTCCCCTTGCACTGCACACACAGTGACTGGTGTGTTGTACAGGCAAAATCGCTAGCAGCAGAAGCAGTTTTTTTTTCTTCTTCCCTGCCTAACGCTCTCCCTACAGATTCAGCAGCAGCAACCTCTCCCTATGCTAAGATCGGCAGAAGTAAGATGGCGGTCGGCGTGCACGCCCTTTTATAACCCCTGTGACGCCCACCAAAGCAAGCCAATCACTTGCATGCCCTTCTGAAAGATGGTGGTGACCCCTGCCTATGTCATCATGTTGCCCACAGTGTCCGTGGATCCTGATTGGCTGAAAAAGAGCGCAAAACAAACTTTTGAAATGCGACTTTGGCGCGTAAGTCGCCGACCTCGTGGCCAACCTCATCCTAGGGTCGGGTTTCGTTTCATGAAACCCGACTTTGCCAAAAGTCGGCGACTTTTGAAATTTTTTGACCCGTTTCGCTCAACTCTATATATAAATACTTAGTTCTACAAGTTTTTCTCCAGCTAGGAGCCCACATTTCTGAATCTAAATTGTCTGTACTAATAGCGTGCTCCAGAAAGGAGATTGCAATTCAGTATATAAAACCTTTGTGCTAACTTTGTGGTCCAGCCTGCAGGCCACATTTTAGCATGGAACAGGGCCTAGGACAAGGCTTGGACCAGCATTTCTGGCATAAACATTGATCAATAACTGGTGGATGAGTGACAGGTGTACCTGTTGATCTGAGAGCACAGCAAACTTCAAGCAACACACATGGTGACCCCACTTGGAGTCCAAACATTTGCAAGAATTAGGGGCAGACACCACTAAAGTGGCATCAGTTCATTTTATTAATTAATTAATTTATTTTCCTCACGTATCTAGCGCCATTAATTTCACAGCCCTTTACAGACATTATCAATTTCCCCAGCGTAGAAATAGTACAATAGGGTTTGGGCACCCCTTTCACATTTCACACTACAGGCAGACCATAAGAGAGAGACCCCACTTGAAGTTTCCAAATTTCAAAGAATTGTAAGTAATATCACCAGCAGTAGCAAGAGCAGCCACAGAAGCTACGACAAAAGTGGGGCAGACTGCAATAACGCAGGTTCAATGCAGAGCACTAAAAACAACAACATTGCCTTGTCTGCCCAGTCTGCAACTAAGGTGGAAATGTCATTGGAGATCCATGACTTGTTCATCTTGTGATGGTTAGTCACTTTCTATACTTTCAAGGGACAACTGTCATGACACCACCAACAGCACTGAAATCATGTTCTGAGAGAATGCTCACTGCCAGGCTTGACAAAACCTCCAAGATGTGACAGGTGAGCTCAGGCTACTCTTCCATTTCAAAGACTAAAATGCAAAAGAGTTCAAACCCCGCCTTAATGGCATTGATATTCACTAAGTGTCAAACTTGTACTCTGATCTGCTGGTGCACCGGCTGGTCAAAAAAATGTGTGAAATGACTAACCAAAATTCATTTTTTTAAATTTTAATTATTTTACTCACTTATATAGCTCCATTAATTACACAGCACTTCACACACATTTTCAGCACTGTTCCCATTAAATTTCTAATCAGTATGACTTTGAGGTGTGGGAGAAAAACGGAGTGCCTGGAGGAAACTCATGCAAACATGGGGAAAACATACAAGATCCTTGCATATGTTTTCCTTGGTGGGGTTTGCAAGTGCTAACAATTATGCCACCGTGCTGCCTCTGCTACTTTCACCCCTGCTAATGTTTTGCATTATTGACATGACATTCCCGAGATTGGAAGTCTCTAACTGTGATGTACGCTGTATGCCTCACTGCTGTCTTGGGAAGAAAACAACCTGAAGATTGTCTACAAGATTTATTTTGCAAATTAGGGTGGAGAACAAATATTTGGTCAATAACAATAGTTCATCTCAGTATTTTGTTATATATCCTTTCTTGGCATTGACAGAGGTCAAACGCTTTATATAAGTCTTCACAAGGTTGGCACACACTGTTGGTGGTATGTTGGCCCATACCTTCATGCAGATCTCCTCTAGAGCAGAGATGTTTTGGGCCTTTCACTGGTCAATGCGGACTTTCAAATCCATCCAAAGGTTTTCTATTGGTTGAGATCTGGAGACTGGCTTGGCCACTCCAGGACCTTCACATGCTTCTTACAAAGCCACTCCTTCGTTGCCCTGGTTGTGTGCTTGGGATCATTATCATTCTAAAAGACCCATCCATGTTTCACCTTCAATGCCCTTGCTGATGGAAGATGGTTTGCACTCAAAATCTCACGATACATTCATTCTTTCATGTACACTGATCAGTCGTCCTGGTCCCTTTGCAGAGAAACAGCCCCAAAGCATGATGTTGCCACCCCCATGCTTCACAGTAGGTATGGTGTTCTTTGGATGCAACTCAGCATTCTGTCTCCTCTAAACACGACAAGTTTTGCTTCTATCAAGCAGTTCTACTTTGGTTTCATCAGACCATATGACACTCTCCCAGTACTCTTCTGGATAATTCAAATGCTCTCTAGCAAACTTCATATGGGCCCGGACATGTACTGGCTTAAGCAGGGGGAGAAATCAGGCACTGCAAGATCTGGGTCCCTGGCGACGTAGTGTGTTATTGATGGTAGCATTTATTACAGTGGTCCCAGCTCTATGCAGGTCAATCACTAAGTCCCCTGTATGGTACTGTGATTTTTGCTCACTGTTCTTGTGATCATTTTGACCCCATTTGGTGAGATGTTACATGGAGCCTCAGATAGAGGGAGATTATTAGTGGTCTTGTACGCCTTCCAGTTTCTTATTATAGCTCCCACAGTTGATTTCATCACACCAAGCTGCTTGCCTATTTCAGATTCAGTCTTCCCAGCTGATGCAGGGCTACAATTTTGTTTCTGGTGTCCTTCGACAGCTCTTTGGTCTTCACCATAGTGGATTTGGGAGTGTGACTGTTTGAGGCTGTGGACAGGTGTCTTTTATACTGATAACAAGTTGAAACATATGCCATTACTACAGGTAATGAGTGGAGGACAGAGGAGCCTCTTAAAGAAGAAGTTACAGGTCTGTGAAAGCCAGAAATCTTGCATATCTTTAGATGACCAAATACTTATTTTCCACCATAATTTGCAAAATAAATCTTGCCAAATCAGACAATGTGATTTTCTGGATTTGATTTCTCATTTTGACTCTCACAGTTGTGGTCTACCTATGATGTCAATTACAGGCCTCTCTCACCTTTTTAAGTGGGAGAACTGTTACAATTGGTGGCTGAATAAATACTTTTTTCCCCACTGTAATTGGTGTGTTGATGGTGGGGTAGCACTTGAGCTCGCTTCCTCCATACCCTCCCATCAACCACATACAACATTATCCTCTTCATTCCTGACTGTTGCACTCCCATCACCTCTTCCTCCTCATCCTTCATTTGTTCCTCAGTTCCTGCACCTTTATTAACAGTTTATCTGTTATCATGAGCCTCTTCGATCGCTGTAATACACCTTCCCATGGCACCCACCTGTGTGATGACTAGAGTTGAGCGATACCGTCCGATACTTCAAAGTATCGTATCGGATGGTATCGGCCGATCTTTAAAAAAAGTATCGGTATCGCCGATTCCGATACCGGAAGTCCCATTCAAGTCTATGGGACTTCCGGTATCGGAATAAGAAAAACCCTTTCCTGCCCTTGTACAGCCTCTCTGGGGTCTGTACGGGCCTTTCGGGGGGCTGTGCCGGCCTGCCAGGGGGTCTGTGCAGGCTCCGGTGGTCTGTGCCGGCCTGCCGGTGGTCTGTGCAGGCTCCGGGGGGCTGTGCCGGCCTGCCGGGGGGCTGTGCCGGCCTGCCGGGGGGCTGTGCCGGCCTGCCGGGGGGCTGTGCAGGCTCCGGGGGGCTGTGCCGGCCTGCCGGGGGGCTGTGCCGGCCTGCCGGTGGTCTGTGCCGGCCTGCCGGTGGTCTGTGCAGGCTCCGGGGGTCTGTGCAGGCATCGTCCGATGGGACTACAAGTCCCATCGGGCGATGCCTGCTACCATGACAGTGATTGACACATTAGCCAATGATGGGACAGTAGTAGTCCCATCATCCGGCTAATGTGTTAAATGTAAAAAAAAAAATAAAAAAAAAATTACATGCTACATACATACAACATGCATACTACATACATGCTACATTCATACTACATAAATACTACATGCAACATACATACTACATATATACTACATGCATGCTACATACATACTGCATGCTACATACATACCACATATACACTCACTGGCCACTTTATTAGGTACACCATGCTAGTAACGGGTTGGACCCCCTTTTGCCTTCAGAACTGCCTCAATTCTTCGTGGCAGAGATTCAACAAGGTGCTGGAAGCATTCCTCAGAGATTTTGGACCATATTGACATGATGGCATCACACAGTTGGCGCAGATTTGTCGGCTGCACATCCCTGATGCGAATCTCCCGTTCCACCACATCCCAAAGATGCTCTATTGGATTGAGATCTGGTGACTGAGGAGGCCATTTGAGTACAGTGAACTCATTGTCATGTTCAAGAAACCAATCTGAGATGATTCGAGCTTTATGACATGGCGCATTATCCTGCTGAAAGTAGCCATCAGATGTTGGGTACATTGTGGTCATAAAGGGATGGACATGGTCAGCAACAATACTCAGGTAGGCTGTGGCGTTGCAACGATGCTCAATTGGTACCAAGGGGCCCAAAGAGTGCCAAGAAAAAATTCCCCACACCATGACACCACCACCACCAGCCTGAACCGTTGATACAAGGTAGGATGGATCCATGCTTTCATGTTGTTTACGCCAAACTCTGACCCTACCATCCGAATGTCGCAGCAGAAATCGAGACTCATCAGACCAGGCAACGTTTTTCCAATCTTCTACTGTCCAATTTCGATGAGCTTGTGCAAATTGTAGCCTCAGTTTCCTGTTCTTAGCTGAGAGGAGTGGTACCCGGTGTGGTCTTCTGCTGCTGTAGCCCATCTGCCTCAAAGTTCGACGCACTGTGCGTTCAGAGATGCTCTTCTGCCTACCTTGGTTGTAACGGGTGGCAATTTGAGTCACTGTTGCCTTTCTATCAGCTCGAACCAGTCTGCCCATTCTCCTCTGACCTCTGGCATCAACAAGGCATTTCCGGCCACAGAACTGCCGCTCACTGGATTTTTTTTCTTTTTCGGACCATTCTCTGTAAACCCTAGAGATGGTTGTGCGTGAAAATCCCAGTAGATCAGCAGTTTCTGAAATACTCAGACCAGCCCTTCTGGCACCAACAATCATGCCACGTTCAAAGGCACTCAAATCACCTTTCTTCCCCATACTGATGCTCGGTTTGAACTGCAGGAGATTGTCTTGACCATGTCTACATGCCTAAATGCACTGAGTTGCCGCCATGTGATTGGCAGATTAGAAATTAAGTCTTAACACACAGTTGGACAGGTGTACCTAATAAAGTGGCCAGTGAGTGTATACTACATACATACTACATGCATGCTACATGCATGCTACATGCTACATACATAACACATATATACTACATGCATGCTACATACATACTACATGCTACATACTACATATATACTACATGCATGCTACATACATACTACATGCTACATACTACATATATACTACATGCATGCTACATACATACTACATGCTACATACATACTACATATATACTACATGCATGCTACATACATACTACATGCTACATACATACTACATATATACTACATACATACTACATACATACTACATGTATGCTACATGCATGCTACATACATACCACATACATACTACATATATACTACATGCTACATGCATGCTACATACATACTACATACATACTACATGCTACATACATACCACATACATACTACATACATACTGCATGCTACATGCATGCTACATACATACTACATACATACTACATGCTACATACATACCACATATATACTACATACATACAATACATTCATACAATACATACATAGACATACAGTACATATAACATAGAGTAACATACTTACCAATACTTGTCACATTGTTCCCCGAAGCCATTGTCTTTCCCGGAATAAATATTAACATAACAAACCACAAAAATACTCACCCACGATCCGAAGCAGTCCACGAGTGTGTCCCACGACGATCTTGGGTAGAGAACTGCAGCATCAGCTGTTGCTGCCGTTCTCTACGGGCTGCAGGAATCCAATGACGGAAGGTAGGTATCCTTCCGCACTGAAATTCCTCCGCCACTTAAAAAAAAAAAAGTCCCTAGTCTCACTTTATGCCATTGCTGTGTGGGAATTTCCCACGCAGCAATGGCACAAAGTGAGACTAGGGACTTTTTTTTTTTTAAGTGGCGGAGGAATACAGTGCGGAAGGATATCTACCTTCCGTCATTGGATTCCTGCAGCCCGTAGAGAACGGCAGCATCATCTGATGCTGCCGTTCTCTACCCAAGATCGTCGTGGGACACACTCGTGGACTGCTTCGGATCGTGGGTGAGTATTTTTGTGGTTTGTTATGTTAATATTTATTCCGGAAAAGACAATGGCTTCGGGGAACAATGTGACAAGTATTGGTAAGTATGTTACTCTATGTTATATGTACTGTATGTCTATGTATGTATTGTATGAATGTATTGTATGTATGTAGTATATATGTGGTATGTATGTAGCATGTAGTATGTATGTAGTATGTATGTAGCATGCATGTAGCATGTAGTATGTATGTAGCATGCATGTAGTATATATGTAGCATGCATGTAGTATATATGTAGTATGTATGTAGCATGTAGCATGTATGTAGTATGTATGTAGTATGTATGTAGCATGCATGTAGCATGTAGTATGTATGTAGCATGCATGTAGTATATATGTAGTATGTATGTAGCATGCATGTAGTATATATGTAGTATGTATGTAGCATGTATGTAGTATGTATGTGGTATGTATGTAGCATGTAGTATGTATGTAGCATGCATGTAGTATATATGTAGTATGTATGTAGCATGTAGTATGTATGTAGTATGTATGTAGTATGTATGTGGTATGTATGTGGCATGTAGTATGTATGTAGCATGCATGTAGTATGTATGTAGCATGCATGTAGTATGTATGTAGTATGTATGTAGTATGTAGCATGTATGTAGTATGCATGTGGTATGTATGTAGCATGTAGTATGTATGTAGCATGCATGTAGTATATATGTAGCATGCATGTAGTATATATGTAGTATGTATGTAGCATGTAGCATGTATGTAGTATGTATGTAGTATGTATGTAGCATGCATGTAGCATGTAGTATGTATGTAGCATGCATGTAGTATATATGTAGTATGTATGTAGCATGCATGTAGTATATATGTAGTATGTATGTAGCATGTATGTAGTATGTATGTGGTATGTATGTAGCATGTAGTATGTATGTAGCATGCATGTAGTATATATGTAGTATGTATGTAGCATGTAGTATGTATGTAGTATGTATGTAGTATGTATGTGGTATGTATGTGGCATGTAGTATGTATGTAGCATGCATGTAGTATGTATGTAGCATGCATGTAGTATGTATGTAGTATGTATGTAGTATGTAGCATGTATGTAGTATGCATGTGGTATGTATGTAGCATGTAGTATGTATGTAGCATGCATGTAGTATATATGTAGTATGTATGTAGTATGTATGTAGTATGTATGTAGCATGCATGTAGTATGTATGTAGCATGTATGTAGTATGTATGTAGTATATATGTAGTATGTATGTAGCATGTAGTATGTATGTAGCATGCATGTAGTATGTATGTAGTATTTTTTTTTTTTTTTTTTTTTTTAACATTTAACACATTAGCCGGATGATGGGACTACTACTGTCCCATCATTGGCTAATGTGTCAATCACTGTCATGGCAGCAGGCATCGCCCGATGGGACTTGTAGTCCCATCGGACGATGCTTGCACAGACCCCCGGACATCAGCACAGCCCCCCGGCAGGCCGGCACAGCCCCCCGGCAGGCCGGTACAGACCCCCACAGGGTGCACAGACCACCGGCAGGCCGGCACAGCCCCCCTGCAGGCCGGTACAGACCCCCACAGGGTGCACAGACCACCGGCAGGCCGGCACAGCCCCCCGGCAGGCCGGTACAGACCCCCACAGGTGCACAGACCACCGGCAGGCCGGCACAGCCCCCCGGCAGGCCGGTACAGACCCCGGGCAGTCCACACAGCCCCCCGGCAGGCCGGCACAGCCCCCCGGAAGGCCCGAAATGACGGCGCATCATGATGCGCACACACCGCGCATCATGATGACGTCAGTCTGGCAATCAACTTTGAACTTCCGATTCCGATGCCGAATTCCGATATTGAAAAAATATCGGAAGTCGGTATCGGAATTCCGATACAGCAAGTATCGGCCGATACCCGATACTTGCGGTATCGGAATGCTCAACACTAGTGATGACAGTCCAAAACTTAGAGATATTGTTATCACTTTTGCATCCTCCACTGCTTCCTTTTCTTTCTCTGTGACCACCACCTCCTCTTACAGACTATTCAAAGTGTGGTACAAAATGTAGTTGACTGGAAATGTGATTTTGATAATGTCATCAGTTCTAACTATCATACCAGCTATTTCAAAACTGTGCAGAAGGGTGCAGAGGTCCTTCATCTATGGACACTCCACAGGCGTGATTTGCTACTTATTTGTACTGCATTGGGCCAGATTATTCAAAAAGTCGTACTTAAACAACAATTGTCACTGCTGCTACAGTCACTGCAACATTTGCAGAGTGGAATTCCACCATGTCTGCGCAGAGGATATCAACCGGTTAAACGCTATCTCGAAAGACCTCTATAGTAATGCAAGTTGATGACACGCCTGATGTGTACACTAGAAATCAGCACACAGTGACTGTGCTTTCTGCAGTAGTGCATCAAGGCTGGTATAATGGCATAGAAATTGCTGTACCACCAGGTCGAGGATTAGAGCTGTGAGGTTTCCCCAGCATAGATGCATATAGGCTGCCCTCGCCACAGCAGCACAGAGTATGTCTGTTTCTTTGATAAGGATCATGTTTGTGGTTTGGGGCCAGCCTGTATGTAGATCTTTTCTTGGTTTTCAGGCCTAGAGCATCAAGATAAGTCTTGCCTACAGGCCAAATCTAA
This sequence comes from Dendrobates tinctorius, assembly GCF_039654945.1. Taxonomy (NCBI): domain Eukaryota; kingdom Metazoa; phylum Chordata; class Amphibia; order Anura; family Dendrobatidae; genus Dendrobates; species Dendrobates tinctorius. The sequence goes on along the minus strand of NW_027361732.1, from coordinate 20,605,968 downwards.
AGCACGAACATATCATTAAATGAAAATTTACGCAAACATTACACAATAATCACAAAACAGATTTCTTCACTGCAGGTATGATTTTAATCAGTGTAACAGTGCCAACATGACAATGCCTGTAGTTTACTTAGCAAATCCCGCTGACAGGTTGTTTTTAACCCCTTTCTGCTAATAGACATACTATTCCGTCCATGAGCCCTTGGATTTAATTCTCATGCACAGAATAGTGCATGGGGGGAGTGTGGCTGATCACAGCCACGTGTCAGCTGATTCTCACAGCTGACACCCGGCACTAAGTGCCAGGAGCAGTTTGCTCCTGGCACTTTAACCCCCAGATCACTGCGATTAAGCATGATCGCAGCGATCCGGGAGCAGGCAGAGGGATGGTCAGATCTGACTACCTTTGGTTCGGCGACCCCGTGGCAGGACGTGGGTCCCGATTGCTGCCATGGAGACCCGATGTCATCATGATGACATCCAGGTCTCCAGGCCTGAGAGACTTCCTGTCATACGCAGTGCATGTCAGGAAATCTCACAGGTCAGTGCACAGAAGCTGCAGAGCTGACAGATTCAAAAGCATGCAGATCTACATGCTATTGAAGCAATCAGCCTGAACAAAATGAGTGTTCGATAGTGGGAAACAGTGTAAAAGTAAGAATGAAATAAAAAAAAATGTTTTAATAATTTTAAAAATACTTTTAAAAAATAATAAAAAATAATAATAAAAAAATCAATATTTATTCCAGCAATAATTAAATATTTGAATTAAAAAATCTAAACAATAAAACTACACGTATTTAATATCCCCACTTCCGTTGCGACCCGATCTACAAAACTGTCCCACTAGTTCACCCTTTTAGTGAAAACCATTAAAAAACAAGCCAATAAAATAATGCTTTATTATCATACCGCCGAACAAAAAGTGGAATAACACGCAATCAAAACAACGGATATAAATAAACATGGTACAGCTGAAAATGTCATCTTGTCCCGCAAAAATCAAGCCCCCAAAACAGCTCCACCACCAGAAAAATAAAAAAGTTATAGCGCTCAGAATAAAGTGATGCAAAAATATTTAATTTATTTTTTCTATAAAATAGTTTTTATTGTATAGAAGCACCAAAACATTAAAAAATGAGGTCTCACTGTGATTGTACTGACCCGAATAATAAAACTGCTTTATCAATTTTACCACATGCAGAATGGTATAAACATCCCCCCTAAAGAAATTCAAAAATTGCTGGTTTTTGTTCATTCTGCCTCCCAAAAATCAGAATAGAAAGCGATAAAAAAGCCATGTGCCCAAAAATGGTACCAATAAAAACATCAACTCGTCCCGCAAAAAACAAGACCTAACATGACTCTGTGTGCCAAAATATGGAAAAGTTATAGCTCTCAAAATGTGGTGATGCAAAAACTATTTTTTGCAATAAAAAGCGTCTTTTAGTGTGAGAACAGCTGTCAAACATAAAAACCTAGCCATAAAAACCCACTATAAATAATAAATCAAACCCCCCTTTGTCACTCCCTTAGTTAGGGGAAAAAATAAATTAAAAAAAGTAATTTTTTAATTTTTTCCATTTTCCCGTTAGGGTTAGGTTTGGGGATGGGATTGGGGTTAGGGTTAGGGTTGGGGCTAAAGTTAGGGATAGGGTTTGGATTAGTGTTTGGGTTAGTATTAAGGTTAAGGTTGGAATTAGTGTTAGGGTTGGGTTAAGAATTAGGGTTGGGATTAGGGTTAGGGTTGGGATTATGATAGGGTTGGGATTAGGGGTATGTTGGGGTTACCCTTGGGAAAATAAAAAATTGGGGTGAAAATATAATTTTTGTGAAAAAAATATGATTTTTTATTTTTACGGCTTTACATTCTAAACTTCTGTGAAGCACTTTGGGGTTCAAAGTGCTCACCACACATCTAGATAAGTTCCTTAGGGTTCTAATTTCCAAAATGGTGTCAATTGTGTGGGATTTCCACTGTTTATTCATATTAGGGGCTCTCCAAACATGACATGGTGTCCGATCTCAATTTCAGCCAATTTTGCATTGAAAAGTCAAACGGCGCTCCTTCTCTTCTGAGCTCTGCATTGTGCCCAAACAGTGCTTACCTGCATATATGGGGTATCAGCATACCCATGACAAATTGTACAACTTTAGTGGTCCAATTTCTCCTGTTACCCCTGGCAAAATAAAAAAATTTGTATCTGAAGTAAATTTTTTGTGAAAAGAAGTTAAATGTTCGCTAGAAAAAAAATTCCAAAAACTCCTGTGAATCACCTGAAGGGTTAATAAACTTCTTCAATGTGGTTTTGAGCACCTTGAGGGGTGTAGTTTTTGGAATGGTTTCACTTTTGGGTATTTTCTATCATATAGACCCCTCAAAATGTCTTCAAATGTGATGTGGTCCCTAAAAGAAAATGGTGTTGTAAAAATGAGAAATCGCGGGTCAACTTTTAACCCTTATAACTTCCTAACAAAAAAAAATTTTGGTTCCAAAATTGTGCTGATGTAACATAGACATGTGGGAAATATTACTTATTAAGTATTTTGTGTGACATAGTTCTGTGATTTAAAGGCATGAAAATTCAAAATTGGAAAATTGGAAAATTTTCAAAATTTCAGCACATTTCCATTTTTTTCATAAATAAACGCAAATCATATCAACAAAATTTTACCACTATCATTAAGTACAATATTTCTCGAGAGCATAATGTCAGAATCAATGGGATCTATTGAAGCATTCCAGAGTTATTGCCTCATAAAGGGACAGTGGTCAGAATTGCAAGAATTGGCCTAGTGATTAACATGCAAACCAGCCTTGGGGGTTCCGGGGTTAAACCTGGTGACTTTAGTTTATATTTGAAACAAATTGTGAAAAGTCTCCTTTAAATGCTTTCAACATATTTATCCTTTAAAAAAAAAACCACAATGAATCATATGGCTGCGTAATTGAGAAAGTAAAATCAGTGATGTTATATGATTTCTGTAATGTGTTACTATGGGGCTACTATATACAATAAATGCCAATATCAATATCCATACCATTTACTGCCATATTCTTTAAGCCCAATATTGAAAATCTAAAATGTTTTAGCCAGTGCAGCTTGACTGTTTCTAAATGATTTAAGCAAATTGATTTTCTGTTGACTCGGTGTACTCTGTGTACTTACTACTCTAAATGATATGAGCGCTGCTTGTCTTGTTTCCAAATGATCAAAGAATAACCCTCACCTATAATACCCATTGGAGCTTTGTACTTGCAGCAAGTGTGTATGGTTTTCAGATAATATTTAGAGATGACACTTCATCAGTGTCTTGTTATGTGCCTCTTGAAATCAGTTAATAGAAAGAAATGAAAGAATGATTTAATAAATGTAACAGTGTATCCCGGTAGTAATCGATGGAGTAGGTAGGCTGCTGTATATGTTTAGCCTTCGTTGCCTTTATTCCTGTCTATGATACTGTCCAGGCAGTGAACTGTCTAAAGGGCATGTCACACTAAACGATATCGCTAGCAATATCGCTATAACTTGTGACGTTATAGCAATATTGCTAGCGACATCGCTGTGTCTGATACTTACCTACGACCCGCTCCCCCGCTGGTTATCGCTGAATAAATTAGCATACTAAATAAGGCTTCAGATTTAACTAGCAATAAATAGACAGTTATTAAATTATGTGCGTAATGTACTTTTTACATATTTATTGGAACTGTTTTAGTGTTTTCACATGTTTCACAATACAATTTATATTTGACATTATATAGTAACATTATTTGATACCTTAACAGATTTACTAATGATGACGCTATTGTCTTATATATGGGATTGTCTTCTTACATCAGAACCACGAGAGCAAGAACAAATTGCGAAATGTTACAGATGAGCAGATGATAGATCTCTTAGAGTCTATGTTCTGCAGTACACTCTGCTGTCAAATCAAAGGCCAGCAGTTGACATCTGCATGCACATGACTGGGGGGTATGGCAGTGAGGTCATGTGCTCCCGTCGCTTGCACGCTGAAGTCAGCTGCTGGCTTCAGAAGAGGGCTCCATGTGGTGAAGGAGTGGAGGGAAGGTGAGTAAAAAATTTTTTTCGTTTGCATTAAAGAGCAGCGGCAGAATGCAAAATGATTGCAAACACAAATTCTTTGGTATTATTATCTTCATTTAATTTGTCTTAAATGAAAAAACACAAAAGAGAATGAAGTAAGAAGCAAAACATTGATCATTTCACACAAAACTCCAAAAATGGGCCAGACAAAAGTATTGGCACCCTCAGCCTAATACTTGGTTGCACAACCTTTAGCCAAAATAACTGCGACCAACTGCTTCCGATAACTATCAATGAGTTTCTTACAATGCTCTGCTGAAATTTTAGACCATTCTTCTTTGGCAAACTGCTCCAGGTCCCTGATATTTGAAGGGTGCCTTCTCCAAACTGCCATTTTTAGATCTCTCCACAGGTGTTCTATAGGATTCAGGTCTGGACTCATTGCTGGCCACCTTAGAAGTCTCCAGTGCTCTCTCTCAAACCATTTTCTAGTGCTTTTTGAAGTGTGTTTTGGGTCATTGTCCTGCTGGAAGACCCATGACCTCTGAGGGAGACCCAGCTTTCTCACACTGGGCCCTACATTATGCTGCAAAATTTGTTGGTAGTCTTCAGACTTCATAATGCCATGCACACGGTGAAGCAATCCAGTGCCAGAGGCAGCAAAGCAGCCCCAAAACATCAGGGAACCTCCGCCATGTTTGACTGTAGGGACCGTGTTCTTTTCTTTGAATGCCTCTTTTTTCTCCTGTAAACTCTATATTGATGCCTTTGCCCAAAAAGCTCTACTTTTGTCTCATCTGACCAGAGAACATTCTTCCAAAACGTTTTAGGATTTTTCAGGTAAGTTTTGGCAAACTCCAGCCTGGCTTTTTTATGTCTCGGGGTAAGAAGTGGGGTCTTCCTGGGTCTCCTACCATACAGTCCCTTTTCATTCAGACGCCGACGGATAGTATGGGTTGACACTGTTGTACCCTCGGACTGCAGGGCAGCTTGAACTTGTTTGGATGTTAGTCGAGATTCTTTATCCAACATCCGCACAATCTTGCGTTGAAATCTCTTGTCAATTTTTCTTTTCCATCCACATCTAGGGAGGTTCGCCACAGTGCCATGGGCTTTAAACTTCTTGATGACACTGAGCACGGTAGACACAGGAACATTCAGGTCTTTGGAGATGGACTTGTAGCCTTGAGATTGCTCATGCTTCCTCACAATTTGGTTTCTCAAGTCCTCAGACAGTTCTTTGGTCTTCTTTCTTTTCTCCATGCTCAATGTGGTACACACAAGGACACAGGACAGAGGTTGAGTCAACTTTAATCCATATCAACTGGCTGCAAGTGTGATTTAGTTATTGCCAACACCTGTTAGGTGCCTCAGGTAAGTTATAGGTGCTGTTAATTACACAAATTAGAGAAACATCACAAGATTTTTCAAACAGTGCTACTACTTTTGTCCACCCTCTTTTTTATGTTTGGTGTGGAATTATATCAAAGTTGGCTTTAGGACAATTCTTTTTGTGTTTTTTCATTTAAGACAACTTAAATGAAGGTAAAAATACCAAAGAATTTGTGTTTGCAATCATTTTCAGGAAGAAACTGAGTATTATCTGACAGAATTGCAGGGGTGTCAATACTTTTGGCCGCAACTGTAGTCTCTGTTTGGATGTGATGGTCAGTTTTTTGAAATTTGCAATTGACATTAGCCCGCAGATATCTGGCTGATATTAATAGCCTGGGAAGCGCCATTGGTATCACCCCATTCCCAGGCTATAAACATCTGCCCCTAGCTGTCTGCTTTCCTTCAGCTGGTAAATTCATTTTCGGGGGATCTCATGCAATTATTTACAAATATTTATTAATTTATTAATTAATTAAATACATGTACAATAAGCTACACAAGCACTGTACTAATTATATATGTCACTGATATCTTTATAGCTATCTATTCTGTGTGTATTTATATATTCCTTCTATTCTATTTTGTTGTGTCATGCTGTGATTTTACTATACAACTGAAATGTCAGGTTTTCAAGGACCTGGGTGTATAAAAATAATAATAATAATAATCTTTATTTATAAAGCGCCAACATATTCCGCAGCGCTTTACAGTTTAACAGTTTCAAAACACAAGTCATAAGTAACAACGCTAACAATACAATAATTAAAGCAAAATAAGACGAAATAAGCCGCCCCTGCTCGTGAGAGCTTACAATCTACAATGAGGTGAGGGAGATACAGAGTACAGGTGTGTATTTACAATGGTGTATTTACAATGAAGGTCCAGCCATCTTGCGGGAGTGAAGGATAATCAGATAACACTCAGTCCGAGAGATGTGTGATTTTTTTTCTTGCGCCTATTGACTTGCATTGTTGAGTCTTGTCCGAGATAAGAGGACAATCATAGCATGCATTTGATTTTTGCTGACAAAAAATCATAGATGAGCAGGGAATCATAGATTAACATTTAACATTTATTTATTGGATTGCACTTATCCATTTTCCTCACAAATGAGTATGAGCCCTATCGCAAACAATTGCACAATTTTGTTTTTTACTTCATAGATGATTTTGTGTAAAATTCACTTTCCCTTAAGGGTACCGTTACACCTAGCGATGCACCAGCGATCCCGACCAGCGATATGACGCGGTCAGGATCGCTAGGTGGTCACTAGTGAGCTGCCACACAGGCTGATCTCACTAGCGACATCGCTGGGAACGGGGATCGCTACTTACCTGTCAGACGAGGCGATCCTGTGTCCTCCCGCCCGGCTCCACGCGTCGCTCATCAGCCCCACAGGAAGCGCTGCAGGAAGTGCCCGACGAGAAATGGTCCAGGAGCTTCTCGCGCGATCAGCGATAATCAGCGGGGGAGCCGGTCGGAGGTAAGTATCACATGCAGCGATATCGCTAGCAATATCGCTGCAACGTCACAAAATCGGTGACTTTACAGCGATATTGCTAGCGATATCGCAGTGTGTAACGGGGGCTTAACTTTAATTAAATGACACTAAAATACTACATAATCACACACATGGAATTAATTTGTGGCAACAATCAGCAGTATTGAAGAATTTGAATACGAAGGGACCTTCAAACTTTAGAAACTTCAACTCAAACTTGATCTTCCACAGATTGATGCTGTCATATCTAATTAACACTTCGATTTATGAAAGCATTCTTAATTTTGCAGAAGTTTTTCAGAATTTGCCAAAAAGTTTTGCACAGTAATGTATTTATGAAGTAGGTGTGGAAAACATACGCTGCCAAGTTAGACTTTGCGACATATGTATTAATACCTGCCTTCTTGCCTCTGCTTTTCTTACCAGGCACCGCTGCGCTCTTGTTAAGCGTGATGTGGGGGACAGTTCTAGTTTTGTGATCTCTGAGACTTTTACTCCCATCCATACTGGGAGACAGAGTTGATTGCTGTGTGGTTTGCAAGCTATTTTAAGTCCTGAAATCCTGCTTTCTATTGCCAGTTATATTCTGATCTATTTCTGTGTAACTGGCATTGCTATTCTTCCAGTGGAAAGTCCTGACTTTTGTTACCCCGGCTTGCTTTTTGAATGGAAGTTGTTATTAACCTAACACTCAGCTTGGATGTAATCAAAAAGAAGATTTATTGTAGTACGCGTACTACAATAAATCTTCTTTTTGATCACATTCAAGTTGAGTGCTAGGTTTATAACTTTTACTTTTACGGCTTGGGAACTTAACCTTTAGCACCATCCTCCAGTTGTGCTCACAGTGTTTTTTTCCAGCTTTTTGAATATTCTTATTCTTTAAGATATAGTAACTGCACCGACCTTCTGACTCTGACTTTGGCTCGACCTTTGACTACCCATTTACATCCTAAGCTTGTCATTGATGCAACATCTCTATTTTGACCAAACTTGGTGACCTTTCCTGACTCTGGACAGCAGCCCTACCATGGTAGCTATCCCCTGGATCCCATTGTAAAGCAAGATCCCTGTATAGGGGTTAAAGTGTTTCGGCGTTTCTCAGGAACCTGCCAGAAGGAGTGGCTTGTGCCAAGTCTTTCTGAGATTGCTATTATGAGCATTCACCCTTTGACAAACGTAACAACCTCCTACTAGTTCATCTTGAAGATAGTTATTAATGATATTGACTGTGTTTGGGTTCATTATCCTGAAGCTGAATAAATTGGGAGCCAATCAGATGCCTCCCTGATTGTATAGAAAAATGCATATATTATTATTATTATTATTATTATTATTTATTGTTATAGCGCCATTTATTCCATGGCGCTTTACATGTAAGGAGGGGTATACATAAAAACAAGTACAATAATTTTAAATAATACAAGTCATAACTGGTACAGGAGGAGAGAGGTCCCTGCCCGCGAAGGCTCACAATCTACAAGGGATGGGTGAAAATACAGTAGGCGAGGGTAGAGCTGGTCATGCAGCGGTTTGGTCGATCGGTGGTTACTGCAAGTTATAGGCTTGTCGGAAGAGGTGGGTCTTCAGGCTCTTTTTGAAGGTTTCGATGGTAGGTGAGAGTCTGATATGTTGTGGTAGAGAGTTCCAGAGTAGGGGTGATGCGCGAGAGAAATCTTGTATGCGATTGTGGAAAGAGGAGATAAGAGGGGAGTAGAGAAGGAGATCTTGTGAGGATCGGAGGTTGCGTGCAGGAAAGTAACGGGAGACGAGGTCACAGATGTATGGAGGAGACAGGTTGTGGATGGCTTTGTATGTCATGGTTAGGGTTTTGTACTGGAGTCTCTGGGCAATGGAGAGCCAGTGAAGGGATTGACAGAGGGGAGAAGCTGGGGAATAGCGGGGGGAAAGGTGGATTAGTCGTGCAGCAGAGTTTAGAATAGATTGCAGGGGTGTGAGAGTGTTTGAGGGGAGGCCACAGAGCAGGAGGTTGCAGTAGTCAAGGCGAGAGATTATGAGGGCATGGACTAGGGTTTTTGCAGATTTTTGGTTGAGGAATGAACGGATTCGTGAAATATTTTTGAGTTGAATTTGGCAGGAAGTGGAAAGGGCTTGGATATGTGGTTTGAGGAGAGATCAGCGTCAAGGATTACCCCGAGGCAGCGATCTTGTGGGACTGGGGAGAGTGGGAAGCCATTTACTGTAATGGATAGGTTTGTTGGGGGGGTCACGTGAGATGGGGGAAAGTTGATGAATTCTGTTTTGTCCATGTTAAGCTTCAGAAATCTAACAGAGAAGAAGGATGAAATAGTGGACAGACATTGAGGGATTCTGGTTAGTAGGGAGGTGATATCTGGTCCAGAGATGTAGATCTGTGTGTCATCAGCATAGAGATGATACTGAAATCCATGAGATTCTATGAGCTGTCCCAGGCCAAAGGTGTAAATGGAGAAGAGCAGGGGTCCTAGGACTGAACCTTGTGGGACTCCGACAGATAGGGGACGAGGTGAGGAGGTGGTGTGTGAGTGGGAGATGCTGACTGTCTGGTCTGTTAGATATGATGAGATCCAGGATAGGGCCAAGTCTGTGATGCCAAGGGATGAGAGGGTCTGTAATAATAGGGAATGGTCCACTGTGTCAAAGGCAGCCGACAGGTCCAGGAGGAGGAGGACAGAGTAGTGTCGCTTGCTCTTGGCGGTTAAGAGGTCATTGGTGACCTTAGTAAGGGCAGTTTCAGTGGAGTGGTGTGACCGGAAGCCAGATTGTAAGCGGTCGAAGAGGGAGCAAGAAGAGAGATGGGAGGACAGTTCAAGGTAGACGTGTTGTTCAAGTAGCTTGGAGGCATAGGGGAGAAGTGATATAGGGTGATAGCTAGATACAGAGGATGGGTCAAGAGAGGGCTTTTTGAGGATAGGTGTGATGGAGGCATGTTTAAAGCTTGAGGGGAAAACACCAGTTGTTAGTGATAGGTTGAAAAGATGGGTTAGGGTTGGGATGAAGACTGTGGTGAGGTTTGGGATGAAGTGGGAAGGGATCGGGTCAAGTGCACAAGTGGTGAGATGTGATCTTGAGAGTAGAGTGGAGAGTCGATCTTCTGTAATGGTGGAGAAGTTGGTTTTGGAGGTGGAGGGCTGAGAAGTCGGGAGGAGGGTCTCTGGGGGTTGTTGACCAAAACTGTCTCTGATGTTATCAATCTTCTGCTTGAAAAATGAGGCAAAGTCTTCAGCTGAGATGAGTGGGGAGGGAGGAGGTGCTGGGGGATGGAGGAGAGAATTGAAGGTGTTGAATAACTGTTTAGGGTTGTGAGACAGGGAGGATATGAGAGATGAGAAGTAGGTTTGTTTAGCTGTGGCGAGCATGATCTTGAAAGTAGTGAGGGACTGTTTGAATGCAAGAAAGTGCTCGTTGGAGTGGGATCTTTTCCATCTGCGCTCAGCAGCCCTGGAAGCTCGCCTCAGTTCTTTGGTCAGGCTGGTGTGCCAGGGCTGTCTGTTGATTTTGCGAGCTTTGGTATGTGTAAGTGGGGCAGCAGATTCCAAAGCTACAGCTATTGTGGTGTTATATAGAGCAGCAGCGTCATCCGCATTGTGTAAGGAACTTATATCTGTAGGAGGGATTCAGAGAATGAGTGTAGGTCAAAGTGTTTAAGATTTCTGCAAGGGTGTGAAAGTTTGTGGGGTGGGGATTGTAGACATGGAGTGGAGAGGGAAGAGAATGTGAGAAGGTTGTGGTCAGAGAGAGGAAGAGGTGAGTTAGAGAGGTTAAATAGGGAGCAGAGGTGGGTGAAGATGAGGTCCAGTATGTGGCCATCTTTGTGGGTGGCTGTAGAAGACCATTGAGTGAGGCAGAAGGAGGAATTGAGAGATAGAAGTTTAGTGGAAGCTGAGAGGGAAGTGTCAATGGGGATGTTGAAGTCACCCATGATGATAGTAGGGATGTCCGCGGAAAGGAAATGAAGTAGCCAGGTGGTGAAGTGGTCAAAGAAGGTGGTGGCTGGCCCTGGGGGGCGGTAGATGACAGCCAGTTGGAGGTTGGAGGGGGAGTAGATGCGCACAGAGTGCACCTCAAAGGAAGGAAGGGTAACAGAGGGTGGCAGTGGGATTGGGGTGAAGGAGCAGGTATCTGACAGGAGAAAACCAACTCCTCTGCCATGTTTGCTGCTGGGGCGGGGGGTGTGAGAAAGGTGGAAGCCACCATATGAAAGTGCAGCAGGAGAGGCTGTGTCAGAAGGGGTGAGCCAGGTTTCGGTGATGGCGAGGAAGGAAAGTTTGGTAGTAACAAAAAGATCATGGTTGTAGGAAAGCTTGTTGCAGACAGAGCGAGCATTCCACAGAGATCCTGTTAGTGGGACTGGTGAAGCGGCGGCTGGGTGAATGGGTATAAGGTTGGAGTGGTTACGGAAGGTTGTGATAGAGCGTGGATGGGAGGTAGAAATGACTGTGGGAATGTGGTGAGGAGGACCGGGATTTGGAGAGATATCACCAGCCGTGAGAAGGAGCAGAGAAAATGTTAGCAGGTGGGAGCAGGAGAGGGCATGAGGGGGCTGTCTGTGTTTGGAGATAGAGGATTATATGTTAAGGAACAATTTTGAGGAGGAGGTGAGGTGGATGGGGAGGATTGAAGAAGAGATGAACAGTTCCTTACTAGGAGTAGGGATTAGGGGAATTAGCAGAAAGTAAAGGATTATTGGGGTGAAAGTGAAAACAAATAGAAACATTGTTTACAGTGACTGTGTACAGTTACCTTCAGTTCCCTTCTGGTTCAATTCTGGTTTTAATTCTAAAATTTATCTTCACACTTCTAGAACACACTTATAGGAATCACACTGCAGACTGAAGTCTATGCAGACTTGAGCTATGCAATATATGTACAACTAAGTGCAGTCAGGTGTGAAGCAGAGAGGAGTGGTCTCTGCTCATCTTGGTCACACAATTAAGAGTGGACGAGATGCATATGATCAAGCCAGAGTAAACAAGGTCATAAATAACTCTGGGGTAAACTGGGGTTAGCTGAAAGGCATACCATGTGAATGCTAGGTGCAGAGGCAAGTCTATGTGCAAAACTGGGTGATGGACTATGTACACTTCATAGACAGACAGGATGAGAGCAGGAGAGCTGGGTGGATGAACATACCATGTGAATGCTAGGTGCAGAGGCAAGTCTATGTGCAAAGCTGGGTGATGGACTATGTGCACTTCATAGACAGACAGCAGGAGAGCAGGAGAGCAGGGTGGATGAACATACCATGTGAATGCTAGGTGCAGAGGCAAGTCTATGTGCAAAGCTGGGTGATGGACTATGTGCACTCCATAGACAGACAGCAGGAGAGCTGGGTGGATGAACATACCTGTCGGAAGAATAGAGATGCTTGTTAGAGTGCGATGGTAGCAGGTAGCAGGGCACAGTCTGTATACATCCTTCTGGTTTTAATTCTAAAATTTATCTTCACACTTCTAGAACACACTTATAGGAATGACACTGCATATCTATATCTTCCTTTGTCTTAACTGCAATGATAACCAGAGTTCCGTCGTGAGTCCAAGTGGGCACATCATCTCCATGAAGAAACACCACATTGGTCCAGCATCCAGGATTAAGGTGTTGGGGGGGTCACTAACAGCTCAATATTACATTGATTTGGTCATGGATCCAGTGGCATTGCGTGCAAGTATTCATATTTCTGCATGTGGCTTCCATACTCAACATGAATAAATCAAGAGATTTTGAAAATGTTGCATCATCATCAAAATGCCTTTTCACCCTGTGATTTTCATAATTCCATTTCTGCTTTTTCTTGGTGCTTCATCCTTAATGTTGAGCAGTACATATATATTTTTTGATTTTTTTATTACTTCCATCCCTGTTATGTCTTGGAGAGTACCCTTAAATTGTAATTGGTTTGCTTTTAAACTTTCAAATGGAGCAAACTTGAGCTGTATCTTCCAGCACCTGTTGTTTATCATGCTTATTTTTAGTTATTTAGTTACTTTCATATCCACAACATTAAGCATTCCTCAATAGTTTGCTACTGACATATTTCAGTTCAATGATTGATTAAGCATTCCAGCTCTGAAATGAAAGCATCCAGTTTCAATATGTTGTTTGAAGAGGAACAGGAGCTTTCAAACCCACAGAACACAAGAGTGGTGTTTATTCCCTATGGCAAATATTGCGCAGTTCTTCTAAATTATAATACGGCAGAACATTCTCCCAGATGAGGCCTTTTTTCTTCCTCATCTTGAGGTTTTAAAAGTGATCCTTACCTTATTATAAATGTTTCTGACTGGATGATGGTGACTAGTTCAGATTCTGACTCTAGTGACTCGAGAAGCTGGAGTTTTGAAAAATTAATTGGTATAAGAAGAGACTGTAAAACTTACAAGCTTTGGTGTTCATTCATACTGATTTACCACAGTTCTCACAGATGTATAAATGCATGAATAAGTAGATTTTATTGCAAGCCTGGGACAAGAAAGATGAAACCTTTCAGTCATGCATTTGCAGTGGAAAGACTTATCTTCTGTTTGTTCTTTAACCATTAAAAAAACAGTCTTAGAGCTTTGATTCCACTCACAAAATATCAACAATACTGAGTTTAAAGTTTTTTACATAATAGAAACATGTTTATCATGATTGCCATGCCATCAGATTACTTTGATACAAGTCTAATTAATCTTAAAGTGCCCTTATGTAGAGACTGAAAAATGTTTAACATATTAAAGTTATTTTTAAAATATTTATAGTTTTTGTAGTAGAATCTATAAATTGATTGTCCAGTCTAAGAATAAAAATCCACAATAACTCCACTATGTCTGACTGCAGACTGTCTAATCATGATACAGTATTTTGCAATGTATCATGTGGGTGGGTGTTCATGTGGCTGTATGTATGCAGTTTGTATACTTGTGATCATGTGTCAAATGGACTCTCTTCCAGTAGAACATTGATGTGCAAAGGAAAGTCTTTGCAACTCACATACATACAGTACATGCAGTCACTAGAGTTGAGCGAAACGGGTCGAAAAATTTCAAAAGTCGCCGACTTTTGGCAAAGTCGGGTTTCATGAAACGAAACCCGACCCTAGGATGAGGTCGGCCACGAGGTCGGCGACTTACGCTCCAAAGTCGCGTTTCAAAAGTTTGTTTTGCGCTCTTTTTCAGCCAATCAGGATCCACGGACACTGTGGGCAACGTGATGACATAGGCACGGGTCACCACCATCTTTCAGAAGGGCATGCAAGTGATTGGCTTGCTTTGGTGGGTGTCACAGGGGTATAAAAGGGCGTGCACGCCGACCGCAATCTTACTTCTGCCGATCTTAGCATAGGGAGAGGTTGCTGCTGATTCTGTAGGGAGAGTGTTAGGCAGGGAAGAAGAAAAAAAAACTGCTTCTGCTGCTAGCGATTGTGCCTGTACAACACACCAGTCACTGTGTGTGCAGTGCAAGGGGAGGCTATATTGTGGTGTATCAGTGGTGTTGGTTGTTGGGCTGCCTTCTAAGGCTTCCTGACAGCTGCATTGCTGTTTACCCACTGCTCTGCAAACTGCTTTTTTAAAAGCAATCCCAATTTTTTTTTTTTGTTCTGCTGAGGTACTGAGCTGCAAACTGCTTTTTTAAAAGCAATCCCAATTTTTTTTTTTGTCCTGCTGAGGTACTGAGCGTGCATTTTTTCACACCATACAGCGGTGTACGCTCCTCACACAGTACCGTGTAACGGCTGTTATCACAGCCACAGTGAAGCTATCTGTGTCACTCTGTGAGAATAAGTCGAGGACATGTTCCGTTCTTACAGACCTGCACTCTAAGGAGATTCCTACTCTGCCCAATTCTACATACACCTTGTAGTTTGTGATACACTAGCCAATTTCTGCCTGTGACATAGCGCTGTGATATTCAGTGGGCCTCACACGATCCAAAAGTGTCCAGTGTCCACTAGTGTGTGCAGAAATTCAAAATCTCCCTTATCCTCTAGTCACTTTGGTCACAGCTGTGCCATCGAGCCTGTGACATAGCGCTCAGATATTCAGTGGGCCTCACACAATCCAAAAGTGTCCAGTGTCTGCAGAAATTCAAAATCTCACTTATCCTCTAGTCCCTTTGGTCACAGCTGTGCCATCGAGCCTGTGACATAGCGCTCAGATATTCAGTGGGCCTCACACAATCCAAAAGTGTCCAGTGTCCACTAGTGTGTGCAGAAATTCAAATTCTCACTTATCCTCTAGTCATTTTGGTCACAGCTGTGCCATCGAGCCTGTGACATAGCGCTCAGACATTCAGTGGGCCTCACACAATCCAAAAGTGTCCAGTGTCCACTAGTGTGTGCAGAAATTCAAAATCTCACTTATCCTCTAGTCACTTTGGTCACAGCTGTGCCATCGAGCCTGTGACATAGTGCTCAGATATTCAGTGGGCCTCACACAATCCAAAAGTGTCCAGTGTCCACAAGTGTCTGCAGAAATTCAAAATCTCACTTATCCTCTAGTCACTTTGGTCACAGCTGTGCCATCGAGCCTGTGACATAGCGCTCAGATATTCAGTGGGCCTCACACAATCCAAAAGTGTCCAGTGTCCACTAGTGTGTGCAGAAATTCAAAATCTCACTTATCCTCTAGTCACTTTGGTCACAGCTGTGCCATCGAGCCTGTGACATAGCGCTCAGATATTCAGTGGGCCTCACACAATCCAAAAGTGTCCAGTGTCCACTAGTGTGTGCAGAAATTCAAAATCTCCCTTATCCTCTAGTCACTTTGGTCACAGCTGTGCCATCGAGCCTGTGACATAGCGCTCAGATATACAGTGGGCCTCACACAATCCAAAAATGTCCAGTGTCCACAAGTGTCTGCAGAAATTCAAAATCTCACTTATCCTCTAGTCACTTTGGTCACAGCTGTGCCATCGAGCCTGTGACATAGCGCTCAGATATTCAGTGGGCCTCACTCAATCCAAAAGTGTCCAGTGTCCACTAGTGTGTGCAGAAATTCAAAATCTCACTTATCCTCTAGTCACTTTGGTCACAGCTGTGCCATCGAGCCTGTGACATAGCGCTCAGATATTCAGTGGGCCTCACACAATCCAAAAGTGTCCAGTGTCCACTAGTGTGTGCAGAAATTCAAAATCTCACTTATCCTCTAGTGACTTTGGTCACAGCTGTGCCATCGAGCCTGTGACATAGCGCTCAGATATTCAGTGGGCCTCACACAATCCAAAAGTGTCCAGTGTCCACAAGTGCCTGCAGAAATTCAAAATCTCACTTATCCTCTAGTCACTTTGGTCACATCTGTGCCATCGAGCCTGTGACATAGCGCTCAGATATTCAGTGGGCCTCACACAATCCAAAAGTGTCCAGTGTCCACTAGTGTGTGCAGAAATTCAAAATCTCACTTATTCTCTAGTCACTTTGGTCACAGCTGTGCCATCGAGCCTGTGACATAGCGCTCATATATTCAGTGGGCCTCACACAATCCAAAAGTGTCCAGTGTCCACAAGTGTCTTCAGAAATTCAATATCTCACTTATCCTCTAGTCCCTTTGGTCACAGCTGTGCCATCGAGCCTGTGACATAGCGCTCAGATATTCAGTGGGCCTCACTCAATCCAAAAGTGTCCAGTGTCCACTAGTGTGTGCAGAAATTCAAAATCTCACTTATTCTCTAGTCACTTTGGTCACAGCTGTGCCATCGAGCCTGTGACATAGCGCTCAGATAGTCAGTGGGCCTCACACAATCTAAAAGTGTCCAGTGTCCACTAGTGTGTTCAGAAATTCAAAATCTCACTTATCCTCTAGTCACTTTGGTCACAGCTGTGCCATCGAGCCTGTGACATAGCGCTCAGATATTCAGTGGGCCTCACACAATCCAAAAGTGTCCAGTGTCCACAAGTGTCTGCAGAAATTCAAAATCTCACTTATCCTCTAGTCACTTTGGTCACAGCTGTGCCATCGAGCCTGTGACATAGCGCTCAGATATTCAGTGGACCTCACACAATCCAAAAGTGTCCAATGTCCACTAGTGTGTGCAGAAATTCAAAATCTCACTTATCCTCTAGTCACTTTGGTCACAGCTGTGCCATCGAGCCTGTGACATAGCGCTCAGATATTCAGTGGGCCTCACACAATCCAAAAGTGTCCAGTGTCCACAAGTGTCTGCAGAAATTCAAAATCTCACTTATCCTCTAGTCACTTTGGTCACAGCTGTGCCATCGAGCCTGTCACATAGCGCTCAGATATTCAGTGGGCCTCACACAATCCAAAAGTGTCCAGTGTCCACTAGTGTGAGCAGAAATTCAAAATCTCCCCTGTCCTATAGACACCTTGTACCTTGTTTTACATTACTATATAGTTTGTTGGATTTTGTCTACATTTCTACCAAAAATGAGGAAGGCTGGTGGAAGAGGCCGTGGAATTGGGCGGGGGTTGGCAGCTGGTAATGATGGTGTTGGTGGTGGATCTGATGGTAGTGGCAAGAGCAAAATAGGACCGAATGCAGGAGGTGTTGAGCCTGCGTCATCGTCTGGCTCCATAAGGCTTCGAAGGCTTAGTTTTCTAGGAGTTGGCAAACCACTTTTAAAGCCAGAGCATCAGGAAAAAGTTTTGTCTTACATTGCTGACTCAGCCTCCAGCTCTATCGCCTCCTCTTTTTAGTTGTAAAAAGTAAAAGCACTGAGTCATCATTGGAGGCTCATGTTCATGAACCACACCTTTCCTTGTGTCCTTCACCCCAACCAAAATTGAAGGATGATGCAGGCCATACTACTGATTACTCCATGGAGCTGTTTTCACATACCATGCCTGGATTATCAAATTAAATGGTGAATTACCCAGGCCAAGATGAATCTGACATGGAGTGCAGTGATGCACAGCCGCTGATGGATGATTCTGCTGGTACATTCACTCAGAGCATTACATTGTCCTCGCAGTGTACAGAGCCAGATTCTGACCCTGATGAGACTCAGGTGCCCCTTCCCGCACACTATACCACCATGCACGGTGACACAGAGGAAGGTGCACATGACATTGAAGAGGAGGTGATGGATGACCCAGTTGTTGACCCAGATTGGCATCCAGTGGGGGAAGAGGGTGCTGCTTCCAATAGCTCAGATGAGGAGCATCCACAGCAGACATCGACATTGCAACAGCTGTTATCTGGCAGGCCCGGAGCACTCCAAAGACAGGTTCCAAAAATCAAAAGAGTTGCTGGACAGCTTGTCCAGAGGGTCAAAACATTACAGCGTGCTAGGCCGCAAAATGTCTGCCAAAGTAGGAAGAGTGCAGTGTGGCACTTTTTTGAACAAAATCCTCATGATCAGGCCAAGGTTATCTGTAAGAAGTGCGCAAAGACCTTTAGCCGAGGGAAAAATCTGATAAATTTGAATACCAGTTGCATGCTTAGACATTTAACCAGCATGCACTTGCAAGCGTGGACACAGCACCAAACCTCAAGTGCCACATGTGCAACTGATCACAACGAAGGTAGTCAGCAACGCTACATTGTTTCCCCCACTGTAAGCCCACCGGTTAGCACAGCAGCAAATGTTGAGGTGTCGCTGCAAGGCCACAGCAGTCAGGGAATCCCACTGTTATATCAACGAAAGACTGATTCTAGGCCATCAGAAAGAACACCAACTCCATCACCATCATCAACCCTCTCTCAGTCCGCCCTGTCCACCACTACTTCTACCATATGCAGCTCTCAAGTCCAGCTCACCCTCCCAGACACTATGAGTAGGTCAAGAAAGTACTCAGTCTCTCATCCGCGTACACTGGGTTTGAACGCCCACATTGCCAAACTAATCTCGTTTGAGATGATGCCCTTTCGGTTGGTGGAAAGCGCAGCTTTCCGCGAACTCATGGCCTATGCAGTACCACGCTATGACCTACCCAGTCGCCACTTCTTCTCTCGCAAAGCCATCTCAGCCCTCCACCATCATGTGAAAGACCGCATTGTCCATGCACTCAAGCAGTCAGTGAGCGGAAAGGTGCACCTCACAACTGATGCATGGTCCAGTCGGCATGGCCAGGGCCGTTACGTGTCCATCACTGCGCACTGGGTTAATGTGGTGGATGCAGGGTCCACAGGGGACAGCGGTGGTGGGACACTGCTGCCTAGCCCACGGTATAGGAAACAGTTGGCTGTAGGCGTTCGACCCTCCTCCTCCTACTCCTCCTCCTCCAGAAGCGAAAGCTCGTCCACAGAGCGCAGTCATACGAGCACTCCATCTGCAGCTGCCACTGTTGCACACGAGGTGCCCCCCTATCGAGCAGCTAGTGGAAAGCGTCAGCAGGCTGTGTTGCAGATGATGTGTTTGGGCGACAGACACACCTCCGAGGTGCTGGCCGAGTACTTGAAGCGACAAACTGAGTCATGGCTGGGCAGTGTACATCTTGAGGCAGGCAAGGTAGTTAGTGATAACGGCCGTAATTTTGTGGCAGCCATAGCCCTTTCAAAACTCAGCCACATACCTTGCTTGGCTCACACCTTGAACCTGATGGTGTAGTGCTTCCTCAAAAATTATCCGGAGTTAACAGCCCTGCTCCAGAAGGTGCGAAGACTGTGCGCGCATATCCGCCGGTCGCCTGTACACTCCGTTCGTATGCAGAAGCTGCAGCGATTGCTCCACCTTCCCAACCACCGCCTCATTATCGACATTGCAACAAGGTGGAACTCCACCCTGCACATGGTGGAGCGGCTGTGCGAGCAGAGGCAGGCCATAATGCATTTGTGGGAGGATACACGGCCAGGCACTTTGAGAGCAGACATGGAGTTGACAGGTGTGCAGTGGTCGAAGCTGAAAGACCTCTGTAAATTCCTTCAGTGTTTTGAGGAATGCACACGGCTGGTAAGCACAGAAGACGCCATCCTAAGCATGAGCATCCCACTTATGCGTCTGCTCATGCAAACTTTGACGCACCTTAAGGAGCAGGCTTCTGCAGCCAATGTTGATGAGGAGGAAGAGGAGGAGGGAATCCTTGATGACATTCAGTCATTGTCTGCTCAGGGACCTCTCCTGGACGAGGTGGAGGAAGAAGAGGAGGAGGAGGAGGAGGATGATGGGGATGATTACTTAGGGGAGGAGGATGCATCTCGTGGGGCAAGTGAAAATGTTGGCGTGGCAAGGTCTGGTACAGGGTTTGTGCGTGACTGGAGGGATGTGGATTTGCCAGAAAGTGCTCCTCCAACCAGCACTCGCAGTGCATCATTGACACCGGGAACATTGGCCCACATGTCAGATTATGCCTTGCAGATCCTAAAAAAGGACCCCCGCATTGCCAAAATGATGAACGATGACGACTACTGGTTGGCCAGCATCCTGGATCCACGCTATAAAGTCAAATTACAAAACATCATGCCACTGGATAACCTTGACCTAATATTGGCTAATAAACAAGCAACTCTGGTAAATCGGTTGCTTGAGGCATTCCCAGCACACAGCAGCGGTGATGGTTCTCACACGAGCCGTACGGGCCGGGGTCAGCTTGGCAGAGGTGTTCATGGTGCACACAGCAGAAGTGGCGTTGGAGACAGGGGTTTCATGACAATGTTGTGGACTGATTTTTCAAGTACCGCTCACACAACTGGTAATACTGCATCGATGGAAAGTGACAGGAGACAGCAGTTGTCAACTATGGTTACAAACTACTTTTCCTCCCATATCGATGTTCTCCCACACAGGTCATTCCCCTTTGACTATTGGGCCGCTAAACTGGACACCTGGCCTGAATTGGCACAATATGCCTTACAGGAGCTCGCTTGCCCAGCTGCAAGTGTGCTATCGGAAAGAGTCTTCAGTGCAGCTGGATCAATCCTGACAGAAAAAAGGACCCGTCTGTCAACCCAAAATGTGGATGATCTAACCTTCATTAAAATGAACCACGCATGGGTTTCCAAGGATTTTGTCCCACCTTCCCCTGATGACACATAGGGTGACAGAAAAATGGCTTGCTTTGGTCCACCTCTTCCTGGGACTTGACCTATTTCACCTTTTGCATCAGCTGAATGTCCAACATCAACATATGCCACTTTCTAAAATTCCCTAACTGTGCTGCCTCCCCCCCCCATGGCCGGGGTCACCACCTAGCGCACGACACCGTGCGAGTGCCGTTGCCCTGGACAGGTGGGTAGGCCGACTCTTGGGCGCGGGCACTGGCACAGGGTCCCTCATAGTGCAATCAAGTGTCTCTGACGGTGGTGGTGCACACCCGCCATCAGACACACCGCCGTACTATGAGGGGCCCAGTGCCAGTACCGACGCCCACGAGTGGGCCCCCCTTGCTTGGGCAGGGCCCCAGCATTTGCAATCGTTACCTCTCCCTGCTCCTCCGCTGTGTAGTCTGGGCCGTCAAATCCATACTGTGCCTGACACCGTTTGAGCCTGCCTCCTGATGTATAGACATATATTTTGAATGTGTACGCTACCCATACATGTTATCTGGGGATACGGTACCCTTTCTAACCTTTGTGCAATCACGTGCAATCCATACTGGGCCTAACACCGTCTGAGCCTGCCTCCTGATGTATAGACATATATTTTGAATGTGTACGCTATCCATACATGTTATCTGGGGATACGGTACCCTTTCTAACCTTTGTGCAATCACGTGCAATCCATACTGGGCCTAACACCGTCTGAGCCTGCCTCCTGATGTATAGACATATATTTTGAATGTGTACGCTATCCATACATGTTATCTGGGGATACGGTAGCCTTTCTAACCTTTGTGCAATCACGTGCAATCCATACTGGGCCTAACACCGTCTGAGCCTGCCTCCTGATGTATAGACATATCTTTTGAATGTGTACGCTATCCATACATGTTATCTGGGGATACGGTACCCTTTCTAACCTTTGTGCAATCACGTGCAATCCATACTGGGCCTAACACCGTCTGAGCCTGCCTCCTGATGTATAGACATATATTTTGAATGTGTACGCTATCCATACATGTTATCTGGGGATACGGTACCCTTTCTAACCTTTGTGCAATCACGTGCAATCCATACTGGGCCTAACACCGTCTGAGCCTGCCTCCTGATGTATAGACATATATTTTGAATGTGTACGCTATCCATACATGTTATCTGGGGATACGGTACCCTTTCTCACCTTTGTGCAATCACGTGTAATCCATACTGGGCATGAGAACGGCTGGCGAGCTATTAAGCAAGCTACAGCACCTGTGGTTTGCACACGTAAGTTTTTCATTTTTTCAGGAATGACGGTTAGGCCTAATTCCGGAACTGCGGTTGACCTGCACTTACTGGGAAATCATTGTTCACGGGTAATAATTGTAATCAGTGATCCCCATTACTAACGTTGTTCAGCGGGTTATCTGCACCTGTAAGCGACAAACGCTGGCCTTTTCAGTGTAGCGCACATGCAGCCACGGACATGTAAGGGCATGACACACCAGTTATTGGCCAATCTCATGTGCCAGAGCCTCACGTGTCCCTCTAGTAAGCCGGACTCGGACCGCGGGGCATGACGGAGTCTCGTTCGTTAACGGAATTAAGCTTGCAATGTGTGCATCTGTTCTGTAGCTGGCATGGTTGAGGTTTCCCAGGTGGAGTCGAATTTAACCATAGGCTCCACTCCTGGTGGTGCCCTTCTGGACATTCCTTTAAGGTTCAGCTTTGCAACCATACTGCCCACATAAAACAAACACTTTGCCTTCATGAACGCTGTTTGGAGGGTCATGACTCGTGGGAATAACGCCGCCCAATCAGTTAACCTGCTAGAGAGATCCTTTGTTGTTCCCAAGCATGACATCACACTCCCTAGGAGGAAGGTAATGCCACTGTGGCGACCGTACTCCTGTGGGCGACACATGTGCACTGATGCCCAGCCACTGCTCGATGAATCTGCTGGTACATTGACCCAGACCACTACATTCCCCTCGCACGCTACACGGCCTGAATCTGACCCTGATGAAACTCAGGTTACCCTTCCCATATACAGTTCCATCTTACACGGTGACAAAGAGGAAGCTGCAGATGAAAGTGCAGGTTCGGCCCACCCGCCATCAGACACACCACCGTACTATCAGGGGCCCTGTGCCAGTGCCGTCGCCAATGAGTGGGCCCCCCCTGCTTGCTCAGGATCACAGCACTTGCAAGGTTGAAATACTGTGCAGTGAGATGGAAGATGGGGACGACGAGGAGTCCAGACTAGTACAGGGATTCCCTAGCGAGGAGACTTATTTGATTGTTTTCAATGTTGGGACAGCAATTTTTGGGGAGCACTATACTCTGGAGAATGATAGATGGGGCCCACCATACACTGGAACATTCCAAAGGTGGACATCAGACACTGGAGCAGCATTTACAGGGCCCATTATACACTAGAGCATTAGAAATGGGGCCCATTATGTTTGGAGCATTATTTGGGCCCATAAGACAGTGGAGCTTCATCCATGGAGACCAACATATACTGTAGCATTATGTGGAGCTCATCATATACTGTTTCAAACATTATATGGGACCAATGATTCTGTATGGAGAAATAGATGGGCCTCGTCATGAGATGTAAAAAGTGAAGTATTTTTCATTGTACTATACCGCTATTTCTCTGCCGTATCGGAGCATGATGAGTTGTGGTATGTGTTAAAGGGGCGCTCTTTCGCCCAGGGCACATGAAAACCTGAAGCCAGCCCTCCCCCCCACAACTGTAGCCAAATAACCCCCATTTTTCAGTGCGTAACTTGCATTATGAAGTTAATTAAGGTTGACAAGCTTAAGTAAGAAGAATTGATGCTTTTGGCATTCAAATGGGCACTGTTGGTGTGTTTCCTGTCCTCCTCTCACTGCCGACTTTTATTCCCCATTGACTTACATTGGGTTTCGTGTTTCGGGACGACCTCGACTTTTCCCTATAATCGGACGATCTTGCTCGACCCGACTTTTGGAAAAGTCGGGTTTCACGAAACGAAACGCGACCCTAAAAAACCAAAAGTCGCTCAACTCTAGCAGTCACGTGACGACCTACCCACATAAGAAATACAGTGAAATCATGACTGTGTGTACTGCACACTGCCATGGTTCATCAGTCTCCATGTGACGCTGCATGTGATGGATAGACTGTTAGGGAGCGAAGTCAGACGTTCCGGGGTCAGTACCAAGAGGGCACATAGATATCCATGGAAAAAGACAAAGATGTAAGTCAGGTCACGGCCCAAGGATCAAAATACCAGGACATAGTGAATCAAGCAAAAGGACAATATAAAGAGGTAAAGAGAACACAGTCCAAAGGGTCAGGCCAAAGAAGATCAGAACTCAATAGAACAGAATCAGACAAACACTCACCAGGTAGCACAAACATCAGAGTAAGCGCCGTGGGAAATGGTCAGTGAGGCGGAAGGAGTTCACTGTGAGGAAATAAGCTCAGAAATTCTGCTGGATGGCAAGCTGTATAGTCACATCATGCAACAATGCAGCCTGCCATCCAGATGTAGCAGAGCTATGCCAAAAAAATTAGTCAATCTGGTGTGGCAACGTTTTAGCTGTGAACAGCCTTTCTCAAGTCATAGCAGACTTAAACGCGTCGTGGGACAATTGAATTACTGTCTCCTCGGTGGACAGGTGAGGAAAATGGTTGATTATTATTTAATCATTTTACAGGAGACATTGTCTTCAGTAGATTGGGCATAGCGGTGAGTACAGGGTTGGCCATTTATATGAATAGACCTGTGTGGGCCATGTATATGGATACACCTAAATAAAATGGGAATGGTTGGTGATATCAATTTCCTGTTTGTGGCACATTAGTACATGGGAGGGGGAAAATGTTTCAAGATGGGTGGTTACCATGGTGGCCATTTTGAAGTCGGTCAGGTGTATCCTTATAAATGGCCCACCCTGTTTATTTATTTTTGTTTAAATCATTAAAGTAGTCTGCGGATAAGTAGACAGCTACGGGCTGATATTAATAGCTTAGGAAGAGGCCATGGATATTGCCCCCTCCCACACTCAAAACATCAGCTATCAGCCACCTCAAGGCCAGAGGTTAGTAACAGAGAGGCGTCTATAAGATGCCCAATTAATAAACCTATAATCAAATTGTGAAAAAAATAACAAGTCCTTTATTTGAAATAATATTAAAAGTCCTTTATTTGAAATAATAACCTTTGCTGGCTATTAATTATAATGGGACCCTATGTCATTTTTTGGGGGTCCCCCATTTTAATAGCCAGGAAATTCTAAGTATTCAGCTGTGGGCCAATATTAACAGCCTAGGAAGCTCCATCCACACCAATTTTTCTTGAAAGGAATTTATTTACTAAAAAAGCAAGTACAGTAAACTGCACTCACAAAGCACTGGTTATACATCTTACTCAGAGATTTATATCTATCTCTATATCTACACATTTGTATTTTGAATAATATTTCCTTGGAAAACTATTTGTAAATGACAAAGAATTGCTCTATGGAAAAGCTCATGTTAAAATTGCCTTACAATCGGATCGCATTCGCATGGAAATCAGATGCTAGGTGTTAAGAATCTAATTGTACTCACATGAAAATCACATGCCTTTTGCATGACACTCATCCCACTTTACTAGCCTGAAATAAGGTGATGGGTATGAGCCCTAGCCATTGGTATAAGGATGGTAAGCAGAGGAAAACATGCTTATTGGCTGTGAAACTGGCACCAAAAATTTAGGGCGGAGATTCTAGTTTTACATAGAGCATCACTCGCCGAGTAACGAGTACATCCAAGCACCATAATACTCAAGTGATAACCAAGTATTGCCGAGCAGGTTCACTCAACTATATTTGTAAAACATAAACAGGCCCATAGTATGAACTCAGAACATATGAAATTAGAATGTCATCAAGGTATGCCACAATAAACCTTCCAATAGTATTAGATAAAAAGTCATAAGGTTCTGAAAGACTGCAGGTGCATTAGATAATCCAAAAGGTATGACTAGATTTTCATAGAAACTCTCAGAGAGCTCCATGCTGTGTACTTCTTGCTTCCTGCCTGCTCTCTGCATGCTTCCTGGCTGTGTAAATAGGGGGGTGGTGCCAGAATGCTCTAGTTCTTATGGAATCAGGATGCACCTGTCTAATGTGTCCCTGACCAATTACCAAGGGCCCTCTATTATTTAGGGCAGCTCCACCCAGTGGAACTTGCCTGTGTAATGACTAAACTAAGTTAGTGTCTTGCTGCTGAGTTGCCAGGTCTTGATGTGTGTTTTGCCTTCTCTGGAGGCTTCACTCCTAGCTTTGACTTGTACCTGTCTGCCTGCCCTCCAGGAGGCAGAATATCCTGGTCTCTGTGCTTTTGATCCTGACCTTGTCTTGTACTTGTCCTTGCCACCCTACAGGTGGCAGAATATCCTGGTCCCTGTGTCTTTTTTCCTGTACCTTGTCTCGTACCATTACCTTTTCTGAACTCAGTCCTACCTCTGTCTGTCAGTCTCCTTGTTTGTGGTTTCTTTCCCTGCTGTGTCTCTCCTTGTGTCCTCTCTGTCTGCTTATGCTCCTCATTCTTGTGGCTCTGCCTGCTAAGTACCCTTGTGACTCTGCCTGCTCAGTATCCATTTGACTCTGCCTGTGCTCCGCAACTCTTGCAGGTCTGCTTGTGCGCCATACTCTTGCGGCTCTGCTTGCACTCCGCACTCTTGCGGCTCTGCCTGCTCAACACTCTTGTGACTCTGCCTATGCTCCGTACTCTTGCGGCTCTGCTTATGCTCCGCACCCTTGCAGCGCTGCCCGTGCTCTGCGCTTTTGCGGCTCTGCCTGCTCCGTCCTCTTGTGGTACTGCTTTGTTCTGGTTCTGCTGCTGCAGAACCCCTTTCCACTCTACAGTGCTTCTCCACAGTCTTGCAGTTCTCCTCCTGTGTGAACAGGTCCAAACCTGTTCCTTCATACTCCATTTCTTCCTGCCAGTACCAGTACCTGCAAATACTGTGTGAACAGGTCTCTACCTGTTCATCCATACACCATTCCTTACTGTCAGTACCAGTACCTGCACCCGCTGTGTGAACAGGACCCTACATATTCCATACACCACTCATGCCTGCCAGTGTCTCAGCCATGCCCACCCACCAGTGTCTCAGTCGTGCCCGCCTGCCTGTGTCTTAGCCATGGCCACAGTACTCTACTGCCTGTCTGCTACTTGTGCCTGTCGCCCATACCATCTCCCCAAGTGGGATCAGTAGCCACAGCCAGACACCACCCTGGAATGGCACCTGGTAGCTGCATGCTGTACAAGCCTGACCTCACCATCAGAGGCTCCAGTGAAAACCAAGGCATCTGTCTTAGTCATGCCCCTTCCAGGGTAGTCTGGTTTGTGGCACAGTGGGGCCACAACCCCCCTGGCTCACGCCCACCAGTCAGGGCATGACTGTGACAGGTAACATCAACTTCACAAATATAAACCCTGCTTACCACTACTACAGGACAAGTGGGAAGAGCCAGGCAAAGCACCAGAATTGACACATGTAATAGATGTGCCTTTTCTTAATAGGAGACTTAATAGCTGTCTACAAATATCTAAAGGGCTGTCACATTGTAGAAGGATCAACTTTATTCTCATTTGCACAAGGAAAGACTAGAAGCAATGGGATGAAACTGAATGGGAGGAGACACAGATTAGATATTAGAAAAAACTTTTTGACAGTTAGAGTGATCAATGAGTGGAACAGGCTGCCACGAGAAGTGGTGAGTTCTCCTTCAATGGAAGTCTTCAAACAGAGGCTGGACAGACATCTGACTGGGATGATTTAGCGAATCCTGCTTTGAGCAGGGGGTTGGACCAGATGGCCCAGGAGGTCCCTTCCAACTCTACGGTTCTATGATTCTATGATTCTATGATTCTATGATTCTGGGCAGCTGCAGGCAGCTAATTTTAGGTTGGGGGTAAATATCCATGGTCCCTTACCAGCCTGAGAATACCAGCCCCCAGCTGTCTGCTTTAGCAAGGCTGGTTGTTAAAAATAGGGGGAAAAAGGGGAACCCCATGCTCTTTTTAAAATTATTTATTTAAATAATTAAAAAAGCAGCATGAGGACACCTCTATTCTTTCTAACCAACCTTGCTAACACTGAAAGCTGAGGGTTGCAGACCCCAGCTGTGAGTTCTGCCTGGCTGGTTATAAATAATAGGTGGGAACCCATGTCAAATTTTTTTAAATTCTTTATTTACAGCGCAGGAGTGGCTGATGAATACCCCCATCAACCGCTCCTGCTCTCACTTTTATTAGCAGCAGCAGGTGTCGGATAATGGGATCAGTAGTCCCATCAGCTGACACCAGTAACCGGAGGTAAACTTTATACCTCTGATCACAGTTGAGCGCTCAAGCTGTCTTTTGACAGCGTGGAAAATGCCGCTCTCTGACTGGCGGGATGGTTTCACTGCCAATTAGAAGCGGTATTTGATGCACTGTCATGCATATGAAACCTGTCAAACCCTGTATTGTTGGGCCTCCCAATCAAATGAATGGGGTTCGGTCTGCTCTGCCATCTAGATGAAGCGAAGCTGACTGTGAGGTCACATCCTGCTGTCCTTGACTTTTCTGCAGCACATATGGTGCAAGATAAGTCATGGCGCATATATGCAGCATTTTTTCACCATCCATTCAAATCAATGGGTGAAAAATGCTGCAAAAACTCTGAAAAAATCTGAAAGAAGTGACATATTAGGGAACTAGGGGGTCTGCAATACCAAGACAGGTTATTACACTTGGGGTTATTTAGTTCGGAGAATCGAAGGCTTAGGGGTGATCTTATTACAATGTATAAATATATGCCGGGACAGTACAAAGACCTTTCTAATGATCTTTTTACTCTTAGACCTGTGACGGGGACAAGGGGGCATCCTCTACATCGGGAGGAAAGAAGGTTTAACCATAATAACAGGCGCGGATTCTTTACTGTAAGAGCAGTGAGACTATGGAACTCTCTGCCATATGATGTTGTAATGAGTGATTCCCTACTAAAATTTAAGAAAGGACTCGATGCCTTTCTTGAAAAGTATAATGTTACAGGGTATATACACTAGTTTCCTTAATATTGCGTTGATCCAGAGAGCTAGTCTCATTGCCGTATGTGGAGTCGGGAAGGAATTTTTTTCCCCAATGTGAAGCTTACTGTTTGCCACATGGGTTTTTTTTGCCTTCCTCTGGATCAACATGTTAGGGCAGGTTAGGACAGGATATGGGTTGAACTAGATGGACTTAAAGTCTCCCTTCAACCTTAATAACTATGTTACTATGTTACTATGCTTGTCAAAAAAATGCTGCAAAGCACAAAATCCTGATGACAAAAAAACCAATGTGTGTGCATGAGATTTCTGAAATTTCATAGACTTCGCTGGTACTGTAGAAAGCAGCTGAAAATTAGCATAAAAACGCAGCAAAAAAGACAACAAAAACATGTTTTTGCTGTGTTATTTTTTGCAGCAAAGCCTAATTTCTTGGTTGGAAAGAAGCTGCGGCAAAGACGCATGTTTAGGTTTGTTTTTAGTGCGTTTTTGTTTGCGTTTTTGTTGTAGTTTTGATGCATTTTTTCCATGCATTTTTGGGTCTAAGGCTGTGTGCCCACGTTGCATTTTTTTAAGCGTTTCCGCAGTGCTTTTAGACAAGCATTTCTGCTGCGGAAACGCTTAAGAAAAGCATCTAATATAATAGAATGGAAAAGACACATGTTGTGCATTTTTTTCCACTGTGGAAACGCTTAGCGGAAAAAAACGCAGCATGTTCATTAATTGTGCGGAATCGCGTGCGATTCCGCATACATATACTGTAATTGCAAAAATGCATAGGAAAACGCATGTCAAAATGCTTGACAATCGCATCAAAAACGCGTGTCAAAAAGCGCATGCGTTTTCCCTGGCAAGGGCATGCGTTTCTGGTCAGGAAAAAAACTCTTGAAAAACGCTACGTGGGCACATAGCCTAACTTGTGTTTATTTGTGCATGCTGATAAAGTTGAGTGTCCCCCAGGGGAAAAAAAAAACTACTTTCTCTAGAACCATACTTTTAGATCCTTTGAAAAGCTGGAAATCCATGTGCCACTTGCGCACTTACTGTAAAATCACAGAGTGACAGGTTACAATAAAATAGATGGAATAGGTATATACACATAGAATACATAGATATATAGATGTCAGTGACACGCACACACACACACATATATATATATATATATATATATATATACACACAGTATATTCATATATTGCAGAGATAGATAGAAGAAAAACCATCAATTCATGTGCCACAAAGTGTAAAATCAATGCAGGAGCCGAAAGGATAGAAGAGATGGTTTACACACAGTAAATACATATAGAATAGGTAGATATACAGCTCTGACAAAAATTAAGAGACCACTTCCAAATGTTCAGTTTGTCTGATTTTTCTCTTTATAGGTATACATTTGAGTAAAATGTAAATTGTTCTTTTAGTCTACAAACTTCTAACAACATGTCTCCAAATTTCCAAGCAATATTTTTTTTCTGAAAAGGAAAAATGGTCCAAAAAACAGTGCTTTCAGACCTCAAATAATGCAAAGAAAACAAGTTCATAATTATTTAGAAACAACAATACTAATGTTTTAACTCAGGAAGAGTTCAGAAATCAATATTTTGTGGAATAACCATGATTTTTAAAAACAGCTTTCATGCGTCTTGGCATGCTTGCCGCCAGTCTTTCACACTGCTCCTGGCGCAAAAATTTAAGCAGCTCTTCTTTGTTTGATGGCTTGTTACCATCCATCATCCTCTTGATTAAATTCCATAGGTTTTCAATGGGGCTCAGGTCTGGCAAATTGACTGCCCATGACAGGGTTTTGATGTGGTGGTCTCTTAATTTTTGCCAGAGCTGTATAGATGTCTGTGATAAATACAGTTAGTACAGTGTGTGCAAATTACTGTACATGTATTTAATTGATAAAAGATTATTTTTCTGAAAAAATGATGTGGGCTCCCGTGTAATTTTCTTAACCTGCAGAGGGAAAGCCAAAGACTGGGGCAAATGTTGATAGCCTGGGAAGGGCGTAATAGCCATGGAGCTTCCCAGACTATTAATATCAACTCACAACTGTATAAATGGGAAATCCCCCCAAAATGTGACATATAGTCGCCCTATATTTTATAACCAGCAAAGGCCATGCAGACAGCTGTGGGCTGGTATAAAGGACCAAGCCACTTGTAGGTTAATGATCAGGCCTTAATTTTGAAATCTGACCACTGTCACTTTATATGGTTATAACTCGGGAATGCTTCAACAGCTTCCACTGATTCTGAGATTGATTTTTGTGATATATTGTATTTTATGACAGTGGTAAAATTTCTTCAAAATTTCTCGTGTTTATTTGTGAAAAAATGTAAATTTGGCAAAAAATTAGAAAGTTTCACAATTTTCATACTTTTAATTTTTATGCCCCTAAATCAGAGCATTATGTCACACAAAATAGTTAATAAATAACATTTCCCACATGTCTACTTTACATGAGCACAATTTTGGATACATTTTTTTTTCATTAGGAAGTTATAAGGGTTAAAACTTAACCAACAATTTCTAATTTTTCCAACAAAATTTACAAAACCATTTTTTGGGGGACCTCTTCACATTTGAAGTGCCTTTGGGAGCCTATATGGCAAAAAATACCCAAAAGTGACACAATTCTAAAAACTGCACCCCTCAAGGTGCGCAAAACCATATTCAAAGAGTTTATTAACCCTGTAGGTGCTTCACAAGAGTTGAAGCAATGTGGAAGGAAAAAATGAACTTTAAATTTTTTTCACAAAAATTTTAATTCGGACAAAATTTTTTTTATTTTGTCAAGAGTATCAGGAGAAAATGAACTACAATATTTGTTGTGCAGTTTCTCCTGAGTATACCGATACCCCACATGTGGAGGAAGAACACTCTTTAGGTGTATGACAGGACTCGGAAAGGAAGGAGCACCATTTGAGGTCGTGTTTGAAGAGCCCCTGATGTACCTAAACAGTGGAAATCACCCACAAAGGACTGCATTTTTTAAACTAGAAGCCCCAAGGAACTTATCTAGATGTGTGGTGAGCACTTTGAACACCCAAGTTTATAACGTAGAGCGGTGAAAATAAAAAATCATATTTTTTCCACAAAAATGAGATTTTTGCCCCAATTTTTTATTTTTCAAAGGGTAAAAGCAGAAATTGGATGTCAAAAGTTGTTGTGCAATTTGTCCTGAGGGTGCCAATATCTGATATGTGGGCGCATGGCAGAGCTCGGAAGGGAAGGAGCATCATTTGACTTTTTCAATGCAAAATTGGCTGGAATTGAGATTGGACTCCATGTC
The DNA here is from genome assembly GCF_039654945.1 of Dendrobates tinctorius. NCBI lineage: Eukaryota > Metazoa > Chordata > Amphibia > Anura > Dendrobatidae > Dendrobates > Dendrobates tinctorius. The sequence goes on along the minus strand of NW_027361732.1, from coordinate 20,573,747 downwards.
GCATTGGGAGAGTCCCTGATGAACCTAAACAGTGGAAACCACCTACAAGTGAATCCATTTTGGAAACTAGACCCCTCAAGGAATGTATTCAGATGCATTGTAAGCACCTTGAACCCACAGGTGCTTCACAGAAGTTTAGAGCTGTGAAAATTAAAAATCACATTTTTTCCTCAAAAATCATCATTTAGCACCAACTTTCTTATTTTGACAAGGGTAGCAGGAGAAAATAGAACCCAAAAAATTATTATGCAATTTCTCCTGAGTTTGCCGATAACCCGTGTGTGGATGAAGATCACTGTTTGGGCGCACGGCAGGACCAGGGAGGGAAGGAGAAAGGTTTGACTTTTTGAACACAAAATTTGCTGGAATCGAAAGCGGATGCAATGTCACATTTGGAGGGCCCCAATCCCCACAAGTGATACGATATTTTAAACTAGACCCCACAAGGAACTTATCTAGATGTGTGGTAAGCATCTTTAACCACAAGGTGCTTTAGAGGAGTTTATAACAGAATTAGAAACTTAAAAAAAAACACATTTTTCCCACAAAATTTTTCTTTTAGCCCTAAATTTGCTATTTGACAGACACCACCGGATCACAGGTCCTATGGAGTTCACAGTCCCTCCATCTGCCTCATTATAGGGAATCTTCTGCCAGTGGTTATGTCTGAATCACTTATTTCAGAGATTTACATGGAAACCCCAATGCAAGCGCTCAGCGTAGAGAGTAGGATAAATGTGTGCCAAGCCCTACTGAGATCTTTGGTATGCAGAATGAACAAATCTACAGCAGGTGAAGAATTAGTTTTATTTATTTTTACACCATTCCTCATGCAGTTTAAGTGATTAAGCAACTTTATTTTTTGGGTCAGTACGATTACAGCGATACCAGATTTATATCCTTTTTTTATGTTTAGCTTCTGTCACACACCTAAAGATGTTCATTTTGCAAGAAGAAGGTTTTGCATCGCCATATTTTGAGAGCTATAATTTTTCCATATTTTGGCCCACAGAGTCATGTAAGGGCTTGAATTTTGCAGGACGAGCTGATGTTTTAATTGGTACCATAGTCGGGCACATGACATTTTTTGATTGCTTTATATTCCAATTTTTATGGAAGCAGAGTAAACAAAAACCAGCAATTCAGGAATAGTTTTTTTGTTTTTTTCTCCGTGTGGCAGTTTTATTCTTTTGGTCAGTACGATTACAGAGATGCCACATTAATATTTTTTACGTTTTGCCGCTTTTACACAATAAAAACTTTTACAGAAAAAAATATTAATTTTGCATTGCTTTATTCTGAGAGCTATAGCTTTCCTATTTTTCCGCTGATTGAGCTGTATGGCAGCTTTTTTTCTGAGACAAGATGGGGCTTTCAGTGATACTTTTTTTATTACCATTCATCTTTTTGATCGCGTTTCATTCCACTTTTTCCAAGCGGTAAAAAATATAAAGTATAATTTGCTACTTTTTTGTGTTTTTTTACGGCACTCACTGTAGGGGTTAACCAGTAGGACACCTTTAAAGATCAGATTGCTCCTGAAGCGGGGATACCAAACGTATACTTTTTTTGTTTATTTTTTTACATAAAAATGTGTATTTATCAGTGGATTTTTATTATTATAATTATTATGATTATTATTTTGTAATTTTTTTTATGTATTTTTAAAAAAGTGCTTTCTTTTTTAACTAGTGCCTTTTTGGGATTTTCACTTTTTGCACTTTGAAGGTATAATGCATTGCAATACACTAGCATTGCAGTGCATTATACCTGCACACGTGGAGAAAATTGTTGGTATCCCTCGTTTAATGACAGAAAAACCCACAATAGTCACAGAAATAACCTGAATCTGTGAAAAGTAAGAATAAATAAAAAAATCTATGAAAATGAAAAAATGAAGGTCAGATATTGCTTTTCAGCCATGTTTCCACAGAATTAAAAAAAAAATAAAACTCATGAAATAAGCATGGATAGAAATGATGGTACCCCTGAAAATAATATGACAAAAGGGACATGTTAAACCAAGGTGTGTCCACAAATTAACAGCAAAAATGTCTACAATCTTGGAATCAGTAAGTGGGCCTGTATAGAGGGCTACAGATACTCACTGTGCTGTTTTGTGACATGGTGTGTATCACACTCAACATTGACCAGAGGAAGAGAAGGAAAGAGTTGTCTCAGGAGTCAGGAGATTAGAAAAAATTATCGACAAACATGTTAAAGGTAAAAGTTATAAGACCATCTCAAAGCAGCTTGATGTTCCTGTGACTACAGTTGCACATATTTTTCATAAATTTAAGCTCCAAGGGACTGTAGCCAACCTCCCTGGATGTGGCCACAGGAGGAAAAAAGATGACAAATCAAAGAGATGGATAATACAAATGGTAACAAAAGAACCCAGAAAAACTTCTAAGCAGATTAAAAGTGAACTTCAAGCTCAAGGAACATCAGTGTCAGATCGCACCATCCGTCATTGTATGAGCCAAAGTGAACTTCATGGGAGACGACCAAGGAGGACACCATTGTTTAAAAAAAATCATAAAAAGGCCTGACTGGAATTTGCCAAACTACATGTTGACAAGCCACAAAACTTCTGGGAGAATGTCCTATGGACATATGAGACAAAAATTGAACTTTTTGGCAAGGCACATCAGCTCTATGTTCACAGACTGAAAAATGAAGCATATCAAGAAAAGAACACTGTCTCTACTGTGCAACATGGAGGAAACTCTTTTATGTTCTGGGGCTGCTTTGTTGCATCTGGCACAGGGTGTCTAGAATCTGTGCAGGGTGCAATTAATTCTCAAGACTATCAAGGGATTCTAGAGAGAAATTTGCTGCCCAGTGTCAGAAACCTTGGTCTCAGTCGCAGGTCATGGGTCTTGCAACAGTATAATGACCCATAACAGACAGCTAAAAACACCCAAGAATGGCTAAGAGAAAAACATTGGACTAATCTGAAGTGGCCTTCTATGAGTCCTGACTTAAATCCTATTTAGCATCTTTAGAAAGAGCTGAAGCATGCCATCTGGAAAAGCAACCTTTAAACACGAGACAACTGGAGCAGTTTACTCTTGAGGAGTGGACCAAAATACATGTTGAGAGGTGTAGAAGTCTCATTGATAGTTACAGGAATCATTTGATTTCAGTGATTGCCTCAAAAGGTTGTGCAACAAAATATTAAGTTAAGGGTATCATCTTTTCTGCCCAGGCCTATTTCATGAGTTTTATTCATTTTAAAAAATTCTGTGAAAGCATGGATGAAAAGCAATGTCTGACTTTCACTTGTTTATTTTCATAGATTTTTGACTTCTTATTACTTTTGTCAGATTCAAGTTATTTCTGTCACCATTTTGGGTTTTTCTGTCATTAAGTGAGAGGTACCAACCATTTTTACCACGTGTGTATACTGAAAGCTTCTGACACCATGCTGCCTTCCTTATGAACACTGCGATTGCGCTAGATCACAACAATTAGGTGGTTAGCAGAAGTGCAGAAGCTCAGCCACTGGCAGAGCAGAGCTGTTGCACTGATTGGGCAGGAAATTCTGATATTTTAGCTTCTCCTGCGAGATCATGCTGTAATTGGTCAGTCAGATTGACTGACCAATCACAGCAATCTGGGTGGGGTGACTAATGGCATAGGTCCCTGCACCTCATCCCTTGCCTCTCAGCTGTCACAGACAGCTGTCGGCACTGAAGTGTCAGTGCGTATTTATATGCAGTGATAGTTTAAATGCATGACAGACACAGTCCGTCCTGGTGCTTGAACTGACACCTGGCCATGGCGGACTGTGTCCATCATTGGACGTTAAGAGGTTGATAGGCCAGAAAGGGGCCATAGATATTTGCCCCCCAGACTACAAACCCTGAGCTCTCAGCCACCCCATAAAAGGCGCATCTATAAGATGTGCCAATTCTGGCACTTTGCCTCGATCTTCCCACTTCCCCTGTAGCGGTGGCAAGTGGCGTTCATATTTGTAGGGTTGGTGTCACCTTTATATTGTCATGTGACATCAAGCCCCGAAGTTAATAATGTAGAGATGTCAATAAGACGCCCCCATTACTAACCCAATAGTCACATTGCAAAAAAACATACAAAGAATAAAGTCGTTTAATTGAAAAAATGACACAGACTCCTTTAATAATCTTAATTAAACCATACTTACAACCTCGCTGAATTCCACCGAAGCCCTCTTTCTCCTTTAATAAAGCTAGAATAAAAAAGCAACAATATACCATACCTGTCTGTTGTTCTGTCCCATGCCATAATCCATGTCTGGGGGATAAACAGTTTTCAACCTGAACTGTGCCAAGATGAGACTGTCTAGGCTGAGAACCTTTGCTGACTGAACTGCTGCAAGCGCAGCCTCAGTGACTAGCGATGACATCACTGAGGCTGAATTCCCAGCCGGGCTGAACTGAGGTGACCTCAGTGAGATCCCCGCTAGCAGTGTGAGAAAGAGGCAAGTTCACAGGGAGAATTTCACTGTAGTGAATTTTAACTGCGGTGAACTCACTTCTGCACCATGAGACTTTCTCACGGTGCTAGCGGAGATCTCATCGCAGTTTCTTTTTTTAATTATTTACTTAAATAATCTAAAATGCGGTGTGAGGACTAGAGATGAGCGACTTTGCCTTTTTTCGGGTCGAGTCGGGTTTCAGGAAACCCGACTTTCTCAAAAGTCGGGTGGAATGAAATCGGCCGATTACCGTGAATAGTCGAAGGCCAACTGAAACACGAAACCCAATGCAAGTCAATTGGGAACCAAGGTCGTCAGGGAGTGGAGGACAGGAAACACACCTGCAGTGCCCATTTTAATGCCAAAAACATCAATCCTTATTACTTAAGCTTGTCAACCTTAATTTACTTTATAATAATAGCTAGGCATTGAAAACAGGGGTTATTTGGCTAAAGTTGTGGGGGGGTAGGGCTGGCTTCAGATTTTCGTGGGCCCTGGGCCAAAGAGTGTCACTGGGCTCCTTTAACACATGCCACAATTCATGATCCTCTGATACGGCAGAGAAATAGCGGCATAGTACAATGAAAAATACTTCACTTCTTACATCTCATGACTGATATCCATCTTAAATTCTAAAATAGATCCAAAAAAGGACAGTATATTACTCCATACAGTATTATGGCCACCGCATAGTGTGCCAAACAGAGTAATGAGGCCCATATATTTCTCCATACAGAATCATTGGTTCCATATAATGTTTGAAACAGTATATGATGAGCTTCACATAATGCTACAGTATATGTTGGTCCCCATGGATAAAGCTCCACTGTGTTGTGGGCCCAAATAATGCTCCATATATAATGGGCCCCATTTCTAATGCTCCAGACACGGAAGACGTCACGGCGGTGGAGCAGGGAGAGGTAAGTATTTCAACTTTGTAAGTGCTGTGATCCTGAGCAAGCAGGGGGGTCCACGTGTTGGCGACGGCACTGGCACAGGGCCCCTCATAGTACGCCAGTGTGTCTGACGGCGGGTGTGCACCCCCACTGTCAGAGACACTTGATTCTACTATGAGGGACCTTGTGCCAGTGCCGTTGCCAAAGAGTGTGCCCACCCACCTGTCCAGGGCAACGGCACTCTCACGGGTCCGTGCGCCAGGTGGTGACCCCGGCCCTGTGGGGGGAGGCAGCCCAGTTAGGGAGGTGGAAAAATTGGCATATGTTGATGTTGGACACTCAGCAGCTGCAAATGGAGTAATTGGAGAAGTCCGCGGAAGAGGAGGACAAATGCAAACCATTTTTCTGGCAACCTACATGTCAGCAGGGGAGGGTGGGACAAAATCCTTTAAAACCCATTCATGGTTAATTTTAATGAAGGTTAGATCATTAACATTTTGGGTCGACAGATGCTCCTTTTTTCTGTCAGGATTCATCCATCAGCACTGAAGACTCGTTCAGATAACACACTAGCAGCAGGGCAAGCGAGCTCCTGTAAGGCATATTGTGCTAATTCAGGCCAGGTGTCAAGTTTACTGGCCCAATAGTCAAAAGGGAATGACCAGTGAGGGAGAACATCGATATGGAAGGAGAAGTAGTTTGTTACCATAGTTGACAACTGCTGTCTCCTGTCACTTTTGATCGATGCAGTATTACCAGCAGGGGCTGGCTGGCATTTTTCAGCCTGGGGGGCAATCACAAGCCAGTGGCCCTACAGTTGCGGTGCTTTTGCCCTGCTTATCTCTGGCCGCTGCATTAAAGCAGCAGAGATAACAGGCTTTAATAACAAATATAAATGGAGATTCAGTGGCGCTTATGTGAGAGATTGATTCCAGCAGCAACACTAAGACACCCGTTACAGCAGTGTCAGAAGAATAATAATAATAATAATAATAATAATTTTTATTTATATAGCGCCAACATATTCCGCAGCACTTTACAATTAAGCGGGGACATGTACAGACAATAAATTCAATACAAGTTAAGACAATTCAAACAATGACATTAGGAGTGAGGTCCCTGCTCGCAAGCTTACAATCTACAAGGAAATGGGGGGACACAGTAGGTGAGAAATGCTTGTTAATTCAGGTCTGGCAATTATAATAGGGATTTTCATATAAAGCTGCATGATCCGGTCATCAGCCCGTGTGTTTAAGTGCAATAGACAAGTATCAAGTGCAGTTATCATGTGCATGAAGGGTGTGGAGACAGATGAATAGTAGGGTGCAGATTCAGAATAATATTTGGAAGGAGGGAACAGGGCAAAGTTAGCTTGCTGAGTAGTTGATGTGATAGGCTTCTTTGAAGAGATGGGTTTTCAAAGCGCGCTTGAATAGGTCAGGGCTAGGTATCAGTCTGATCGTCTGGGGAAGTGCATTCCAGAGAGCTGGAGCAGCACGAGAGAAGTCTTGGAGACGGAGGTGCGAGGTTCGGATTACGGGGGATGTTAGTCTTAGGTCATTTGTAGAACGGAGGGCACGTGTAGGGCGATAGACAGAGATGAGAGAGGAGATATAAGGCGGTGCAGAACAGTGGATAGCTTTGTGGGTGAGAGAGATGAGTTTATACTGGACCCTGTAGCGAATAGGTAGCCAGTGTAATGACTGGCACAAGATGGAGGCATCGGTGAAGCGGCTGGACAGAAATATGACCCTGGCTACCGCATTCAAGATGGATTGGAGAGGAGAAAGTTTGGTAAGAGGGAGACCGATCAGAAGAGAGTTGCAGTAGTCCAGACGAGAATGAATAAGAGCGACAGTAAGAGTCTTAGCAGTTTCAAAGGTGAGAAAAGGTCGGATTCTGGAGATGTTTTTAAGATGCAGGTGACAAGAGCGACTGAGTGATCGGATGTACGGAGTAAAGGAAAGTTCAGTGTCGAATATGACCCCAAGACAGCGGGCATGCTGCTTGGGAGTTATGGTTGAACCCTCCAGGGTTATTTCGATGTTAGGTAGAGTGAGGTTAGTAGAGGGGAGAAACACAAGAAGTTCAGTTTTAGAGAGATTTAGTTTCAGATAGAGGGAGGACATGATGCTAGAGACAGCAGACAGACAATCCTTGGTATTTTGAATTAGGGTAGGGGTGATGTCAGGGGAAGAAGTGTATAATTGGGTGTCATCAGCATAGAGATGATACTGGAACCCAAATCTGCTGATTGTTTGTCCAATAGGGGCAGTGTATAAAGAGAAGAGGAGGGGGCCTAGGACTGAGCCCTGCGGGACCCCGATAGTAAGGGGACGAGAAGAGGAAGAGGAGCCGGAAAAAGATACAGTGAAGGAGCGGTCAGAGAGGTAGGAGGAGAACCAGGAGAGGGCTGTGTCCTTGAGGCCTATAGAGCGGAGCATAGTGAGGAGGAGCTGGTGATCCACAGTGTCAAATGCGGCAGAGAGATCCAGGAGAATCAGCAGGGAGCAATGACCTTTCGATTTAGCTGTTATTAAATCATTAGAGACTTTAGTGAGGGCAGTTTCAGTAGAGTGTAAAGAGCGGAAACCAGATTGTAAGGGGTCGAGAAGAGAGTTATCCGAGAGATAGCGGATTAGACGGGAGTGGACCAGGCGTTCCAGGAGTTTAGAGATGAAGGGAAGGTTAGAGACAGGTCTGTAGTTAGCAGTGCAGTTCTGGTCCAGGGATGGCTTTTTAAGTAAAGGGGTTATGATGGCATGTTTAAATGAGGAGGGAAATATACCTGAAGAAAGAGAGAGGTTAAATATTTTAGTCAGGTGAGTGGTGACCACTGGTGAGAGAGACTGCAGGAGCTGTGAAGGAATAGGGTCACTGTTGCAGGTTGTAGGCCGAGCAGAAGCGAGGAGCTTGGAAACTTCTTCTTCTGAAACAGGCTCAAAGATGTCTAGTGAGCTTGAGGTGCGGCAGGGAAGGGGATCCAGGCACTGAGGAGATAGGGCTGAGATATCCTGATGGATGTGGTTGATTTTTTCTAGGAAATAAGTGGCCAGATTCTCACCGCTGAGGTTGGTGATGGGGGCCTGTACTTTAGGTTTCAGGAGGGAGTTTAAGGTTTCAAAAAGTCGTCTTGGGTTGTTGGATAGTGAGGTGATGAGGGTGGTGAAGTAGGATTGTTTGGCCAGATGAAGGGCAGAGTTATAGGTTTTGAGCATGAACTTATAGTGGATGAAGTCTTCTGCTAAGAGAGATTTTCTCCACTGCCGCTCTGCACACCTCGAGCAGCGCTGAAGAGAGCGTGTTTGCGTTGTGTGCCAGGGCTGCTTTTGTCTGTGTCGGGTCTTTCTGCGTATAGAAGGTGCTGCTTCATCTAGGGCATTCTTCAGTGTATTATTGAAGTGTGACAATGCTATGTCTGGACAGGAGAGGGTGGAGATGGGGGCTAAAGATGTGTGGAGATTGTCCCTAAGCTGTTGGGTATTAATGGTACGTGTATTCCGATAAGTGTGGTAAGTGGGGGTGTCCCGGGTGAGGAGACAATTCTTGACAGAGAAGGAAAGAAGGTTGTGGTCCGAGAGCGGGAGAGGTGAATTAGTAAAGTTGTGCAGCGAGCCGGGACGGGAGAAAACCAGGTCCAGAGTATTCCCGTCCTCATGTGTAGGAGAATTAGTAAACTGTGAGAGGCCGAATGAAGAAGTTAGAGAAAGAAGATGAGAGGCAGACTGGGAGAGCGGATCATTGATGGGGATGTTAAAGTCTCCCATGATGAGGGTGGGGATGTCACAGGACAGAAAGTGAGTAAGCCAGGTGGTGAAGTGGTCTAGAAACTGGCGGGAGGAGCCTGGAGGGTGATAAACGACCGCCACTCGTAAGGAGAAGGGCTTAAAGAGTCTGACGGCGTGGACTTCAAAGGAAGGAAATGTAAGTGATGGAACCGGGGGGATGACCTGGAAAGCACATTGTGATGAAAGGAGCAAACCAACACCTCCACCCTGTCTGTTCTCAGGTCTGGGGGTATGTGAAAATTTCAGCCCACCAAACGAGAGAGCGGCAGCAGCGGTGGTGTCTGAATGCTGGATCCAGGTTTCTGTAATAGCCAGAAGGTTAAGGGAATTAGAGAGAAAAAGATCGTGAATGTAAGTCAGTTTGTTACACACAGACCGTGCATTCCAGAGAGCACATTGGAAAGTGAGAGGAGAAGGCATGCACTGAATGTTAATAAGATTAGCAGGGTTTCTATATGCAGCTGGAGGAGAGTAATGTATGCTGGTGGAGGGAGGCCCAGGGTTGGGGGAGATGTCACCTGCAACTATTAAAAGGAGAAAAAACAGAAAAAGCAGGTGGTGGGATGATTTGTATGAACATTTTGAGTGCTGCATGGAGGTTTTGGATGGTTTGGTGTGGGTAAGAAATGTCAATAGAGCCTCAGAGTTAAACATGGGAGAGGGGAAAAGGGAGGGGTGGATATGCAGAGAGTGCACAGAATGTGTAAAAGGGCAGGCGAGTTGTTAAAAAGCAGAAGTGAAGACAAATAAGCAGCAGGTTGATATGATCAATGCATATTTAGTACAACTGACCAAGAAGCAAGCGTGCATGAAAAACTTATGCACCTTACCTGTCTCCTGCCCTGTCCAACTGCATTGTCTAACTGCAAAACACTTTATCCTGTTGCACTTAATCTGTTGCACGCGTAAGCCCGCACGCGTGCTATCCCAGCCAGAGCTAAATATATATGAAATGAAATGTCTGCTAGCTTCAGCCACCAAAAGGCCACAATCAGTAATTAACCAATTAGCACAAGGCCAGAGCAGGCATTACTATGCAGGGTAAATAACTAACGCTGGACAAGGCCATCAAACTGAGAAAGGGAAAAAAAAAAAAATGCTTGTAAATCAACCATAAAAAAGTGTGCGCTTGGATAAACTCAAATGTGGGTGGTACCAAAAAGGGGATGAGTAAGAATAAAGCTATTTAGGATGCTGTTTATCTGTATTGTCTTGTATCGACTATTTCTGAGGCGCTAACAGTTTAGTCTTTTAGGGACCGTTTGAGGTCCTTTAACTATTACCGCTATTTCTCTGAAAACCGCTGCTATCAGCCAGATAAACAGCGTCCTAAATAGCTTTATTCTTACTCATCCCCTTTTTGGTACCACCCACATTTGAGTTTATCCAAGCGCACACTTTTTTATGGTTGATTTACAGGCTTTAATAACAGGCTGGTACATAGATATGGGAACAGAACGGAGCTAGCTGCATATATATGGGAGCAGAACCAAGTTTGCTTCCTATATAGATACTGTAACAGAAGCAAGCTGATTACATACAGTCATGGCCAAAAGTATTGACACCCCTGCAATTCTGTCAGATAATACTCAGTTTCTTCCTGAAAATGATTGCAAACACAAATTCTTTGCTATTATTATCTTCATTTAATTTGTCTTAAATGAAAAAACACAAAAGAGAATGAAGCAAAAAGCAAAACATTGATCATTTCACACAAAACTCCCAAAATGGGCCAGACAAAGGTATTGGCACCCTCAGCCTAATACTTGGTTGCACAACCTTTAGCCAAAATAACTGCGACCAACCGCTTCCGGTAACCATCAATGAGTTTCTTACAATGCTCTGCTGGAATTTTAGACCATTCTTCTTTGGCAAACTGCTCTAGGTCCCTGATATTTGAAGGGTGCCTTCTCCAAACTGCCATTTTTAGATCTCTCCACAGGTGTTCTATGGGATTCAGGTCTGGACTCATTGCTGGCCACCTTAGAAGTCTCCAGTGCTTTCTCTCAAACCATTTTCTAGTGCTTTTTGAAGTGTGTTTTGGATCATTGTCCTGCTGGAAGACCCATGACCTCTGAGGGAGACCCAGCTTTCTCACACTGGGCCCTACATTAAGCTGCAAAATTTGTTGGTAGTCTTCAGACTTCATAATGCCCATGCACACAATCAAGCAGTCCAGTGTCAGAGGCAGCAAAGCAACCCCAAAACATCAGGGAACCTCCGCCATGTTTGATTGTAGGGACCGTGTTCTTTTCTTTGAATGCCTCTTTTTTTCTCCTGTAAACTCTATGTTGATGCCTTTGCCCAAAAAGCTCTACTTTTGTCTCATCTGACCAGAGAACATTCTTCCAAAACGTTTTAGGCTTTTTCAGGTAAGTTTTGGCAAACTCCAGCCTGACTTTTTATGTCTCGGGGTAAGAAGTGGGGTCATCCTTGGTCTCCTACCATACAGTCCCTTTTCATTCAGACACCGACGGATAGTACGGGTTGACACTGTTGTACCCTCGGACTGCAGGGCAGCTTGAACTTGTTCAGATGTTAGTCGAGGTTCTTTATCCAACATCCGCACAATCTTGCGTTGAAATCTCTTGTCAATTTTTCTTTTCCGTCCACATCTAGGGAGGTTAGCCACAGTGCCATGGGCTTTAAATTCTTGATGACACTGCACACGGTAGACACAGGAACATTCTGGTCTTTGGAGATGGACTTGTAGCCTTGAGATTGCTCATGCTTCCTCACAATTTGGTTTCTCAAGTCCTCAGACAGTTCTTTGGTCTTCTTTCTTTTCTCCATGCTCAATGTGGTACACACAAGGACACAGGACAGAGGTTGAGTCAACTTTAATCCATGTCAACTGGCTGCAAGTGTGATTTAATTCTTGCCAACACCTGTTAGGTGCCACAGGTAAGTTACAGGTGCTGTTAATTACACAAATTAGAGAAGTATCACATGATTTTTTGAACAGTGCCAATACTTTTGTCCACCCTCTTTTTTATGTTTGGTGTGGAATTATATCCAATTAGGCTTTAGGACAATTCTTTTTGTGTTTTTTCATTTAAGACAAATTAAATGAAGATAATAATACCAAAGAATTTGTGTTTGCAATCATTTTCAGGAAGAAACTGAGTATTATCTGACAGAATTGCAGGGGTGTCAATACTTTTGGCCATGACTGTAGACACAAGACCGGAACCAAGATTGCTACGTAGACAAGGAAACTGACTAGAGCTTACTACAGAGATGTGGGAGCAGAACCAAGCTTACTACAGAGAAATGGGAAAAGAGCGGAGCTTACTACAGAGATATGGGAGCAGAACAGAGCTTACTACAGAGATATGGGAGCAGAACCAAGCTTGCTGCCTACATAGATACTGTAACAGAAGCAAGCTGACTACAGAGATATGGAAGCAGAACCGAGCTTACTACAGAGATATGGGAACAGAACAGAGCTTACTACAGAGCTATGGAAGCAGAACCAAGCTTACTACAGAAATAAAGGAGTAGAAGCGAGCTTACTACAGAGATAAGGGAGCAGAACCGAGTTTACAACAGAGATAAGGGAGCAGAATCGAGCTTACTACAGAGATATGGGGCAGAACCAAGCTTGCTGCCTACATAGATACTGTAACAGAAGGAAGCTGACTACAGAGGTATGGAAGCAGAACCGAGCTTACTATAGAGTTATGCAAGCAGAACCGAGCTTACTACAGAAATAAAGGAGTAGAACCGAGCTTACTACAGAGATAAGGGGGCAGAACAGAGTTTACAACAGAGATAAGGGAGCAGAATCAAGCTTACTACAGAGATATGGGAGCAGAACCAAGCTTACTACAGAGATATGGAAGCAGAACGGAGCTTACTCCAGAGATATGGGAGCAGAACCGAGCTTACTCCAGAGATATGGGAGCAGAACCGAGCTTACTAGAGAGATAAGGAAGCAGAACAGAGCTTACTATGTCTACTACAAGATACAGAAACAGAACCCATCTTATGGCATACATATTGTACCAGAATCTAGATTACTACATCAATACAGTATCAGAACCAAGGTTACTGCTTAGATATGGTACCACAACTGAGCTTACTTACAAACATACAACTCCAGAAACACAGACATTTAAACACACAATATGGCAGGGGCATTGCCAGGGTCCTTAAAGCACAAGGGCCCAAGCCCCAAAAAGCATGTCTCCCCATAAGACCAACCTTTAGCCATTTAAAATAGCATGTGTATATAATTACAGTGTACCACTGTTGCTACCCAAAAATACACAATGCAAAGACCAATATGATCAATGTTACTACTATAAAAGGCCAAAACAATACGTCTGCACAATGCCACTACCATCACCACCACACCGTGAATACATAATATAATATGACCATTAAGTCTACATAACAAAACACTCTAATCAGACCAATGACACCACCATACACCTTCTACTACATAATGACCGAAACACATTAAGCTGTTACTAAATAAATAAAAAAAAGCAAAAGCTACTAAAAAGAGCACTAGTCCCATCTTGCAGGAACCGTATATTGGTAGATACCAGTCCTGCAGAACACACACATTATTACAGTCAGGGCTGCCACTAGGAATTTCGGGGCCCCATACTGGCAAAATTTTCAGGACCCCTTGAGACTCCACCCAGGCTCCACCCCAGTTCTATCTCCACACGTCGAGCCTGCCACAGTCCCACCGCCCGCTCTTGGAAAAACTCATCTTCTACACCACGTCCTCACCAATATATTAACAGTTCCAAGTAAACACCAGATCACATACATAACCATCAGCTTTTGTTTTGGCCAAAAGAATTTTTAAGCCACCACCACAACAAGGTAGGCTCTTTTGGCCAGGCCATATTCTACTCTTACTTATTAAACATTTCCTAAAATATCCGATACTCTTTTTAGGTTTATTTTTATTTATTTTTCTTTAAGGGAATGAGTCACATATATTTTTTAGAATGACCATTAATACCACATACAAGGGACAAAAACTGTCACACCATGACCAGACCATATATTACCACCACATAGCGACCGAATAATACCATATATAAGGAACAAATATCTCCATACCATGACCAGACCACTTATTACCATCACATAGTGCCAATACCACATACAAGGAGAAATACCGCCACACCATAACCAGATCACATACTACCATGTTGTGAGTTCATTTTCCCCTTCACCGTCGATGTCTGATGAACTCCCTCTTCTGGTGAAGGAAGGTAGTGAGGCTGATTACCAAACACCTGATCTGGTAGATGATGACTGGGTAACAGGAAATTCTGACTGGATATAAGGCAGCCGACACCCTTCTGAGTCGCTGGTGATTTCTCTGCTGGATTCTTGGAGACCAGTCTGATTCCTGCTTCCCAAAGATAAGTTTTTGCTCTGCTATTGAACTTATTAGTTTTGTTTTGTTCACCTTGTTTTTTGGAGTTCAGCCATCCCCGGTCGGGGGTATGCTCAGTTCCATTTTTGTCTCTGATCAGTTTGTCTCTTTGCTCTGTCTTCAGAATTTACCTGAGTGCTGATATAGTCATTTTGAAGTCCTAGCGACATCAGGGCCTGTTTTTCCTATCAGACGGTTGGGACATTTTTTGGTAGGGTTTTTTGCGGATTGCAGACAGCAGCTTTTCTGTCCTGTCCTTTTTAGTTAGCTTGGGCCCCATCGTTTGCTCGACCTATCTTTCTGTCTGTGTTAGTGTTTTCGTCTTGCTTCACCGTCATTATATGTTGGGGGCTGCCTATTGCTTTGGGGTCTGCTCTGGGGCAGTTTGGATTTCCCCTTTCTTTCTTTAGGCCTATTTATTTCTCCGGCTGTGAAAGAGGGGTCTAGGGCATCGTAGGAACCCCCCACGGCTACTGTTGGTTGTTGTGGATGGGATCAGGGGTCTACAATCCGATAGCTACCAACCTCTCCGGTTTTCTGGACTTAGCTTGTATTTTTGTTTTTTTCCTCCTTCGGTGACTCATTCATAACACTACCACCATATAGTGACCGAATACTACAATACAGATCATTAATAAAAAAATACACAACACTAATGCCATTAAACACAGGAGCTTTGTATATAGTGTACAGGTAATACAGAGCTCATCAGTGACATTACACACAGGAGCTCTGTATACAGTGTCAGTGTCCAGGTAATACAGTGATCACCAGTGACATTATACACAGAAGCTCTGTATATAGTGCACAGTGAACAGGTTATAGTGTATAGTGTCAGTGTACAGGTAGCACTCTGACTCACCAGTGACGTCTCCAGCTGATGTCCCTCATCTTTGCTTTTCTTTTTTATGCAGGGCAGACCGCCATCATTTCTTTCATCCAGGACTCGTCTCTGCATAAAATAACACAAAGTTACCTTGAGCACGGCTTCCAGAGCACATTCCCAATTTTTCCATTTTCTTCTACATTACACATTTAAATACAGACGTGCACCCACCATTAATATATAATAATTCACCATTCCAAATATAAATTATAATTCACCACTGCGCCCCCACCAACAATAAATAGCAATTTCCCCACCTAATAAATATATACATTAATTAGCCCCTGTACTCTTCCTCCAATTCATTACCAGTCACTGCATCCTCAATGTCCCCCAATATGTGCCTCCCGCTCCCCCCAATTCATTATATTTATATGCCCCTTCCGCCCCAATTCATTGTCATGTCTTTCTCTCCCACCCTCTATTCATTATCAACTGCTCTACCCCACATTCAATACATCATTTACTCCCATCACCCTGAAAATTCATTATTTGCTCCACCCAGGTCCTCATTTGTTCTCCCCATCCCCCACCTTCAATTCAATTGCTGTCCCCGTCCCTCATTTCATCATTTGCAGTCCCCCTCACTTCATCATTCGCTGTCCCCCTTCCCCCCTCTCTTCATCATTTGCAGTCCCCCTTACCCCCTCACTTCATCATTTGAAGTCCCCCATTCTCCCCCCATTTCATGTGCAGTCCCCTTTCGTTCACGTGCAGTCCCCTATCCCCTCCCTCACATCATCATATGCAGCCCCCCTCCGTCATTTGCAGCCCTTTCCAACATTTGCAGGCCCCATTCCATAATTTGCAAATTGCAGGACCCCCTCCATCATTTGCATCCCCCCTTTCATCATTTTCAGCACCCCCTCCATCATTTGTAGCCCCCCTTCATCATTGGCAGCCCCGCTGTCATTGGCAGCACCCCCTCCATCATTTGCACTGCATCACCCCCTCCATCATTTGCAGCACCCCCCTCCATCATTGGCAGCCCCCCTCCATCATTTGCACTGCAGCCCCCCTCCATCATTGTCAGCCCCCTCTATCAATTGCAGCACCACTATCATTTCCAGCATCCCCTCCATCATTTGCTGGCCTGCTCCATCATTTCCAGCACCCCTTCCATCATTTGCAGCCCCCTCCATCATTTCCAGCACCTCCTCCATCATTTGCAGGCCCGCTCCATCATTTCAAGCACCCCCATCCATCATTTGCCACCTCCTCCATCATTTGCAGCCCCCTCCATCATTTGCAGCACCTCCTCAATCACTTGCAGGCTTGCTCCATCATTTGCAGCCCCCTCCATCATTGGCAGCCCCCTCTATCATTTGCAGCCACACTTTATCATTTCCAGCACCCTCTCCATCATTTGCAGCCCCCTCCATGATTTCCAGCACCCTCTCCATCATTTCCAGTACCCCCTCCATCATTTGCAGCCCCCTGCATCATTTGCAGCCCCCTCCATTATTTCCAGCACCCCATCCATCATTTGCAGCCCCCTGCATCATTTGCAGGCCCCTCCATCATTTCCAGCACCCCTCCTTCATTTACAGCCCCCGTCCATCATTTCCTGCACCCCCTCCATCATTTGCAGGCCTGCTTCATCATTTCCAGCACCCCCTCCATTATTTGCAGTCCCCGCTATCATTTGCAGCCCCCTACACCATTTCCAGCACCCCCTTCATCATTTGCAGCCCCCTCCATCATTTGCAGCACCTCCTCCATCATTTGCAGGCCCGCTCCATCATTTTCAGCCCTCTCCATCATTTGCAGCCCCACGTTATCATTTCCAGCACCCCCTCCATCATTTCCAGCACCCCCTCCATCATTTCCAGCACCCCCTCCATCATTTGCAGGCCTGCTCCATGATTTCCAGCACCCCCTCCATCATTTGCAGCCCTCTGCATCATTTGCAGCCCCCTCCATCATTTGCAGCACCCCATCCATCATTTGCAGCCCCCTCCATCATTTCCAGCACCCCCTCCATCATTTCCAGCACCCCCTCCATTATTTGCAGGCCTGCTCCATCATTTCCAGCACCCCCTCCATCATTTGCAGCCCCCTCCATTATTTCCAGCATCCCTCCATCATTTCCAGCACCCGCTCCATCATTTCCAGCACCCCCTCCATCATTGGCAGCCCCCCTCCATCATTTCCAGCACCCCCTCCATCATTTTCAGCACCTCCTCCATCATTTGCAGTCCCCTCCATTATTTGCTGGCCCCTCCAACATTTGCAACACCCCTCCACCATTGGCATCCCCCTCCACCATTGGCATCCCACTTCCATCATTTGCAGCCCCCCTCCACCATTGGCAGCCCCTCTTTCTTCATTTGCAGTCCCCTCCAGCATTGGCAGCCCACCTCCATCATTTGCAGCCCCCTTTCATCATTTGCAGCCCCCTCACCCATTTAATTCATATGATAAAGAAAAAAAAACGTTTTTCATACTTACCTCACGAGTGATCCCCAGCAGGCACAGCTGCAGCTCCTTTTGTTATGGCAGACGCTGTACCTGGAAGGAGCCCATACATTGTATCATTTTCAGCAGTGAATCAGCTAGACTGTATGGGCTGTAGTCAGGACCTGCAAGGAGCCCCTGCATTCAAGCTACAGCCATGTAGTGCGCCTGGGGGAGCGGCCCATGGGGCATATGCCTCCCTGCCACCCGGCCCAGCCCGGCCCTGATTACCAGTCGTGTGAGCGGTATTTGAAAAATCAGTCCACAACATGATCATGAAACCCCTGTGTCCCACGCCACTTTGGCTGTGTGCACCACGAACACCTCTTCCATGTTGCCCCCTATGGCTCGTTGGTAAAACATCACCACCTCTGTGTGCTGGGAATGCCTCAAACAAACAGTTTACCAGAGTTGCTTGTTTGTTAGCCAATATTAGCTCTAGGTTCTCCTGTGGCATGATGTTTTGGAATTTGCCTTTATAGCGTGGATCCAGGATGTAGCCAACCAGTAGTCGTCATCGTTCATCATTTTGGCAATGCGGGGGTCCCTTTTTAGGATCTGCAAGGCATAATCAGGCATGTGGGCCAATGTTCCAGGTGTCAATGATGCACTGCAACTGCAGGGTGGCAAATCCACATCCCTCCAGTCACGCACAAACCCTGTACCTTACCTTGCCACGCCAACATTTTTTCGTGCCCCCTGAGAAGCATCCTCCTCCCCAAAATAATCATCCTCATCATCCTCCTCCACTTCCTCTTCTTCCTCCACCTCGTCCACGAGACTTCCCTGAGCAGACAATGGCTGACTGTCATCAAGGCTTCCCTTTTCCTCGGCTGCAGATGCCTGCTCTTCAATGTGCGTCAAAGTTTGCATGAGCAGACGCATAAGTGGGATGCTCATGCTTATGATGGTGTTGTCTGCGATTACCAGCCATGTGCATTCCTCAAAACACTGAAGGACTTTACAGAGGTCTTTCAGATTCGACCACTGCACACTAGACAACTCCATGTCTGCCTGCACACTGCCTGCCCGTGTATCCTCCCACAAATGAATTACAGCCTGCATCTGTTCGCACAGCCTCTCAACTATGTGCAGGGTGGAGTTCCACCTTGTTGCAACGTCGATAATTGGGCGGTGCTTGGGAAGGTGGAGCAATCGCTGCAGCTTCTGCATGTGACTGGAATGTATGGGCGACCGACGGATGTGCGAGCACAGTCTTCGCACCTTATGGCGCATGGGGTGTTAACTCCGGATAATTATTGAGGAAGCACTGCACCACCAGGTTCAAGGTGTGAGCCAGGCAAGGTATGTGTCTGAGTTTTGAAAGGGCTATGGCTGCCACAAAATTCCGGCCGTTGTCACTAACTACCTTGTCTGCCTCAAGATGTCGACTGCCGAGCCATGACTCAGTTTGTCGCTGCAAGAAGTCGGCCAGTACCTCCGCGGTGTATCTGTTGCAGCCCAAGCACATCATCTTCAACACAGCCTGCTGACGCTTACCACTAGCTGTTCGATAGTGGGAGAACTCGTGTACAACATTGGCAGCTGCGGATGGAGTGCTCGTGAGACTGCGCTCTGTGGACGAGCTTTCGCTTATGGAGGAGGAGGGTCAAATTCCTACAGCCAACTGTTTCCTATACCGTGGGCTAGGTAGCACTGTCCCTCCCACTGCCGCTGTCCCCTGTGGATCCTGCATCCACCACATTAACCCAGTGTGCAGTGATGGACACGTAACGGCCCTGGCCATGCCTACTGGACCATGCATCTGTTGTGAGGTGCAACTGTCCACTCACTGATTGCTTGAGTGCATGCGGCCTTTCTCATGCACGTGGAGGGCTGGGATGGCTTTTTGCGAAAAGAAGTGCCGACTGGGTAGGTCATAGCGTGGTACTGCGTAGGCCATGAGCTCGCGGAAAGCTTTGCTTTCAACCAACCGGTATGGCATTATCTCTAACGAGATTAGTTTGGCAATGTGGGCCTTCAAAGCCAGTGTACGCGGATGAGAGGATGAGTACTTTCTTGTCCTACTCAGAGTCTCTGGTAAGGTGAGCTGGACTTGAGAGCTGCATATGGTGGAACTAGCGGTGGACATAGCGGACTGAGAGAGGATTGGTGATGGTGTTGGTGGTGTTGCTGATGGCCTAGATTCAGTCTTTCGTAGCAATAACATTGTGATTCCATGACTGCTTTGCCCTTGCGACGGCACCTCGACATTTGCTGCTGGTGGTGTGCTAACCGGTGGTCTTACAGTGGGGGAAGCGATGTAGCGTTGCTGACTACCTTCATTCGGAGCAGGTGCACATGTTGTACATGAGGTTTGGTAGTCCGTCCACGCTTGCAAGTGCATGGTGGTTAAATATCTACGCATGCAAATGGTATTCAAATTTCTCAGATTTTTCCCTCAGCTAAAGGTCTTTGCGCACTTCTTACAGATAACTTTTGCCTGATCATTAGGATTTTGTTCAAAAAAGTGCCACACTGCACTCTTCCTACTATGGAAGACATTTTGAGACCTTGCACGCTGTGCTAATTTGACCATCTGGCCAAGCTATCCTGCAACTCTTTTGGTTTTTGTAACACGTTTTTGGACTGCTATGGTGATGCCAGATAACAGCTGTTGCGATGTCTTTGCCTGCTGCAGATCCTCCTCCTCCTCTTCTGAGCTATTGGCAGCGGCATCCTCTTCCGCCATTGCATGCCAATCTGGGTCAACAACTGGGTCATCCATCACCTCCTCTTCAATTTCATGTGCACCTTCCTCTGTGTCGCCGTGTAAGGTGGTATAGTATGCGGGAAGAGGCACCTGAGTTTCATCAGGGTCTGATTCTGCCTCAGTACACTGCGAGGACAATGTAATGCTCTGAGTGAATGTACCAGCAGAAAAATCTAGTAGTGGCTGTGCATCAGTGCACTCCATGTCAGATTCATCTTAGAATGTGGAATTCACGATTTGACTTGCTAACCCAAGCATGGTATGTGAAAAGAGCTCCATGGAGCAATCGGTAGTGTGGCCTGCCACATCCTTCACTTTTGGTAGGGGTGAAGAACACAAGGAAAGGTGTTGTTCCTGACCAGTAGCCTCCAATGACGACTCAGTGCTTTTATTTTTCGAAACTTCAGAAGAGGAGGCGAGAGAGCTGGAGGCTGTGTCAGCAATGTAAGCCAAAACTTGTTCCTGAAGCACCGGCTTTAAAAGCGGTTTACCTTCTCCCAGAAAAGAGAGCCTTCGAGGCCTTGTGGAGCCAGACGATGACACAGGCTCAGCACCTCCTGCCTTCGGTGTTATTGTGCTTTTGCCACTACCAACAGATGCAACACCACCACCAGCACCATCGGGACCAGCTGGCAACCTCTGCCCACTTCCATGGCGTCTTCCACCGTACTTGCTCATTTTTGTGAAAATGTACCCAAAATAACACCAGCTATATGGTACTGTAAAACAAGGTAGAAGGTGTATCTACTAATGGTGAGATTTTGAATCTCACTATAGATTTGAGGACGCTGAACTATTGTCTCAGACCCAGTAGAGATTACACCTGAATGTAACAGGCTGAAATTGGATGGTGTATGACAAGGTGTAGGGTGTCTATAGGATTGGTGAGAATTTGAATCTCACTATTTGTGTTGAGCATTCCGATGCAAATATCGGGTATCGGCCGATATTCGCTGTATCGCAATTCCGATATCGAGTACCGATATTTTTACAATATCGGATACCGGAATCGGAAGTTCCCATAATGCAATGAGCCAGTGTTGTGGCTGTGATTGGCTGCTGAAATGATGTCATCATGATGCGACGGTGCTGGAACCCGGATGGGTAGAAGAAGCTGCAAGACCAAATGACACTAGCGGGGGTCTGTGCGGGCCTGCCGGGGGTCTGTGCGGGCCTGCCAGGGGTCTGTGCGGGATGCCGGGGGTCTGTTCGGGCCTGCCGGGGGACTGTGTGGGCAGCCGGGGGTCTCTGCGAGCCTGCCGGGGGTCTGTACGGGCCTGCCGGGGGTCTGTGCGGTCTGCCGGGGGTCTGTGTGGGCCTGCCGGGGGTCTGTACGGGCCTGCCGGGGGTCTGTGCAGGCTGCTGGGGGTCTGTACGGGCCTGCGGGTTGTGTGTGTGTGCAGGCATCGTCCGATGGGACTACAAGTCCCATCGGGCAATGCCTGCTACAATGACAGTGATTGACACATTAGCCAATGATGGGACAGTAGTAGCTGCCCGCACAGACCCCCAGCAGCCCGCACAGACCCCCAGCAGGCCCGCACAGACCCCCACTAGTGTCATTTGGTCTTGCAGCATCTGCTACCCAACCGGGTTCAAGCACCGTCAGCTGGTTCTCGGCAGTGCCTTTGGCCTAGGTGCCTCCTTCTTGGTATCTGAGTTCCAGCAATGTCTGCTGGTCCTTGGTAGTGCTTTGGAGCACAGGTACCTCCTGCTTAGTAACCATGTTCCAGCAACGTCAGCTGGTCCATGGTTGTGCCATTGGCTCTTGTTCATTCTGCTGCCCCTCTGGGTTCCAGCACCGTCAGCTGGTCCACGGTTGTGCCATTGGCTCTTGTTCATTCTGCTGCCCCTCTGGGTTCCAGTACCGTCAGCTGGTTCTCGGCAGTGACTTTGGCCTAGGTGCCTCCTTCTTGTTATCAGAGTTCCAGCAATGTCTGCTGGTCCTTGGTAGTGCTTTGGAGCACAGGTACCTCCTGCTTAGTAACTGTGTTCCAGTAACGTCAGCTGGTCTATGGTTGTGCCATTGGCTCTTGTTCATTCTGCTGCCCCTCCGGGTTCCAGCACCGTCAGCTGGTTCACGGTTGTGCCATTTGCTCTTGCAGCTTCTGCTACCCCTCTGGGTTCCAGTACCATCAGCTGGTTCTCGGCAGTTCCTCAGCCTTCTTGTACCTTCTGCTACTTTTCCAAGTTCAAGCTTGTGGCAATGGTTTTTGATTCTCACTCTGGATCTCCCTGACAATGACCCTGAAGACGACGACCCTGAAGACCACACAGAAGAATACCTAAAAGATGACCCTGAAGAAGATGACCAAGAGGTCAAAGAACAGGAAGACAACCACCAAGATGCAGAACAGCAAGAGACAGAAGACCAAGAAGCATAAAAACCAAAAGCAGAACATGAAGCATAAGACTAAAAATCAGAGCAAATGATATTATCTAATTTATAAGCAGAAGAAGACTAAGCAGTGTTTGGGGGTGAGTTCGTTCCTCCTCATGGTGCCCCTGGAAAAGGTCAGCTGCTGCAGGCCAAACTGAACGCGGACAAATCCTTTTGTAAATCTGTTGTCACAGGCTGAACGGAAGGTGTAATCTTCAAACTTTTTATAGATAACAATTACAGGGAAGAAGAAGAAGAAGATACCCGATATGTACCCGTGTACATATAAGGAGAAGAAGTGCACACCCAAATTTTAAACTAAAGGGAGGGAATATACGGGTGCTGTCATGGACTCCGAAAAATACCATTAACCGGTGAGTAACTACGACTTTATTCGGTCGTCCATGACAGCACCACCTGAGAGAATTACAGAGAGTAATAACTATTTAGGGAGTGACTACAGCCTGCAGTACCCTTAAACCAAAAGAGAGGTCTGTGGAAGCACCCAAGTCTAGCCTATAATGACTGTAAAAGGTGCTCGGAGAGGACCAAGTAGCCGCCTTACATATCTGGTCGATGGAGACTTCTGATCTCTCGGCCCACGAGGTCGCCATGGCTCTGGTGGAATGCGCCCTCAGCTTCCCGGGTGGCGACCTGCCTTTTGAGGTGTATGCTATTGAAATCGCCTCTCTAATCCACCTAGCTAGTGTGCTTTTTGACACTCTACAACCTTTCCTAGGGCCTTGATGGTAGACAAACAGGGCATTATCTTTTCTCCAGGGATCGGAAACTGCCAGATATTCTATGAGGCATCTCCTAACATCTAGGGTGTGTAGTTTCTCTTCCTTCTCATTAGCTGGATTAGGGAGGAAGGAAGGACTATTTCCTGTGTCCTGTGAAAGATAGAAACTACCTTAGGTAAGTACGCCGGATCAGGTCTGAGTGTTACCCTATTGTCCTTAAACTGTATATAAGGAGGACGCCTACATAATGCCTGGATGTCGCTTACTCTACAAGCTGAGGTTAGAGCTACCAGGAAGGCTACTTTAAGGGACAGGTTTTTTATGGAAGCTGATAAAATAGGTTCGAATGGAGCCTCTGTCATAGCCGTGAGGACTAGGTTTAAGTCCCACGGCATGAACCTATTTTTCACTATTGGCCTGGATCTACCTGCTGCCTTAATGAATCTACTGATCCAGTAATTACCCGCGATGTTGCAGCTAAAGAGGGCCCCCAAGGCTGACACCTGTACTTTAAGGGTACTAGTGGAAAGCCCCATATCCAGACCTTTCTGAAGAAACTCTAAGATCTGGTTTATAGGTGCTGAACCCCCAGCGACTATTCCGGAGTTCTGAAGGAATTTCTTCCAAATCCTGACATAGATTTTGGTAGTGATGATTTTTCTACTTTTAAGTAGGGTGTTAATCAGGTCTGGGGAGAAGCCTTTTTCTCTTAGCAATGTCCGTTCAAACTCCACGTCGTCAGATGTAGGCCAGCCACCTGAGGATGGAAGACTGGGCCCTGGGATAGGAGATCGGGGATGTCCGGAAGGACCCAAGGCTCGGACATCGACATGGTCCTGAGGCATGAGAACCATGCCCTCCTGGGCCAAAATGGAGCGATAATTATAACCCTTGCTCTGTCCCTCCTGATTTTCCTCATCACCAGGGGTAGTAGTGATAGGGGAGGGAAGGCATATGCTAGCCTGAAGTCCCACTTTATCAGAAAGGCATCTACCGCCAGGGGGTTCTCTCTGGGATTTAGGGAGCAGAACTGTCTTAATTTTCTGTTTTCCATGGTAGTGAAGAGATCTATCTCTGGTTGTCCCCATTTTTGCACAGGTCGATGGAAGTTTTTAGGGACCATTCTCCTTGCCTTAGTAGATTGCGGCTTAAGAAATCTGCTGTGATATTTTCTTTCCCTTTTATATGTAGAGCTGTTAAAGATAGAAAATGCTGCTCTGCTAGCTGGAACAACCGTTCTGCCACATTCATCAGGGGTTTGGAACGAGTCCCGCCTTGGTGGTTGATATAAGCGACGGTGACCTGATTGTTGGAGAGCACTCGGACATGATGGCCCTGTAGATACACAAGTAGTCTCTTAGCTGCCTGTTCTACTGCTGTCAACTCTTTCAGGTTAGATGACATCTCTATCTGATGATGCTCCCATAGGCCCTGGACCAGAATCTCACCCATATGAGCCCCCCAACCGGAAGGGCTAGCATCCGTGGTGACTATGCGGGATATGTCATACTCCCAGGGAACCCCTCTGGATAAATTATCCTTGTCTCGCCACCACTCTAGGGACTCCCTTGTGTTCCGGGACAAGGTTAGCTGGCCCTCTAAGTAACCCCCAAGCATTCTTTGATGTACTAAAACCTCGCCCTTTAGTGTTCTTGAATGGAACTGGGCCCACTGGACCGCCGGGATACAGGATGAAAGAGAACCCAGAAGGGACATGGCTCTCCTGAGGGACATGGTAGGGTTATTGGAAGCGTTCAGGACCTGATAGTGTAGGCGAACAAGCTTCTCCGGAGGCAGACGGCATTCCTGTTTCTCAGAATCTAGGATCAAGCCCAAGAATTGTTGGACTCTCACTGGTTGTAACTGAGATTTTTTAATGTTAAGCAGCCAACCTAACCGCTCTAAGGCAGACATTGCCCTTTGTAGCTGTTCCATACAATGTTTCGCCGTTTTCCCTACAATCAGGAAGTCATCTAAGTAGGGAACTACTAGAATGTCTGATTCACGTAGATGGGCCATAACTTCCGCTACCACTTTAGTAAATACTCGGGGAGCGACTACCACCCCAAAGGGGAGGGCCGCATGTTGGAAATGTTGAACTGACCCATCTAACTGAACCGCCACTCTGAGGAAACGCTGATGAGCTGCATGAATCGGTATATGGTAGTAGGCATCTTTTAAATCTAACACTACCATAAAGCAATTTTTAAACAGCAATTTTATTGATGAATTAATTGTCTCCATTTTGAACGGGCTTATGACCAGGAATTCGTTGAGGGACTTAAGATTTATTATAGTCCTAAAGGAGCTGTCTGTCTTACGGACCAGGAACAGAGGGGAGTAGAAACCTTTCCCCCTTTCTCCTTCTGGAACCATAGTTAGGACCTTCTTGCGGCAAAGATCATGAACCTCGGCCTCCAGGGCAGCTTGTTCTGATGTGGAAGTCCTGAGCGGGGTGACCTTAAATCGATCTTGGGGAACCCGGGTGAATTCTAGTCATAGACCCGCAGCTATCACCCCCAGTATCCAGCTACTACTAGAAATCATAGACCAGGCTGGGTAGAAGGCAGCTAGTCTCCCCCCTACCTGAGCAGCTAGTCATTGGGGCGGCTTTTTAGTGTCACAGGCTGGACCTTCCTGGCGCCCCCCACCTCCGAACATGAAACCTGTACCTCTCCTTCTCTTGTCATCCCATCTGCCCTGGTCCCTGGACGGCCTTCTACGGAAATATCCTTTCCTAGTAAAGGGATGTCTATAAGAAGGGTTCGGCAGACTGGGGAACTTCTTTTTATCATCCCCGGCTTTCTCTAAAAGTTCATCCAAAACGGGGCCAAACAGATATTCCCCCTCACA
Source organism: Dendrobates tinctorius (assembly GCF_039654945.1). Classification (NCBI taxonomy): domain Eukaryota; kingdom Metazoa; phylum Chordata; class Amphibia; order Anura; family Dendrobatidae; genus Dendrobates; species Dendrobates tinctorius. Next base: position 20,547,162 of record NW_027361732.1, on the reverse strand, counting down.
TGGGATGGAGCAGAGTCGTGACCTGGCCTGGATATCTCCTGGCCAGCATTTTAACCAGAGAGCCCTTCGTGCTGCGTTAGATAAACTCGCGGTCCTAGCCGCCATTCTCGCAGAGTCTGTTGAGGCATCAGCCAAAAAAGAAGCAGCACTTTGGATGATTGGTAGAGTTTTTCGAATGGATGTTCTTGAGGCTCCGTCCTTCAGTTGGGAATCCAGTTGATCTAGCCAGACCATCATGGATCTGGCCGTACATGTGGCAGCTTTCGCTGGTCTTAGAGCGCCTGCTGATATCTCCCATGTTCCCTTAAAGAAAGGAATCCGCTTTTTTATCCAGCGGGTCTTTTAAGGAGGCCATGTCATCGAATGGTATGGAGGATTTTTTGGAGGCTTTGGCTACTGCCGCGTCCAGCTTAGGGGCCTTATCCCATCTGTTTACCACTGGGTCATCAAACGGGTACCTCCGCTTGAAGGCAGGTGGCAAGGAGCCCCTTTTTTCAGGTCTTTTCCATTCCCTATCTATCAGGCTCTGGACTTTGTCATTTAATGGAAAGGCCCTGCGCTTTCTGGGATCTAGACCCCCGAACATCACGTCCTGTGCGGAAAGTTCTGGTTTTGCGTCTGCTACCCCCAAGGTGGACCTTATTGCTTTATCCAGCCTATCCATTTGATCTAAGGGGAAGCAGAATCTGCTCGAGTCTTCCTCTGAAGAAGACGAAGTGGAGGCCGGGGAATCTGAGGAGTCATCGATCCTAGGGGCGGCCGAGGACTCCGAACCTGAGAGACTAAATTCTCTTCCCTTAGAAGAATCCCTTTTAGATAGGGCCTTCATCGCCGACCTGATAATCTCCCTCAGGCTTGTGGTGAAGTCCGGCGTTTCTTTCGCTACCTGTATGGACGGGGGAGAGTGTAAGGGCCTGTCAATCTACCCCTGGGCCCCCGTCCCTTTACAACCCCTACCGTTTGTCGCACATATGGCTGACACAACTTTTTAGGGTGGCCGTCTGGCAAGGGGCAACTACAGAGGGCACATTCCCTGTGCTTCTGTTTTCCCGTAGCTTTCCTTCCCTGTGAAAAAAACATAAGGGAACACTGCATCAGGGTACATTCATGGAGATCTCTTACCCATGCAGATGAGGCAGGTACCGGATCACAGAGGGAGGCAGGAGGATCCTTTATTCTGGAGGAACTTCTGTGGCTCTGTTCACTCGGACGTTTCTCTTTCTTCTGCTGGCCACTAGCATGAGGCTTTTCTGTGGGCGCTCCTGCACCTCGTCCTGCTGCTCTATGGGGGCTTCTGTCGTATCCATCGCTTGGCCTTCAGAAGCACCCCAGCAGCGTCACCTCCTGCCTTTTAAGGCCTCCCAGTGTCCGGGTCAGCAGGGTTCTGGCGCGGCACCTCCCACCCGGGACCCCCCCGCGACCTCCCCCCGCATGTACCCGCCACCGCCCTCCCGCCCTGGGCACCGCGCACCACCCCGGATCGCCGTGCACACGCGGCACACACTGGAAAGCCGGCCGGCACCCGACTTCCGGTTCCGACGTTCCCGGCCCCGCCCCTTCCACCGCGTCACTTCCGCCGCTCATCTGAGACCACGAGAGTGCGCAGAAGGAGCCGGCACGGTGCCCCCGGCTCCGGTATGCCCGCAGCCCCACGTGCGCAGACCTGCGCGCCGACCAGGCGCAACCGCCGCCCGGACAGGAGAGGGAGACCGGACCCCAGAGGGAACGCACCAGGAGGGGCCCGGGGCATACATACCTCCTGGTGCTGGCACTATGGAGATGGCTGTCCACCGGACCCTCTGCTCCACCTGCTCCGACCACTGCCGTGGCGACCTACCCGGCCCCACCGTGGCGCTTCCAGGGACCCGAGCATGACCGAGGTAGGAGATCCCCCCGCTACCTGGGTCGGTCAGCCGGCCTGGGAATCCCTCGACAACTCCATGACGGATGATCTGAAGGAAGTCCCGTCCTCTAGGAACAGGAAACCAACTGATGCATGGGAGAGGTGCCGCCTTTTTGTATCTGTAGGTTTCCTGTTCCTAAAGGGCGGATCCCCTCTCTCAGGTGGTGCTGTCATGGACTCCGAAAAATACGGTTAACCGGTGAGTAACTACGACTTTTCCATGATAGATGTTTATAATTTAATCTTGTTTGGTATTGTATACTCTCCTGTTGCACTTGAGTCTGAATCAGTGGTCCAAGGGTCAAAATTAGATATTCATTTTCTTTGTAATTTGTTTTTGTATTAAAGCATTGCTTGTTCCAGGTAAAAATGTGGCCCATGTCATAATCATGTTCATCTCTAAGGAATTTCTCCTTTTTTCTTTGTTTGGTCTTTGTTTAAATTTGGATTTGTTTTCTATAAATTTTTTTGTAAATGGTCTGGGTCTGAAGCTCTGTTAAGCAGGTCTGTAATTTCAGTTTTGCTTTATCAGGCTGATTATTTAATTCAATATACTCTTTTTCATTCCTGGATAGAATTAATCTTAATATACATTTATTGAACAGTGTATATGAATTTCTTCTCATTCTTTTTGAAATAATGGATCATCCTGGAATTTACATATTTATTTAAAGAAATGTAGTCCTCATGGGACTCGTTCATACTCTACATACGATTTCACAGACTTAATAGTCCAAAAAAGACAAATCTCTATTTCTGTCAGAAAAGTGATTTTTGACTCAAGAGTCTTTGTGCTTATAATTTGAAGTCATTCTTTATGATTACAATCTGTAAAAAACTCTCCTGCACCCTTTTAACCTGCTAAAATCCCTTTATTCACCGCTGGTAACTCAGACTGGTCAGTGTTGCAATCAACTTCCATTATTCAATACCTGTGAACTGTGCTCAGTGCAAAAAAGAGTATGCAAGAGTTATAAATAAATAAAACAGAGTAGATATCACGGCACTAGTAACTTCAGTAATTATATACATCTCTGGAAAAAAATTAAGAGACCACCACATCAAATCCCTGTCATTGGCAGCCCATTCTTCAGTCCTGAACCCCATTGAAAACCTCTGGAATGTAATCAAGAGGACGATGTATAGTCACAAGCCATCAAACAAAGAACTGCTTAAATTTTTGCACCAGAAGCAGTGTGAAAGATTGGTGGCAAGCATGCCAAGATGCATGAAAGCTGTTTTTAAAAATCGTGGTTATTTCACATAATATTGATTTCTGAACTCTTCCTGAGTTAAAACATTAGTATTCTTGCTTCTAAATGATTCTGAACTTGTTTTCTTTGCATTATTTTTGGTCTGAAAACATTGTTTTGTTTTGTTTTTTTAATTATGACCATTTCTTATTTTCAGAAAAAAAAAATATTATTGCCTGGAAATTCGGAGACACATTGTCAGAAGTTTGTAGACCAAAATAACTGTTAGGCATCGGGTTCTGGGCGCTGCACAGCGGGAATCCCGAGCCTCGCCATCTGCAGTCTCCCATTCCTCTTCAGCCACAGTGGAACCTGCTCAGCAGATTCCACACTCCCGGTATTCTGCCCACACCAGCATCGTGGGTTTGGTTGCTGCTGCCACCTCTGTTCCAGTTATGGCAATGCAGCCTGTCCAGCAGCAAAAGACTCCAGAGTCTAAGTTCTCCCTTTGCTCTACTGAGCATGCTCAGGAGACGATCTCCCATTGGGGATCGGGAGCATAATAATAATCTTTATTTTTATATAGCGCTAACATATTCCACAGCGCTTTACATTTTGCACACATCATCATCACTGTCCCCGATGGGGCTCACAATCTAAATTCCCTATTAGTATGTCTTTAGAATGTGGGAGGAAACCGGAGTGCCCGGAGGAAACCCACACAAACACGGGGAGAACATACAAACTCCTTGCAGATGTTGTCCTTGGTGGGATTCGAACCCAGGACCCTAGCGCTGCAAGGCTACAGTGCTAACCACTGATCCACCGTGCCACCCATAGGAGCACATGCTCAGGTCCTTCTCCAGTTCCGATTGGTCCATCTGGATGATCAGGAAGGTTCCAGAAGGGCACGGCTATAAAAGGCGTGCATGGCCGCCCCGCCATACGCTATGATAGACTCTGAGGCTAATGCATTTAGCGTATGTGTGATGATTGATGAATGAGCCTGGTGTCTGACGCATTATAATTCCCCCCTCCTTGGATATTACGTATGTGTTAGAGTGAGGGATTAGAGTCATTACGCTAGCTCTACACTGCATAGCGCCACAGTGTTGCTCCACATCCACCGCTAGCACCTGGGGCGTCAGCCAGTATAGGCCTCCTTGGCCACTGCTATCGCAGCATCCGCTAGTTACACCATGCGCTTTAGTAGCACTTTCCAGCCTGGTTATTAGGCTGGTTAGTGGCATCCATCAGGGCGGATACTGCACACGTTGAAGCAGTGGTTCACACCCCATGACCAGTGACGTTAACAGATTACGGTTGTTCGCCGGCAGGCACGTGTTACGTGAAGTAACGGCGCACGTGTCTGTTAGCACCGGCTCAGTAGTTACGCACCGGTGTCTGGCTTTACTCCTACATGCATTTCCCTCATTGTTTAGCAGCAGTTGGTCACCTCTGCACGGTGGGCCCTGGGCCTCGAACACACCTTATATATTATTTCATCTTTATTATTTGGTGCATTTTGCCAGCCCCATAGCATTGTCATAGCGCCAGGGCCTGGCTAACAATGACAGACGAGCAGCGCCTGCAGCGATATGTTGAGCAGCTGGAGGGCAGGTTGTCCGCTCTCGAGCGCTCAGCCTCAGCTGCGGACGTCACTGCAGTCGCCGTTCAGGTGGTAGCAGAGGCGGTTTCCCGCGCCTCTATGTCCATTCCTGCCCCGACATTATCCCGTCTCCCGTTGCCCGACAAGTTCTCGGGTGACAGCGCCACCAGTAGGGAATTCGTGAGTCAGTGCTCTATCCAGCTTCGGTTACTTGCCATTCAATTCCCTTCCGAGCTGGCTGAGGTGGGGTTTATCATCTCCCACCTGTTGGGCAGGGCATTAGAACGGGCCACTCTACTGTGGGAGCATGGTGACCCCGTGGTTCTGAGCGCTGTTCAGTTTCTAATGTCCCTAAAGCAGGTCTTTTTGGGGTCACTGGTCACTCATGACACCTCTCTCCAGTTATTAGCACTAACACAGGGATCCCTCTCGGTCAGCCATCATGCCGTCCACTTCCAGACCCTGGCTTCAGAGTTGGAATGGCCTGATAAGACACTCGTTCGTGTGTTCTGGAGAGGTTTAGCAGAGCATGTTAAAGATGCTCTAGCTACCAGTGAGGCTACTTAGTCTGGAGGAGCTGATTACCCTTTCCTGTTATGAATGAGTCACCGTAGGAGGCAAAAACAGAAATGCTAGCTAAGTCCAGAAAACCAGAGAAGTTGGCAGCTATCGGATTGCAGACCCCTGAACCTGTCATCAACAACTAGCAGTAGCCGTGGGGGGTTCCTACGATGCCCTAGACCCCTCGATCACAGCCGGAGAACTGCCTAGCCTAAAGACAGAAAGGGACATCTAAACTGCCCCAGAGCAGACCCCAAAGCAATAGGCAGCCCCCAACATATAATGACGGTGAAGCAAGAAGAAAAAACACTAACACAGATAGAAAGATAGACTGAGCAAATGATGGAGCCCAAGCTAACTAGATAGGACAGGATAGGAAGGCTGCTGTCTGCAATCCGCGAAAAACCCTATCAAAATAAGAGCCAACAGACTGACAGGGAAAAAGGCCCTGAAGACGCTAGGCTTCAAAAAGACTATGTCAGTACTCAGGTATTTTCTGAAGACAGAGCAAACCGACAAAAAGGAATTCAGCTCACCCCAGCAGGGAATGGCAGAATCCAGAAAAGCAAGGCAAACTAAAACCAAAACTCAAATGCAAAAAGGCAAAGCAGAAAACTTCGCTTTTGAGGAGCAGGAATCATACTGGTCTCCTAGAATTCCACAGAGAAATCACCAGCGAGGCAGAAGGGCGTTGGCTGCCTTTTATCCAGTCATAGATCCCCGTCGCCCAGTCATCCTCTCCCAGCTCAGGTGCTTGGTAATCAGCCTCACTACCTTCCTTCACCAGAAGAGGGAGTTCATCAGACCTCAATGGTGAAGGGGAAAATGAACTCATAACAGTACCTCCCCCTTGAGGAGGGGTCACCGAACCCTCATCCATGCCACCAGGGCGATCAGGGTGAGCCCGATGAAAGGCATGCACCAATCTTTTGGCATGAATATCAGGGGCAGAGACCCAGGAATTATCCTCCTGACCATAACCCTTCCACTTAACCAAATACTGGAGTCTCCGTCTTGCCAGACGGGAATCCAGTATCTTCTCTACCTCATATTCCATGTTACCTTCAACCAATACAGGGTCCGGAGGTGCCACCCCAGGAACTACTGGTTCAACAAACCTCTTCAACAAGGACTTATGAAACACATTATGGATTTTAAATGTGACAGGAAGAGCCAACCGAAAAGAGACCGGATTAATGATCTCCAAAATCTTGTAAGGCCCAATAAATCTAGGCTTAAACTTAGGAGAAGCTACCTTCATAGCAATATTTTTTGATGATAACCAAACCATATCACCCACCTTAAACTGGGGACCAACGATCCTATGTCGGTTGGAAAACCGCTGGGCCTTTTCCAGGGAGAGAGATAACTTATCCACCACTTGGTCCCAGATCTGTTGCATTCTCTCCACCACAGTGTCAACACCTGTGCAGGCAGAAGGCTCCACCTGCCCTCAAGAAAATCGAGAATGAAACCCAAAGTTACAAAAAAAAAGGTGACATCAAAGTGGCAGAACTAGCTCTATTATTTAAAGCAAATTCGGCCAAGGGCAAAAATGAAACCCAAACATCCTGATCAGCGGAAATAAAACATCTCAAATACGACTCCAAGGTCTGGTTTGTTCTCTCCGTCTGCCCATTGGTCTGAGGGTGAAATGCAGAGGAGAAGGACAACTGAATTCTCAGCTTGGAACAGAACGTCCTCCAAAATCTAGACACAAACTTAACTCCTCTGTCAGATACAATGTTCTCAGGAATCCCGTGCAAGCGAACCACCTGTTGCAAAAACAGGGGCACCAACTCAGAAGAAGATGGCAACTTAGGGAGTGGTACAAGATGAACCATCTTAGAGAACCTATCACAAATCACCCAAATAACAGTCATTCTCTGAGAGACCGGCATATCAGAGATGAAATCCATTGAAATATGGGTCCATGGCCTCCTGGGGACCGGCAAAGGCATCAACAACCCACTAGAGTGAGAACAAGGTTTAGACCGGGAGCAAGTCCCACAGGACTGCACAAAATTCCTGACATCACGAGACAAGGCGGGCCACCAAAAAGACCGACTCACCAGATCTCTAGTACCAAAAATACCTGGATGACCAGCCAATGCAGAGCAATGAACTTCAGACATCACTCTCTTCTTCCACTGGTCAGGAACATACAAACTTTCCACTGGGACAACGCTCAGGTTTGTCCTCCTGGAACTCTTTCAGAGCACGTCTCAAATTGGGTGAGATGGCAGAAAGAACTACCCCTTCGCCTAAGATGGTAGCAGGCTTGGTCACCACAGGAGAATCAGCAAAGAAGCTCCTAGAAAGAACGTCAGCCTTGACATTCTTAGTGCCAGGAAGAAAAGAGACCACAAAATCAAAACGTGTAAAAAACAAGGCCCATCTAGCCTGTCTAGGGTTCAAGCGTTTGGCCGACTCCAGGTAAATCAAAGTCTTGTGGTCAGTGAGGACCACGACTTTATGTTTAGCTCCCTCCAACCAATGTCTCCACTCCTCAAATGCCCATTTCATGGCCAACAGTTCCCGATTCCCCACATCATAGTTACGTTCAGATGGGGAGAACTTTCAGGAAAAGAAAGCACAGGGATTCATTTTAGATGTTACAGGATCCTTTTGGGACAAAACAGCTCCTGCACCAATCTCAGAAGCGTCCACCTCTACCTGGAACGGGAGTGAGACATCAGGTTGCCGCAAAACCGGGGCAGAAGTGAATCTTCGCTTCAGCTCCTGAAAGGAAGAAACAGCCTCCGGAGACCAATTCAACACATCAGCAACCTTCTTAGTCATATCAGTCAATGGCTTGGCAATACTAGAAAATTTAGCTATAAATTTCTGATAAAAATTAGCAAAACCCAAAAACTTCTGAAGGGCCTTCAAAGAAGAGGGCTGAACCCAATCATAAATGGCCTGTACCTTGGCCGGATCCATTTCAATAGTTGACGGAGACAAAATAAATCCCAAAAATGAAATCCTCTGTACCCCAAAAAGGCATTTCGATCCTTTGGCATACAGGGAATTCTCTCTCAAGATCCGGAACACCGTCCGAACATGTTACACATGAGAATCCCAATCGTTGGAGAAGATCAAAATATCATCCAGATAGATAATCAAAAATTTATCCACAAAGTCTCGGAAAATGTCGTTCATGAAGCACTGGAAGACAGAAGGGGCATTAGTGAGCCCAAAAGGCATCACCAGGTACTCAAAATGTCCTCTGGAGTATTAAATGCCGTCTTCCATTCATCCCTATGCTTAATGCGGATAAGATTATACGTCCTCCTGAGGTCAAGCTTGGTAAACCAGCAAGCACCTTTAACTCTGGAGAATAGATCCGAAATCAGGGGTAACGGATACTGATATTTAATAGTAATTTTGTTGAGGGCACGATAATCAATACAAGGCCTTAATGAACCATCCTTTTTGGCCACGAAAAAAACCCAGCACCTAATGGTGAAGAGGATGGTCTAATATGACCCTTCTCCAACGCCTCCTTAATATAGGATCGCATAGCCTCATGCTCGGGTACAGATAAATTGAAGAGTAGACCCTTGGGAAATTTACACCCCGGGCTCAGTTCACTTGCACAGTCATAACTCCTATGAAGAGGCAAAGACGCAGACTCATTCTCACTAAATACATCATAAAAGTCCACCAAATAGTCAGGAACATCATGCGACTGAGGAGAGGTGGAAAAAACCGGAGCCTCACTAAGGGCACACCGACAACCCCAACTCACCACAGACACAGATATCCAGTCAAAAACTGGATTATGAATTTGCAACCAGGGAAACCCCAGAACGATGGTATCATGCAAATTATGCAACACCAAAAATCTGCAATTTTCTTGATGGTTTGGGGCGACTCGCATTACCACCTGGGTCCAAAACTGAGGTTTATTTTTCGCCAAAGGAGTAGCATCAATCCCCCTCAAAGGGATAGGCATCCACAGAGGTGTCATAGGAAATCCACAACGTTTAGCAAAATCCAAGTCCATTAGGTTCAGGGCTGCTCCCGAATCCACAAAAGCCTTGGCGGAAAATGTGGACAGGGAGCAGATCAGAGTAATTGCCAGAAGAAACTTAGGTTGAACACCACCCACAGAAAACGTGTGTGCTAAACGTTTCTCTCGTTTAGGACAGACAGAAATAATATGCGAGGCATCTCCACAAAAAAAACACAGCTTATTACGCTTTCTGAACTCCTGACGTTGCTCCCTTGACAAAACTCTATCACATTGCATAGGTTCAGACACTTGTTCAACAGGTAGCCACACCTCTCGTGCAGTCCTGCGTTCACATAAACGCCGATCTACCTGAATGGCTAATGACATAGAATCGTCCAGACCAGAGAGAACAGGAAATCCCACCATAGTATCTTTTACGACTTCTGACAACCCTTCCGAAAGAGAGCTGCCAAGGCATTATCATTCCAGGTAGTAAGGACCGCCCACTTTCGGAATTTTTGACAGTACAATTCTGCAGAATCTCGACCCTGGCTCAATGCCAACAGGGTCTTTTCAGCCTGATCAATAGCATTAGGTTCGTCATGCAACAACCCCAAGGCTTGAAAAAAATGCGTTCACATTAGTCAGACTAGGATCATCAGGTTTCAAAGAAAACGCCCAATCCTGGGGATCGCCACGCAGCAAAGAGATGACAATTTTAACCTGCTGCGTGGAGCTCCCTGACGAGTTAGACTTCAAGGCAAAAAATAATTTACAATTATTTTTGAAATTCAAAAATTTAGACCGATCCCCAAAAAACACATCAGGAGTAGGGATCTTTGGTTCAGCAGCATGTGAATGAGCAAGGTAGGCGGAAATTCCCCGCACTTCCGCAGCGAGCTGCTCCACACGATCAGACAATTGCTTTATCTCCATTGAGAGAAAAAAAAATTCCCCCTAGAGGAAAAAATATACACACTTTTTTTTTTTTTTTTTTAATTCTTTCCTGCTATTGAGTACCCTAGGATCTGCGTAAGGCTGGTGATTCTGTTATGAATGAGTCACCGTAGGAGGCAAAAACAGAAATGCTAGCTAAGTCCAGAAAACCAAAGAAGTTGGCAGCTATCGGATTGCAGATCCCTGAACCTATCAACAACAACTAGCAGTAGCCGTGGGGGGTTCCTACGATGCCCTAGACCCCTCGATCACAGCCGGAGAACTGCCTAGCCTAAAGACAGAAAGGGAAATCTAAACTGCCCCAGAGCAGACCCCAAAGCAATAGGCAGCCCCCAACATATAATGACGGTGAAGCAAGAAGAAAAAACACTAACACAGATAGAAAGATAGACTGAGCAAATGATGGAGCCCAAGCTAACTAGATAGGACAGGATAGGAAGGCTGCTGTCTGTAATCTGCGAAAAACCCTATCAAAATAAGAGCCAACAGACTGACAGGGAAAAAGGCCCTGAAGACGCTAGGCTTCAAAAAGACTATGTCAGTACTCAGGTATTTTCTGAAGACAGAGCAAACCGACAAAAAGGAATTCAGCTCACCCCAGCAGGGAATGGCAGAATCCAGAAAAGCAAGGCAAACTAAAACCAAAACACAAATGCAAAAAGGCAAAGCAGAAAACTTCGCTTTTGAGGAGCAGGAATCAGACTGGTCTCCTAGAATTCCACAGAGAAATCACCAGCGAGGCAGAAGGGCGTCGGCTGCCTTATATCCAGTCAGAAATCCCCGTCGTACAGTTATCCTCTCCCAGCTCAGGTGCTTGGTAATCAGCCTCACTACCTTCCTTCACCAGAAGAGGGAGTTCATCATACCTCAATGGTGAAGGGGAAAATGAACTCATAATACTTTCCACCCGCATTGATCTCCTTTTTACGGATCGCAGATTGGAGCGTGCACAATCCAGATAGAGGGTTAGGTTGGCTCCCGCCTTCTCTAAACCTCTTGAACCCCCCGCTATGGGAGTCATGCCTCCAGAGCCTATGGAGGTGTCTCGCACCTGTCTCAAGTCACGCCCGCTGCGAGTCTCTGCACACTGTTACCAGTGTCGACAGTCTGGTCACCTGGCTAACAGGTGCCCTCTGCGGTCGGAAAAACAATCGCGTCCAGTGGTAGTTGGAGGAGGTCTACTTGATAAAGGAACTTTCTCCTCCAAGCTGTCCTTCCAGGGGACGTTAGAGAGCGATGCTTCCACCTGGGAGGTAGAGGTCTGTGTGGACTCCGGGACAGAGGGAAACTTTATGTCCTCGGCCTTTGCCCAACAGCACGTAGTTCCTTTGGTGCCACTTCCTCACCCCGTGACCATCAAGGTGGTCAATGGTTCAACCCTACCATCCCAGATTACACATCAGACAGCACCCTTTGGGCTCTCAATCTCGCCATCTCACCACGAGACGTTGTCTTTGCTCATTATGCCCGAGGGCATCGACCTGGTTCTCCTAGGAGTTCCCTGGCTCCGTTGTCACTCTAATCATATTGAGTGGTCCTCGTGAAGAATACAGGTTGGAGCAAGGACTGTGAGGGAAGGTGCCTGAGGGGCAGTGTTCAAGTAGCCTCTACCGAAGTGCCCGCGGATCTCTCCGTGCTTCCCAGACACTACCAGCAGGACATGGACGTCTTTTCTAAAAAATCTGCTGAGACGCTTCCAACTCACCGCCCCTACGACTGTCCGATAGACCTTTTGCCAGGTGCGGAGCCTCCTCGAGGCCGCGTGTACCCTCTATCCCTCCCGGAGATGGAGGCCATGTCACAATATATCCGGGAGAATCTGGCAAGAGGGTTTATTAGGAAGTTGGTGTCACCAGCAGGGGCAGGGTTCTTCTTCGTACAGAAGAAGAGTGGAGAGCTGCGTCCTTGCATTGATTACAGAGGTCTCAATGCTATAACCGTGAAAAATAAGTACCCTCTTCCCCTGATCTCTGAGTTGTTTGACAGTTTGCAGGGGGTCCGGATCTTCACTAAGTTAGATCTACGGGGGGCTTACAATTTGATCCACATTTGGGAAGGGGATGAGCGGAAGACAGCCTTTAATACCAGGGATGGCCACTATGAGTATCTGGTCATGCCCTTAGGCCTCTGTAACACACCTGCTGTCTTCCAGGACTTCGTGAATGATGTTTTTTGCAATATGCTCTCCATCTCGGTGGTGGTCTATCTGGATGACATCCTCATCTTCTCTCCAGATTTGGCCTCTCACCGGAGAGAAGTCTGTAAGGTCTTTGACCGTTTGCGGGCGAATTCTCTTCACCAAGTTGGAGAAGGGTCAATTTGAGCAGGAGTCCTTGCCGTTCTTGGGCTATATCATCTCGGCCCAGGGGTTGGCTATGGTTCCTGCCAAATTGCAGGTGGTAATGGACTGGCAGGAGCCCCACTCTCTTAAAGCAGTGCAGCGTTTTTGGGGCTTCGTGAATTATTACCGCCAGTTCATTCCCCACTTCTCCACACTGGTGGCTCCTTTGGCACTGCAACATCCCGATGTGGATAAACTGTTTATCCTAGAGGTAGATGCTTCCTCCATCGGTGCAGGGGCAGTCCTTTTCCAGAAGGATGCCCAAGGTCGGAAGCATCCCTGCTTCTTTTTCTCCAAGACCTTCTCACCAGCGGAGAGAAACTACTCCATCGAGGACAGGGAGTTGCTGGCAATGAAGTTGGCCTTCTCCAAATGGAGATATCTCCTGGGGGGAGCCCTGTTTCCCTTCCAGGTATACACCGACCATAAAAACATGGTATACTTACAACGGTTAAACTCTCGCCAAGCCAGGAGGTCACTTTTCTTCTCCCGCTTCCACTTCACCCTGAACTATCTGTCCGATGAGAAGAACGTCCGGGCTGAGGCTCTCTCTCACTTGGTGGTGTCAGCGGAGTAGGAGGAGGCTGAACTTTGGCTAATCGTGCCCTCTGAGAGTCTGAGGACCGTGGCTGCAGTCGCTCTTGAGACAGTGCCACCGGGCAAGACCTTTGTCCATCCCCGCCTGCGGCCAGAGGTTCTCGCGTGGGCTCACGCCTCCAGAGTGGGTGGTCATTTTGGTACTAGACTGACCACGGAGCTCTTGGCAAGAACCTATTGGTGGCCGCACATTGCTCTGGACACGAGAGAGTACATTCAGGCATGCGTTTCCTGTGCTCGGAACTGGTCCTCTAGGCAGAGGCCGGCTGGGTTACTGTAACACTTGCCAGTGGCAGACAGACCCTGAGAGATGGTCGGCATGGATTTTGTGGTCGGCCAGCCCAAATCCAATGGCAGCATGGTCATCTGGGTGGTCACTGATCATTTTTCTAAAATCGTGCATCTGGTGCCACTCGCGCAGCTGCCTTCTGCTCGTGGTCTCACCACGCTGTTCATATGGCACGTATTTCATCTGCACGGTATGCCGGACAAGATTGTTAGTGACCGGGGTCCCCAATTTGCATCTCGGTTTTGGAGGGAGCTCTGCAGTCTGCTCAGCATTGAGCTAAATTTGTCCTCCGCCTATCACCCCGAGATGAACAGGTTGGTTGAGAAAGCTTACCAAACTCTGGTCACATACCTGTGACATTTTGTCTCGGCCAGGCAGGATGACTGGGCATCCTTACTACAGTGGGCAGAATTTGCTCTGAATAATGCAGTGGCTGATTCCACCGGTCAGACGCCATTCCTCCTTAATTACGGCCAGCAACCGTGCGTTCCCGTCCCGATGCCAGTATCTTCCACTGATTCCAGGGTGGCAGACTGGGCAGTGGAGGATCGTGACATCTGGGATCATACTCAGGATGCCATCCAGGCCTCTAAGGAGAGAATGAGGGCATCCGACGACACGCATCGGTGACCCACTCCAACTTTTGCCGCTGGTGACTTGGTGTGGCTCTCTGCCCAAAATATCAGGCTGCAGGCCGAGTCCGCCAAGTTTGCACTGTGATACATCGGTCCCTTCAAGGTCCTGGAACAGGTCAACCCTGTGGTTTATCGCCTAGCTCTTCCTCCCCACTTTGCCATTTCTGACACTTTTCACGTGTCTCTCCTTAAGCCTGCCCACTTGTCCCGGTTTTCTGAGTCATCTGCTGGGACATCCGACCTGTCTTCGGACGAGTTCGAGATCAATGCTATGGTGGGATGCAGGGTGGAGTGTGGCAAAAAATTTTATTTGGTGGACTGGAAGGGTCATGGTCCAGAGGCTCGGACCTGGGAGCCAGTGGAGTATATCCACGCCCCGCTCCTTATCGTGGCATTTAAGTGCAGCGAGGCTTAGAGGGGAGGGGGCCCTTGGAGGGGGGTAACGTTAGGCATTGGGTTCCAGGTGCTGCACAGCAGGAATCCTGGGCCTTGCCATCTGCTGTCTCCCATTCCCCTCCGGCCACAATGGAGCCTGCTCAGCAGACTCCACGATTCTGGCATTCTGCCCACACCAGCATCGTGGGTTCGGTTGCTGCTGCCACCTCTGGTCCAGTTATGGCAATGCAGCCTGTCAGGAGCAAAAGACTTCAGAGTCTAAGTTCTCCCTTCGCTCCACTGAGCATGCTCAGGAGATGATCTCCCTTTGGGGATCGGAAGTCACATGCTCAGGTCCTTCTCCAGTTCCGATTGGTCAATCTGGAGGATCAGGAAGGTGCCAGAAGGGCACGACTATAAAAGATGCGCATGGCCGCCCCACCATGCGCTATGATAGACTCTAAGGTTAATGCATTTAGTGTATGTGTGATGATGGATGAATGAGCCTGGTGACTGACGCATTATATTTCCCTCTCCTTGGATATTACGTATGTGTTAGGGTGAGGGATTACAGTCAGTACATTAGCTCTACACTGCATAGTGCCGCAGTGTCGCTCCTCATCCACCGCTAGCGCCTGGGACGTCGGCCAGTATAGGCCCCCTTGGCCGCTGCTATCACAGCGTCCGCTAGTTAGTAGCGCTTTCCAGCTATTAGACTGGTTAGTGGCGTCTGTCAGGGTGGATACTGCACAGGTTGCAGCAGTGGTTCACACCCCGTGACCAGTGACATTAACAGGTTGTGGTTGCTCGCCGGCAGGCACGTGTTAGTTGAAATAACGGCGCACGTGTCTGTTAGCACCGGCTCAGTAGTTACGCACCGGTGTCCGACTTTAATCCTACACGCCTTTCCCTCATTGTTTTGCAGCAGTTGGTCACCTCTGCATGGTGGGCGCTGGGCTGCGAACGCACCTTATATATTATTTCATCTTTATTATTTGGTGCGTTCCGCCAGCCCCGTAACAAGAACAATTTACATTTTACTCAAAAATATACCTATAAAGAGAAAAATCAGACAAACTGAACATTTGGAATGGGTCTCTAAATTTTTGCCAGAGCTGTATATGCCACGGTCAGGTTAAAGAGTTATTTTCAGCATAGCTACTGATGTATGCTACATATGTTTAAAGCTGATCATTATCACCATACAACAAATGATGGAAAAATAGAAGGAGAGGCAGTCACCAAGTTGGTTTAAAATAAAGTCCTTTATTCCATCCCTCGGGACTTGGATAGGGTATGCATGGTATAATGTAATGTGATTCAATGTAATTGTTTTTTAAACATTGTTTGTATTTCATGTTTATGTATTACTCTATATTTGGCCTTAAAAAGGAAGTTACCCTTAGTAATTAAACACCTGGACCCGTAGAAGCGTTGGACTAATGTGAAACATCCACCATCCTAATCCACTAATCCTGCACTCCTCTACTTCCCTGCATACCCTGTCCATATCCTGAAAGATGGAATAAAGGACTTTATTTTTTTACTGACTTACTGAGTGCAACTCCTTCTATTTTTCTATCAGTTGTATTCCACATATGTTTTATGCTGAGCACCATACATTAGTCTGTATGCCGAAAATAACTCTGTAACCTGGCCGTCGCATATACATGTATACATAAATACCGGAGTTACTAGTGCCATGGTATCTACTCTGTTTTACAAAATTTCTTGGTAGAAAACATGGTAAATCTTGAACATTTCCTTCTGTTCAGGAAGAGGTACACATTCAGTTACAGACAGAAATGGAATATCTTGATGTTATGAGGCACTTCAGAGTAACAAAGTATTTCTTCTAGGCTTCAAAGATCCCACACTACGGTGCAGTATCCCCGGGGTTCCTCTCTGGCTAGAATAGGATGCTGTCTCTACACCTACTGAGCTGGTTTCACACATTGTCAGTAGCCCACTCCAAACTAGCTGCCTATAGGAAACCACCTCTCCGTCAGCTCTATTTAATGGAACTGCAGGTACTCATAGTTGGTGAAGAATGCCTTCTGTATAAGTCACACGGGTCAATGTGTGTTGATGTGTGTTACACCGCTCCGCCATACTCACCCGGCCTCCGCTCCCACGCCGCAGTCGCCCTCCGCTCCCACGCCGCAGCCTCTCTCCACCCGACGGCCGCGGCGGTCACCTGAGACAGACCCGCGACCGATGCCTTCCCTGCATGCTATGCGCATGCGCCATAGGCCGCGGCCGCGCCTCCTTCCTGCTTCTTATGCTCCGGCTGTGCCCTGACCCGGAAGCACATTTGGACCAATGGCTGACCAGACGGGGCCATATCAGGCCGCTTCCCCCTGAGGGAGGCGCCTGATCGTTGTGTTTCCTGACACTCTGGCCTCGCTCCATCGTGCACACTCTGCTCCTGCAGTTCCTGTCTCGGCTGCTCCTCACAGCAGCTTCTCAGTCCTGCTACCCGTGTTCCTGTCGTCCTACTCCAGTCCTGCCTTGTGTTCCTGCCGTCCTACTCCAGTCCTGCCTTGTGTTCCTGTCGTCCTACTCCAGTCCTGCCTTGTGTTCCTGCCGTCCTACTCCAGTCCTGCCTTCACTGTTCCTGCCGTCCTACTCCAGTCCTGCCTTGTGTTCCTGCCGTCCTACTCCAGTCCTGCCTTCACTGTTCCTGCCGTCCTACTCCAGTCCTGCCTTGTGTTCCTGCCGTCCTACTCCAGTCCTGTCTTCAGTGCTCCTGCCGTCCTACTCCAGTCTCAGTCTTACTCCGGTCCATCCTGAGCCGCCCCTCTCGGTACCGGCTACCGTGGTACTCGAACCCCTGGGCCTGCTCCTAACGGTCCCTGTATAGGGGTCGGTTCCACCTGGCAGCTCGCCCGGGGTCCCTCGGTGCCACGGTCCAGAGGGTCCACTCTCGGAGCTCCCGCTCCTGACCACCCACGCTAACAGTACGATCAGGCCATGGACTCCGCCGGTACTACGGCTGCTACCCAGAAAGAGTTGCTATTCCTACGGGAGAATCAGGGGCGCATTATGTCAATCATGAAGTCGATGGACACCCGTTTGTCGGCCTTACAGGTGGCCGATCCTGGAAATGCCACTCAGCTGGCCAGTCTCCAACAGGAGCTGGGCCAGCAGCAAGATACTCAAACCCACATTTTGTCCTACATGGCCTCCTTTGATAGTCGCTTGTCGGCCCTCCAGGCTGCCGCTGCAGTGCCGACTCCTCCCCCTGCGTCTGCTGCTCATCCGACGCCCCGCCTCGCCAAGCCGCCTCGTTTCACCGGGGATCCCAAGCTCTGTAGGGGGTTCTTAAATCAGTGTAGTCTCCACTTTGAATGGCTGCCGCAGCAATATCCCTCGGACCGGGCCAAAGTGGCCTTCATCATGTCCCATCTGGAGGGAGAGGCCCTTTCTTGGGTAAACCCGCTCTGGGAACGTGACGACCCGGTCGTTTCGAGTCTCCCGGTTTTCCTGGATACGTTTCGTAAGGTTTTCGATGAGCCGGGCCGGTTAGCCTCTCTCACTGAGTCACTCTTTAACTTACACCAGGGCTCTCTCACGGTCGGACAGTACGCTATTCGCTTTCGCACTATTTCCTCTGAGCTCGGCTGGAATAATGCAGCTTTGGTGGGGGCATTCTGGCGCGGTCTTTCTAGTAAAATAAAGGATGAACTCGCTGGTCGAGATACCCCGTCCACCTTAGAGGACCTTATCTCGCTGGCTACCCGCATTGACCTGCGCTTCCTGGAGCGCGCTCGGGAGTCAGTGAGAGACAGGCGCTCCTCCAGGTCAGTTCCTCCTTTCGCTCAGTCGGCCAGCTCACGTTCAGTCGGATCTTCTTCCCTCTCTTCGGGTGAGCCCATGCAGATAGATCATCTCAGGTTGGCCGAGTTACGTCAGAGAGAGAGACGGGCACAAGGTCTGTGCCTCTATTGCGGTCATTCGTCACACTATATCCGCACCTGTCCTAAGAGACAGGGAAACGACTCCACCTAGGTCAGGTAAGAGAGGCCTTCCTAGGTGATGATGATGATTCCTCTCAACCCCTTACGATTTCTGTGCTTTTGGTTTCAGGAGGGAGGCGTGGTTCCGAGGTGGCCTACGTGGATTCGGGCTCAGCGGGTAACTTCATTCGGCCGGAAGAGGTAGACAAATACCAAATTCCTGTAGTCACTCTATCTAACCCAATTCAGATTGCCACCGTGGATGGCAAACCGCTACAGGTGACCGTCACCTTGGTCACTGAAGAGGTGGAATTCCAAATCGGAGCCTTACATCGAGAGAAGATAGCCTTTTACGTTTTACCTAAGCTCTCTCACGCCATTCTACTCGGTCTTCCATGGTTAAGGACTCATCAGCCTGTTCTCGACTGGTCTTCTGGGGAGATACTCCGCTGGGGGCACCCGTGCCAAGCTCGCTGTCTGACTCCTGTCCGCCTGGCGGCCGCTCCACGGTCACCTCCAGACCTCCCGGGTCTTCCTCCAGCTTACAGCTCCTACGCCGATGTTTTTGATAAGAAGGAAGCAGAGGTCCTCCCTCCACACCGGCCGTTTGACTGCCCAATTGAACTTGTTTCTGGTTCAACCCCCCCAAGGGGCAGAATCTACCCTCTGTCTCCCGTGGAGACCACCGCCATGTCCGAGTACGTCCAAGAGAACCTCGCCAAAGGCTTTATACGGAAATCCTCTTCACCCGCGGGAGCCGGGTTCTTCTTCGTCAAAAAGAAGGACGGGACTCTACGGCCATGCATTGACTATAGGGGCTTGAATGAGATTACCATCAAGAACAGGTACCCTCTTCCACTCATTCCGGAACTGTTTGACCGTCTCAGAGGGGCTCGGGTCTTTACCAAGCTGGACCTCAGAGGAGCCTACAATCTGGTCCGTATCCGTGCAGGTGACGAGTGGAAGACCGCTTTCAACACTCGAGATGGCCATTACGAGTACCTGGTCATGCCCTTCGGTCTTTGCAATGCTCCTGCAGTCTTTCAAGAGTTCGTCAACGAGATCTTCCGGGATCTCTTGTACTCCTGTGTGGTCGTGTACTTAGACGACATCCTCGTCTTCTCGCCGGACCTCTCGTCCCACAGAAAGAGTGTCCGCCTGGTGCTTCAGCGTCTTCGGGAGAACCGTCTGTATGCAAAGATCGAGAAATGTCTCTTCGAACAGACCTCTCTGCCATTTCTGGGATACATTATCTCCGACGCTGGTCTAAGGATGGATCCCGAGAAGTTGTCTGCCATCCTCAAATGGCCTCGCCCCGTCGGATTAAAGGCGATACAACGATTCCTCGGGTTCGCCAACTATTACCGGCAATTTGTCTCCCACTTCTCCGCGATCACAAGACCCATTTCTGTGCTTACCCGTAAAGGGTCTACTTCCAAGGATTGGTCTCCTGAGGCAGAGGAGGCCTTTCTGTCCCTAAAACGGGCTTTCTCCACGGCTCCGGTCCTGCATCGCCCTGAGAGCGATCGACCTTTTGTACTCGAGGTGGACGCTTCCTCGACTGGTGCCGGGGCGGTGCTGTCCCAGAGAACCGCCTCCGGTCGCCTGCACCCTTGTGGCTTCTTCTCGAAGGCCTTTTCTCCATCCGAGTGTAACTACTCGATCGGTGACCGGGAACTTTTGGCCATCAAGTTGGCCTTGGAGGAATGGCGCCACCTCCTGGAAGGAGCTGTCCATCCTTTTGTCATCTTCTCGGACCACAAGAATCTGGCCTATCTCCAGTCTGCCCAGAGACTAAACCCTCGCCAGGCCAGATGGTCTTTATTTTTTGCCCGATTTGATTTCGAGCTCCGATTCCGTCCCGGCAGCAAGAATTCCAAAGCCGACGCCCTGTCCAGGGTCTTCCAACCACACGAATCCACGGAGGAACCGTCACATATCATTGATCCCACTAGGATCATCACCGTGGCTCCAGTGAACTGGCTTACTCCTCCGCCTGGCAAGACGCTTGTGCCAGAGAATCTCAAGCAAAAGGTTCTTCTATGGGGGCACTCCTCCAAACTGGCCGGCCATGCCGGAACTAAGAAGACCCTTGATCTTATCAAACGTCACTACTGGTGGCCCTCACTTCGCCAAGATGTACTCGATTTTGTGGCTTCTTGTCCATCCTGTGCAAAGAACAAGGTACCACGGAGATCTCCGTCTGGCTTGTTGCTTCCGTTGCCTGTCCCTACGGTTCCTTGGGAGAACATCGCCATGGATTTCATCACCGACCTACCCTGCTCTGCGGGCTGCTCAGTCATTCTGGTGGTGGTGGATCGTTTTTCCAAGATGGCTCACTTCATCCCTCTGCCCGGTCTTCCCTCAGCGCCGGAGCTGGCCGAGATCTTCATTCATCAAGTCTTCAGGCTTCATGGACTACCTCGACGCATTGTGTCTGACCGAGGGGTTCAGTTTACCTCCAAGTTCTGGCGTTCGCTTTGTAAGCTTATGAACGTTTCCCTCGACTTCTCCTCGGCCTACCATCCACAGTCCAACGGACAAGTAGAGCGTACCAACCAGACGCTTACGGGATACTTACGCCACTTCTCTAACGCCCACCAGAACGATTGGGTCAGCTTACTCCCCTGGGCAGAGTTCGCTTATAACAACCATGCTGGTGAGTCTTCGGCCAAGTCTCCGTTTTTCATTGTTTTTGGCAGACATCCTGGTGTCCCTCTTCCGATAACCCCTGCCTCTGAGGTACCCGCGGCCAATGCCTTGTCCTCGGAATTTTCTAAGATTTGGGCTGAGACCAACACATCACTCAAGAGATCCGCTGATCAGATGAAGAACTATGCAGACAAAAAGAGGTTGGATTCTCCTCCGTATCGTGTTGGCGACAAGGTCTGGCTCTCCTCCAAATTCGTCCGACTAAAACTGCCCTCCTACAAGTTGGGTCCACGCTACATTGGTCCGTTTGAAATTCTGGGACGTATTAACGAAGTTGCCTACAAATTGAGGTTGCCTGCTTCGCTCCGGATCCCAAACACCTTTCACGTCTCTCTCCTGAAGCCTGTGGTGCTGAATCGTTTCCATTCCTCGCTTGATCTTGGTCCTCAGCCGGTGGGTGCCGACAACGTTTTTGAAGTGCAGGACATCCTCGCTGTGAAAAGGGTTAGAGGTAGGACTTTCTTTCTCGTTGATTGGAAGGGCTTTGGTCCTGAGGAGAGATCCTGGGAGCCTCGGGAGAATATTAATGCTCCCCGTATCCTCAAGAGGTTTCTTGTTAATCTCCGGGGGGGGCGGCTTAGGGGAGGGGGTACTGTTACACCGCTCCGCCATACTCACCCGGCCTCCGCTCCCACGCTGCAGTCGCCCTCCGCTCCCACGCCGCAGCCTCTCTCCACCCGACGGCCGCGGCGGTCACCTGAGACAGACCCGCGACCGATGCCTTCCCTGCATGCTATGCGCATGCGCCATAGGCCGCGGCCGCGCCTCCTTCCTGCTTCTTATGCTCCGGCTGTGCCCTGACCCGGAAGCACATTTGGACCAATGGCTGACCAGACGGGGCCATATCAGGCCGCTTCCCCCTGAGGGAGGCGCCTGATCGTTGTGTTTCCTGACACTCTGGCCTCGCTCCATCGTGCACACTCTGCTCCTGCAGTTCCTGTCTCGGCTGCTCCTCACAGCAGCTTCTCAGTCCTGCTACCCGTGTTCCTGTCGTCCTACTCCAGTCCTGCCTTGTGTTCCTGCCGTCCTACTCCAGTCCTGCCTTGTGTTCCTGTCGTCCTACTCCAGTCCTGCCTTGTGTTCCTGCCGTCCTACTCCAGTCCTGCCTTCACTGTTCCTGCCGTCCTACTCCAGTCCTGCCTTGTGTTCCTGCCGTCCTACTCCAGTCCTGCCTTCACTGTTCCTGCCGTCCTACTCCAGTCCTGCCTTGTGTTCCTGCCGTCCTACTCCAGTCCTGTCTTCAGTGCTCCTGCCGTCCTACTCCAGTCTCAGTCTTACTCCGGTCCATCCTGAGCCGCCCCTCTCGGTACCGGCTACCGTGGTACTCGAACCCCTGGGCCTGCTCCTAACGGTCCCTGTATAGGGGTCGGTTCCACCTGGCAGCTCGCCCGGGGTCCCTCGGTGCCACGGTCCAGAGGGTCCACTCTCGGAGCTCCCGCTCCTGACCACCCACGCTAACAGTGTGACTTCCTTTTCTCTTTCTGTACTTCAGTCGTTTATGTAGTAGTAGGCTTCTTCAACACTGTTCTGAATGCTATTCTGGATGCTCAGTCGCTGCAAATGCTCCACTTATGCCCAACTATTTCACAATAATCCATCCGAAATTCCACTTACGGTATTTTTTTCACAGTCTATCCATCAAGTTCCTAACAGGATGTGACTTTGTATGCCAAAAAATGTCCCTGTAACTCCTACCCCCTGGACTGACACTAACTGTTAGCAGAGCACAGCACAAACATCAAGTCACATAGTTATGTCACATTAAAAAGCAGATCCACATGATAAGTCTTTAGTGAGGGTGTTTAGACAGCTTCTCCACCTTTACAAGTGGACAACTGATCTGAGGCAAAACATAAAAAAGACAAGATTTGAAGAATGATAATTAATGATTTTTTACAAATATGATGGAATAGGTTTGATCTTAATTGTGAGATGATCTTTAACCTTGCTCCATTACTGTGCACCTGCTGCAGGTGATATATCAGGCTACTTAATCCACCACTCATTTCCAGAACTTTGGTTCTTAGTACCTCTGTCTCTAGTCCCTGTATTGGCTTATTCCTGCTTTGTCTCACCTGTTATCTCCTTTGCTTGCCTTCTTGTTTAACCTGATCTCTCCGCTCCTGACTTTGGCTATGAATTCTGAACATATGCTGCCTGCCGCGACCTTGAACCATCTGACCTCGCTTGTGTCTTGCTCTCCTGGTGCCTACCAGCGGCCCACCCTATCCGCATCAGTGGCTCCAATAACTGGTAGACACTTAGTCATGTCCCTCCAGGGTAAGTCTGGGCTGTAACGCAGCTTGTCTACACGCACTAGAACGAAATACTAACTTAACTACTATAGTTTCTGAACCATGAGACATCAATATAAACATAAATTAGGATCCTATTCAAGCTTTACTGGATCAAAGTTAAGGATTTGATATTCACCATACTGTAGATTTTGGAAAAAAATTATGTCTTGAATCTATCTTACTGCGAGGGAATAGAATAGTTGTCAGCTATTTAAATGTGTTGTAATTAGAGTTGAGCGAAACGGGTCGGAAAAATTCAAAAGTCGCCGACTTTTGGCAAAGTCGGGTTTCATGAAACGAAACCCGACCCTAGGATGAGGTCGGTCACGAGGTTGGCGCCAAAGTCGCGTTTCAAAAGTTTGTTTTGCGCTCTTTTTCAGCCAATCAGGATCCACGGACACTGTGGGCAACGTGATGACATAGGTACGGGTCACCACCATCTTTCAGAAGGGCATGCAAGTGATTGGCTTGCTTTGGTGGGTGTCACAGGGGGTATAAAAGGGCGTGCACGCCGACCGCCATCTTACTTCTGCCGATCGAAGTATAGGGAGAGGTTGCTGCTGATTCTGTAGGGAGAGCGTTAGGCAGGGAAGAAGACAAAAAAACTGCTTCTGCTGCTAGCGATTTGGCCTGCACAACACACCAGTCACTGTGTGTGCAGTGCAAGGGGAGGCTATATAGTGGTGTATCAGTGGTGTTGGTTGTTGGGCTGCCTTCTAAGGCTTCCTGACATTCCTGCATTGCTGTTTACCCACTGCTCCGCAAACTGCTTTTTTAAAAGCAATCCCAATTTTTTTTTTTTGTCCTGCTGAGAAGAAAACAAAACTGCTTCTGCTGCTAGCAATTTGGCCTGCACAACACACCAGTCACTGTGTGTGCAGTGCAAGGGGAGGCTATATAGTGGTGTATCAGTGGTGTTGGTTGTTGGGCTGCCTTCTAAGACTTCCTGACATTCCTGCATTGCTGTTTACCCACTGCTCCGCAAACTGCTTTTTTAAAAGCAATCCAATATCCCTTATCCTCTAGTCACTTTTGTCACAGCTGTGCCATCGAGCCTGTCACATAGTGCTCAGATATTCATTGGGCCTCACACAATCCAAAAGTGTCCATCGTCCAAAAGTGTGTGCAGAGATTCAAAATCTCCCTTATCCTCTAGTCACTTTGGTCACAGCTGTGCCATCGAGCCTGTCACATAGCGCTCAGATATCAGTGGGCCTCACACAATCCAAAAGTGTACAGTGTCCAAAAGTGTGTGCAGAGATTCAAAATCTCCCTTATCCTCTAGTCACTTTGGTCACAGCTGTGCCATCGAGCCTGTCACATAGCGCTCAGATATCAGTGGGCCTCACACAATCCAAAAGTGTCCAGTGTCCAAAAGTGTGTGCAGAGATTCAAAATCTCCCTTATCCTCTAGTCACTTTGGTCACAGCTGTGCCATCGAGCCTGTCACATAGCGCTCAGATATCAGTGGGCCTCACACAATCCAAAAGTGTCCATCCAGTGTCCAAAAGTGTGTGCAGAGATTCAAAATCTCCCTTATCCTCTAGTCACTTTGGTCACAGCTGTGCCATCGAGCCTGTCACATAGCGCTCAGATATCAGTGGGCCTCACACAATCCAAAAGTGTCCAGTGTCCAAAAGTGTGTGCAGAGATTCAAAATCTCCCTTATCCTCTAGTCACTTTGGTCACAGCTGTGCCATCGAGCCTGTCACATAGCGCTCAGATATCAGTGGGCCTCACACAATCCAAAAGTGTCCAGTGTCCACAAGTGTCTGCAGAAATTCAAAATCTCCCCTGTCCTATAGACACCTTGTACCTTGTTTTACATTACTATATAGTTTGTTGGATTTTGTCTACATTTCTACCAAAAATGAGGAAGGCTGGTGGAAGAGGCCGTGGAATTGGGCAGGGGTTGGCAGCTGGTAATGATGGTGTTGGTGGTGGATCTGATGGTAGTGGCAAGAGCAAAATAGGACCGAATGCAGGAGGTGCTGACCCTGCGTCATCGTCTGGCTACATAAGGCCTCGAACGCTTAGTTTTCTAGGAGTTGGCAAACCGCTTTTAAAGCCAGAGCATCAGGAAAAAGTTTTGTCTTACATTGCTGACTCAGCCTCCAGCTCTATCGCCTCCTCTTTTTCAGTTGTAAAAAGTAAAAGCACTGAGTCGTCATTGGAGGCTCATGTTCATGAACCACACCTTTCCTTGTGTCCTTCACCCCAACCAAGATTGAAGGATGACGCAGGCCATACTACTGATTACTCCATGGAGCTGTTTTCACATACCATGCCTGGATTATCAAGTGAAATGGTGAATTACCCAGGCCAAGATGAATCTGACATGGAGTGCACTGATGCACAGCCGCTGATGGATGATTCTGCTGGTACATTCACTCAGAGCACTACATTGTCCTCGCAGTGTACAGAGCCAGATTCTGACCCTGATGAGACTCAGGTGCCCCTTCCCGCACACTATACCACCATACACAGTGACACAGAGGAAGGTGCACATGACATAGAAGAGGAGGTGATGGATGACCCAGTTGTTGACCCAGATTGGCATCCATTGGGGGAAGAGGGTGCTGCTTCCAATAGCTCAGATGAGGAGCATCCACAGCAGACATCGACATCGCAACAGCTGTTATCTGGCAGGCCCGGAGCACTCCAAAGACAGGTTCCAAACATCAAAAGAGTTGCTGGACAGCTTGTCCAGAGGGTCAAAAGATCACAGCGTGCTAGGCCGCAAAATGTCTGCCAAAGTAGGAAGAGTGCAGTGTGGCACTTTTTTGACCAAAATCCTCATGTTCAGGCCAAGGTTATCTGTAAGAAGTGTGCAAAGACCTTTAGCCGAGGGAAAAATCTGAAAAATTTGAATACCAGTTGCATGCTTAGACATTTAACCAGCATGCACTTGCAAGCGTGGACACAACACCAAACCTCAAGTGCCACATGTGCAACTGATCACAACGAAGGTAGTCAGCAACGCTACATTGTTTCCCCCACTGTAAGCCCACCGGTTAGCACAGCAGCAAATGTTGAGGTGTCGTTGCAAGACCACAGCAGTCAGGGAATCCCACTGTTATATCAATGAAAGACTGATTCTAGGCCATCAGAAAGAACACCAACTCCATCACCATCATCAACCCTCTCTCAGTCCGCCCTGTCCACCGCTACTTCCACCATATGCAGCTCTCAAGTCCAGCTCACCCTCCCAGACACTATGAGTAGGTCAAGAAAGTACTCAGTCTCTCATCCGCGTACACTGGGTTTGAACGCCCACATTGCCAAACTAATCTCGTTTGAGATGATGCCCTATCGGTTGGTGGAAAGCACAGCTTTCCGCGAACTCATGGCCTATGCAGTACCACGCTATGACCTACCCAGTCGCCACTTCTTCTCTCGCAAAGCCATCCCAGCCCTCCACCATCATGTGAAAGACCGCATTGTCCATGCACTCAAGCAGTCAGTGAGCGGAAAGGTGCACCTCACAACTGATGCATGGTCCAGTCGGCATGGCCAGGGCCGTTACGTGTCCATCACTGCGCACTGGGTTAATGTGGTGGATGCAGGGTCCACAGGGGACAGCGGTGGTGGGACAGTGCTGCCTAGCCCACGGTATAGGAAACAGTTGGCTGTAGGCGTTCGACCCTCCTCCTCCTCCTCCAGAAGCGAAAGCTCGTCCACAGAGCGCAGTCGTACGAGCACTCCATCTGCAGTTGCCACTGTTGCACACGATGTGTCCCCCTATCGAGCAGCTAGTGGAAAGCGTCAGCAGGCTGTGTTGCAGATTATGTGTTTGGGCGACAGACACACCGCCGAGGTGCTGGCCGAGTACTTGAAGCGACAAACTGAGTCATGGCTGGGCAGTGTACATCTTGAGGCAGGCAAGGTAGTTAGTGATAACGGCCGTAATTTTGTGGCAGCCATAGCCCTTTCAAAACTCAACCACATACCTTGCTTGGCTCACACCTTGAACCTGGTGGTGCAGTGCTTCCTCAAAAATTATCCGGAGTTAACAGCCCTGCTCCAGAAGGTGCGAAGACTGTGCGCGCACATCCGCCGGTCGCCTGTACACTCCGTTCGTATGCAGAAGCTGCAGCGATTGCTCCACCTTCCCAACCACCGCCTCATTATCGACATTGCAACAAGGTGGAACTCCACCCTGCCCATGGTGGAGCGGCTGTGCGAGCAGAGGCAGGCCATAATGCATTTGTGGGAGGATACACGGCCAGGCACTTTGAGAGCAGACATGGAGTTGACAGGTGTGCAGTGGCCGAAGCTGAAAGACCTTTGTAAAGTCCTTCAGTGTTTTGAGGAATGCACATGGCTGGTAAGCGCAGACGACGCCATCCTAAGCATGAGCATCCCACTTATGCGTCTGCTCATGCAAACTTTGACGCACCTTAAGGAGCAGGCGTCTGCAGCCAATGTTGATGAGGAGGAAGAGGAGGAGGGAATCCTTGATGACATTCAGCCATTGTCTGCTCAGGGACCTCTCCTGGACGAGGTGGAGGAAGAAGAGGAGGAGGAGGATGATGATGGTATGATTACTTAGGGGAGGAGGATGCATCTCGTGGGGCAAGTGAAAATGTTGGCGTGGCAAGGTCTGGTACAGGGTTTGTGCGTGACTGGAGGGATGTGGATTTGCCAGAAAGTGCTCCTCCACCCAGCACTCGCAGTGCATCATTGACACCGGGAACATTGGCCCACATGTCAGATTATGCCTTGCGGATCCTAAAAAGGGACCCCCGCATTGCCAAAATGATGAAAGATGATGACTACTGGTTGGCCAGCATCCTGGTTCCACGCTATAAAGGCAAATTACAAAACATCATGCCACAGGAGAACCTTGACCTAATATTGGCTAATAAACAAGCAACTCTGGTAAATCGGTTGCTTGAGGCATTCCCAGCACACAGCAGCGGTGATGGTTCTCACACGAGCCGTACGGGCCGGGGGCAGCTTGGCAGAGGTGTTCGTGGTGCACACAGCAGAAGTGGCGTTGGAGACAGGGGTTTCATGACAATGTTGTGGACTGATTTTTCAAATACCGCTCACACAACTGGTAATACTGCATCGATGGAAAGTGACAGGAGACAGCAGTTGTCAACTATGGTTACAAACTACTTTTCCTCCCATATCGATGTTCTCCCACACAGGTCATTCCCCTTTGACTATTGGGCCGCTAAACTGGACACCTGGCCTGAATTGGCCCAATATGCCTTACAGGAGCTCGCTTGCCCAGCTGCAAGTGTGCTATCGGAAAGAGTCTTCAGTGCAGCTGGATCAATCCTGACAGAAAAAAGGACTCGTCTGTCAACCCAAAATGTGGATGATCTAACCTTCATTAAAATGAACCACGCATGGGTTTCCAAGGATTTTGTCCCACCTTCCCCTGATGACACATAGGGTGACAGAAAAATGGCTTGCTTTGGTCCACCTCTTCCTGGTACTTCACCTATTTCGCCTTTTGCATCAGCTGAATGTCCAACATCAACATATGCCACTTTCTAAAACTCCCTAACTGTGCTGCCTCCCCCCCATGGCCAGGGTCGCCACCTAGCACACGACACCGTGCGAGTGCCGTTGCCCTGGACAGGTGGGTAGGCCGACTCTTGGGCGCGGGCACTGGCACAGGGTCCCTCATAGTGCAATCAAGTGTCTCTGACGGTGGTGGTGCACACCCGCCGTCAGACACACCGCTGTACTATAAGGGGCCCTGTGCCAGTACCGACGCCCACGAGTGGGCCCCCCTTGCTTGGGCAGGGCCCCAGCATTTGCAATCTTTACCTCTCCCTGCTCCTCCGCTGTGTAATCTGGGCCGTCAAATCCATACTGTGCCTGACACCGTCTGAGCCTGCCTCCTGATGTATAGACATATATTTTGAATGTGTACGCTATCCATACATGTTATCCGGGGATACGGTACCCTTTCTAACCTTTGTGCAATCACGTGCAATCCATACTGGGCCTAACACCATCTGAGCCTGCCTCCTGAGACATATATTTTGAATGTGTACGCTATCCATACATGTTATCCGGGGATACGGTACCCCTTCTAACCTTTGTGCAATCACGTGCAATCCATACTGGGCCTAACACCGTCTGAGCCTGCCTCCTGAGACATATATTTTGAATGTGTACACTATCCATACATGTTATCTGGGGATACGGTACCCTTTCTAACCTTTGTGCAATCACGTGCAATCCATACTGGGCCTAACACCGTCTGAGCCTGCCTCCTGAGACATATATTTTGAATGTGTACGCTATCCATACATGTTATCTGGGGATACGGTACCCTTTCTAACCTTTGTGCAATCACGTGCAATCCATACTGGGCCTAACACCGTCTGAGCCTGCCTCCTGAGACATATATTTTGAATGTGTACGCTATCCATACATGTTATCTGGGGATACGGTACCCTTTCTAACCTTTGTGCAATCACGTGCAATCCATACTGGGCCTAACACCGTATGAGCCTGCCTCCTGAGACATATATTTTGAATGTGTACGCTATCCATACATGTTATCTGGGGATACGGTACCCTTTCTAACCTTTGTGCAATCACGTGCAATCCATACTGGGCCTAACACCGTCTGAGCCTGCCTCCTGAGACATATATTTTGAATGTGTACGCTATCCATACATGTTATCTGGGGATACGGTACCCTTTCTAACCTTTGTGCATTCACGTGCAATCCATACTGGGCCTAACACTGTCTGAGCCTACCTCCTGAGACATATATTTTGAATGTGTACGCTATCCATACATGTTATCTGGGGATACGGTACCCTTTCTAACCTTTGTGCAATCACGTGCAATCCATACTGGGCCTAACACCGTCTGAGAATGATAGATGGGGCCCACCATACACTGGAACATTCCAAAGGTGGACATCAGACACTGGAGCAGCATTTACAGGGCCCATTATACACTAGAGCATTAGAAATGGGGCCCATTATGTTTGGAGCATTATTTGGGCCCATAAGACTGTAGAGCTTCATCCATGGGGACCAACATATACTGTAGCATTATGTGGAGCTCATCATATACTGTTTCAAACATTATATGGGACCAATGATTCTGTATGGAGAAATAGATGGGCCTCGTCATGAGATGTAAAAAGTGAGGTATTTTTCATTGTACTATACCGCTATTTCTCTGCCGTATCGGAGCATGATGAGTTGTGGTATGTGTTAAAGGGGCGCTCTTTCGCCCAGGGCACATGAAAACCTGGAGCCAGCCCTCCCCCCCCACAGTCTGTAGCCAAATAACCCCCATTTTTCAGTGCGTAACTTGTATTATGAAGTTAATTAAGGTTGACAAGCTTAAGTAAGAAGAATTGATGCTTTTGGCATTCAAATGGGAACTGTTGGTGTGTTTCCTGTCTTCCTCTCACTGCCGACTTTTATTCCCCATTGACTTACATTGGGTTTCGTGTTTCGGGACGACCCCGACTTTTCCCTATAATCGGACGATCTTGCTCGACCCGACTTTTGGAAAAGTCGGGTTTCACGAAACGAAACGCGACCCTAAAAAAACAAAAGTCGCTCAACTCTAGTTGTAATGCCTAAGTAAAATATTCAATTGTTCCATATATTTGCATTCTTATTTTTTTGTCATGCCATATGCATGAGAGATTTAAATAGACATTTCTAAAGTCATCTTTCTGTATAGTTTACCACTGCTGCCACAAGGAAAAGGTCAATTTTGCTGATATTGGTGGTGGGAAAATTTAATTAGGCTTTTAGCATATGAGGAAGGAAACACTGAGATATTACTACTGTAACTGGTGAAGAAGGGATCAACAAAGGTTTTGTCATGATCCAGGATGGGGTTTGTCTTTGGCCCGTCCTGGTCAGACAGGGGTTAATTGTTTCTGCCTCTCTCTGGCAGAGGGCGGCTATTTAACACTAGAACTACCGCATGTTTCATAATACCTATAACTACCATTAGGGGTCATTTTGACCCCCATTCAAAAGTACTGACTCTGGAGTAAAAATAACTTTTTTGTTGCCAAAAAATTAAAGAACATTTATTTTAACTTAGTAGGAACAGTGTTAAGATCAAGTACAGCATGCATTTTCCTTTTACATGGTCATAGCATGCGGTGTCCAACAGTTAACACAAACAGTACTTTCTTCCACTTTCCCAGTGCATTTTCCACAAACTGGTTTGTTACAGCTTGCGCAAGTTTTAGTTGTTTTGTTTTCGTTGCATCTTCCAATTCCACATTTTCGACACTTGCGGATTTCTTGTCCTTTTGTTTGTGGTTCAGACATTGCGGATGATAGGCCACTTCTTCTGACTCATTTTCAGATAAATTCTGAAGATATTTCAAAATGTCATCACTTGTCAGACCCCTCTGCTTACTTATGCTTCAAATTATACTTCGCAAAAAGGGACTTGTAAGATCGCAAAAGTAATAAAACAACACTGTACAAACATGCAGAGTTGTAGCTTCAACTGTAATATTTGCTACTGAAGTGCAGACAGAAATCGCTACAAGAGACATGGATCAAACATGTTCAGACAAGTTTAGATAAAACAAAATGCTGAATCATCCTTGATATGCAAAGATACAATTATACTCTACAACTAGGGAGAAGCACTGTGATTTTCTGTACTCTGTAATATTAGGTGACTTGCCTACAACTACTTTTATATATGGGGTCAAATTGACCCCTTCAGTACTTATAGGTATGAATTGTAAAATCTGGGCCCCTGAAAAAGTTACAATTCATTTTTGTGTCCTAAAATATACACTACCATGAATAAATAAAAGTCGCAAAAAGTCAGAACTCATTTGTTAAAATTTTAGAAATTATAGGAAAAAGAAATAGCAAAAGGGTCAAAATGACCCCTTCAGTAGTTCTAGTTTTAATGCTCACTTACCCTAGGTCCGGTGTCAGTTATACTCCTGCCCTCATGCGTACGTGTGCCTTGTGCCTGATAACTTGTTGCTTGTTTGGTTTTGATCCGGTTCTGTCCCTGTTAAGAGTTCTGCCTGTCCCTCTTGTACTACGCTACCTCTCTGTGTATGACCCTCTGCCTGTGACTTGACTACTCTCTGCTCGTCCATCTGGTACCGCACAGCCCTCTCCGTGTACGAACCCTTGCTTGTCTGACCTGCGTTTTCCTCTCCTCTACAACAGTTTCCCTGCAGTAGGTACATTTCATCATCTGCAGCAGTAGGACGCTAAGCCCCGCCCCCTGCAGTCACATGATCGTAGGTCCTGGGACTCCTTACTATTTTTAGTGCCGCAGGTCCTGTCTGCTTGAACAATCACTACAGTATTGGACCCCGCGCTCTCCCATAGTGTGGGTAAGTCACCCTGCTCTGCATGGCAGTTTGCTGATGCTGACAGGGTCCTGACATTAGAATCCTGACATTATAACTGACCGTTATCATTTTTTTTTTCTCCGTTCCCCTTCTGTGTGTGATGGATCCTATGCACGCTCTTTCTGAGCAGGTAAAGCAGTTGACTCAGATGTCTCAGAAATTCCTGGGGGAACAACTAGCCCTGGCTCAGTCTCAGCAGCTGATCGCTGACACTGTGCAGGGGGTTTATTATCGGGGGCTCGGGATGTTACATTATTTTCCCCGATTCTCCGGTTAAGTTACCAGATACCTTTTCTGGAGATAAAAAGGAATTCAAAGTTTTCAAGGAGGGCTGTAAGCTTTTTTTTTTTCATTGAGACCACACTCTTCTGGGGATGAAAGTCAGAGAGTGGGGGACGTTATGTCTCTGCTAAGGGGAGCCCCCCAGGCTTAGGCTTTCTCCCTTCTGACCACTGCCCCTGAGCGTATGACTATGGATGCACTTTTTGAGGCCCTGGGGCATATTTAAGATGAGCCTGATCGGATGCGTATGGCTGAGGACATGGTGATGAGTGTGTGCCAGGGGAAGCACTCAGCCGAGTAGTTTTGCTTAGAGTTCTGACGCTGCGCTGCTGAGGTCTTTTGGAATGATGCCGCCCTCCAGGGCTTGTTCTGTAGAGGCCTGTCTGAACATCTGAAAGATGCCTTGGCTCTCCACCCTCCGCCTGATTCCCTGGAGGAGGCTATGACACAGGCCGTCTGAATGGATCGCAGGCTACGGGCAAGGGGAGTGATGCAGATTGAGACCCCATTATTCTCCCAAGGAAGGGGAGCCAGTCCTACATTGGAAACCATGGAGATGGGAACCATCAACCTCAAAGAGAAAGAAAGGAGACAACAGCGCTTGGGAAAATGCTGTTTTCACTGTGGCGATTCTGGACATTGGAGAAAGGATTGACCCTCCTGCCCACTGACCAACAAGCGACTGAGCCTGGGTGATTGTCGTGGAGGTCACCCAGGTTCTCAGGTACCCTTTTCTCCATTTTCAAAAATGTTGTTGCAAGTGAAACTTTGTTGTGGGAGTGTCTCCACATCCACTTCAGCCTTTGTGGATTGCAGATCGTCATTGAACTTTATTGACTCTGACTTGGTGTCCATGTGTAAGTTAGGGACAGTTAGGCTAGAGACTCCTATCCATGTTGTTGCCATTGACAAAACACCACTGGCTAAGAATTGCATCATATTTCTTACAGAGGAGTTTCTCCTTAAAGTGAGTTCCTTGCACCAGGAACATATTTCATGCTTTGTTATGGACAACCTGCCTGCGGGATTGGTGTTGGGGTTCCCCTGGTTACAATTACATAATCCTGTGATTAATTGGGAATCTCAGGACATTGTTAAATGGGGTCCCTATTGTTCTGAAAAATGTCTTGCTACTGTGTCTGTGTCGTCCGTTGGTCTGGAAGGTATTCCGGAGTATCTAAAAGACTATACGGATGTTTTCTCTGAAAAGGAGGCTGAAGTTTTACCACCACACCGCCCATTTGATTGTGCCATTGACCTGGTTCCAGGTGCTAGTTTGCCCAAGGCCCGCTTGTATAACCTTTCAGGTCCCAAGCGGGCTGCTATGAAGGAATACATTTACGAGAGTCTCCGTCAGGGACACATTCGCCCTTCTGTCTCTCCTGTGGCGGCGGGGTTCTTTTTCGTATAGAAAAAAGACGGTGGTTTGCGCCCAGGCCTCGATTTTCGAGAGTTAAATAAGATAACTGTGAGAAATACGTATCCCCTCCCACTTATTCCTGATTTGTACAATCAGTTGTCCGGAGCTAAGTGGTTTTTGAAATTAGATCTACGGGGAGCGTATAACCTTATCTGAGTCCAGGAAGGAGATAAGTGGAAAACTGCTTTTCTCACTACTGAAGGGTTGTTTGAAAATTTGGTCATGCCTTTCGGTCTGACCAATGCTCCAGCGGTCTTCCAAAATTTCATTAATCACGTGTTCTCTGATTTTATTTGGCGTTTTATGGTTGTGTATTTGGATGACATACTGATCTACTCACCATATTCAGGCAGTTCTCCAAAGGCTTCGGGAGAACTGTCTCTTTGCTAAACTAGAGAAATGTTTATTTTTTGTTCAGGAACTGTCTTTTCTGGGATTCATTGTGTCTGCTGAGGGGTATCACATGGATCCTAATAAGGTGCAGGCCATTGTCGATTGGGTTCAACCTTGTGATTTGAAGGCTCTGAAGTGTTTCCTAGGATTTGCCTATTATTATCGCAAATTTATAAGGGGGTTCTCACAGGTGGTTAAACCCCTCACAGACATGACTCAAAAGGGGGCCGATATCAAGAATTGGTCAGCCGCAGCGATAGCGGTGTTTCAGTTTTTTAAAAAATGTTTCATGTCTGCTCCGGTTCTTATTCAACCGGACCCATCTGAACCATTTATTGTTGAGGTGGACGCCTCAGAGGTGGGGATGGGGGCGGTATTGTCCCAAGGACCCACCACTTTGACTATTTTGAGACCCTGCGCATTTTTCTCGAAGAAATTCTCCCCTGCAGAGAGAAACTATGATGTTCGGAATCGAGAACTTCTGGCCGTGAAGTTGGCCTTTGAAGAATGGAGGCATTTTTTGGAGGGGGCTGTCCATCCTATAACCGTAATTATGGACCACAAGAACCTAGTTTACATTGAGTCAGCTAAAAGCTTGACTCCTAGACAGGCTAGATGGTCACTTTTTTTTCCTGATTCTACTTCTCTATCACTTTTCGGCCAGGATCCAAAAATGTCAGAGCTGATGCCTTGTCACGCAGTCTAGATCCGGTGTCCCCCAAACCTCCATCCTCCATTCTTCAGCCCGGGGTGGTGGTGGCAGGTATTTCTAATATGTTGGAACGGGAGATTCAGGAAGCCCAGTCTCTTGTACATCCGGCTAAGCCGGTGGTTAAACTTTTCGGACCAGCTCAATTTCGTCTCAAGGTCATCTGGGTGTTCCACAAATCAGTTCTGGGTGGACATCCAGGGATCTCAGCTACCCGGAAGGCAATCGCTAGAATATTCTGGTGGTCTTCTTTTGCCTCTGATGTTGGGGAATATGTGTCTGCTTGTGATGTTTGTGCCCGTGCGAAAACACCCAATAACCGGCCGCCGGGGAATTGGTACCACTGCCAATTCCCGAGAGACCATGGACTCATTTATCCACGGATGTCTAAGGGTAATACCGTCGTTTGGGTT
Source organism: Dendrobates tinctorius (assembly GCF_039654945.1). Lineage (NCBI taxonomy): Eukaryota > Metazoa > Chordata > Amphibia > Anura > Dendrobatidae > Dendrobates > Dendrobates tinctorius. Next base: position 20,511,213 of record NW_027361732.1, on the reverse strand, counting down.
GTGGTGGACAGGTTTAGTAAGCAGGCACATTTTGCGCCCTTGGCGGCTCTACCTGATGCGGAGACGTTGTCCAGATTGTTTGTTGAGCATGTGGTGCGGTTGCATGGGGTACCCTTGAATGTGGTGTCTGATTGGGGAGTGCAGTTTGTTTCCAGATTTTGGTGGGAATTTTGTAAGAGGTTGGGTATTGGTCTGTCCTTTTCATCCGCTTACCATCCAGAGACTAATGGGCAAACTGAGCAGACCAATCAGTCTCTTGGATAAATTCTGCGTTGTTTGACCTCAGCCCGACAGGATGATTGGTGTACTGCGTTTGGCCGAGTTTGCGTTTAACAACCGCATTAACCAGTCTACGGGTACATCTCCCTTTTTCTGCAACTATGGGTTTCATCCACATTTTGGAGAGTTTTCCCGTTTGGACTCTAGGTGTCCTGGGGCGGATGAGACTATCCAATGGTTGGGGGGAGGTATAGCTGGAGGTCCAGAGTAATATTACAAAGGCCCAGGATAAATATAAGTTTTTTGCAGACAAAAAATGGTCCGTGGGGCAGGTGTTCCAGGTTGGGGATAAGGTATGTTTATCTACCAAGAATATAAGGCTCAAGGTCCCCTCTGCGAAGCTTGGTCCTAAATTTATTGGTCCCTATGAAATTACCAAAGCGGATAACCCGGTGGCTTTTTGGTTGCGTCTCCCGCCATCTCTACAGATCCCCAATGTCTTCCATAGGGCCCTTTTGAAACCTGCGGGGTCCTGTGGGGAGGGGTCATCGTCTTCCCTGCCACCGGTTTTGGTAGACGGACAGTCACAGTACGAGGTGGAACGTATTGTTGACTCTAGGTTGGTCTGTCATGCCCTTCAATATCTTGTACATTGGAAAGGTTACAGTCCTGAAGGTCGGTCTTGGGTTCCTGCTCGCTCGGTTCATGCGGATCGGTTGGTCCGGGCCTTTCACGCCAAGTATCCTGAGAGACCCACGGGTCCAGTGGCCCCCCGTTGAGAGGAGGTTACTGTCATGATCCAGGATGGGGTTTGTCTTTGGCCCATCCTGATCAGACAGGGGTTAATTGTTTCTGCCTCTCTCTGGCAGAGGGCGGCTTTATAACGCTCACTTGACCTAGATCCATGTCAGTTATACTCCTGCCCTTGGCTAAGTTAGTTGACCTTGTGCATACGTGTACCTTGTGCCTGATAACTTGTTGCTTGTTTGGTTGTGATCCGGTTCTGTCCCTGTTACGAGTTCTGCCTGTCCCTCTTGTACTGCGCTACCTCTCTGTGTATGACCCTCTGCCTGTGACTTGACTATTCTCTGCTAGTCCCTCTGGTACCGCACAGCCCTCTCTGTGTATGAACGCTCCCTTGTCTGACCTGCGTTTTCCTCTCCTCTACAACAGTTTACCTGCAGTAGGTACATTTCATCATCTGCAGCAGTAGGATGCTAAGCCCCACCCCCTGCAGTCACATGATCGTAGGTCCTGGGACTCCTTACTATTTTCAGTGCCGCAGGTCCTGTCTGCTTGAACCATCACTACAGTTTGCCGACGCTGATAATGTCCTGACATTAAAGTCCTGACAGGTTTATTTTTTAAGCTGAGAAATACCAACCAGAGTGAAGACATTAATTATGCCACTTGTAAAAATAAAATTGTTTATTTCTAGTATTACCATAAAGAGTGCCGTGCCCTTTATTCTTACATGTTTATTTACTCAGTTTGAATGTAATAATTTTGAAAGGAAATAACCAGTCTTTATTGGGTAAATGATAATTTCTTATAGTAATTTATGCTCATGGCCTTTAATGCAAAATTAATCACAATGTCCCATATCTAATTTTTGCCATTTATTTTTAATTGTTTCAAACATTGCCTTTTTTATTGAAAATATTTATTTTTTTTTTTACTAATGTCCTCTTAATGACATTACCCCTTTATGCCCTGATTTCAATGCCTACTTTTTCTACACTTATAGCTTTACACTTCTAAACTCAAATAATTGTATACCAAGCCACATTGGGGAGGTGTGGGTCAATTTCTCTGTTATATAGATGAGTGAATTAGTTTGAGAAGAGTAAAATCCATCAAACTTTTTTTGTGTATTTTTGCTGCCATTTTGCTGAATTCTACATGTTTGAGGAATGATTTAAAAAATATCTCACCTCTCACTCGTCCTATCACTGTTGCAGACTCGATTTTGCTCTATTTTGACCTCATCTTTTCCTCTGCGAGTGACGTCCTTTTCTGGGATCTTCTCTCTGCAACTGGCTTTTTTTTACTGAATATACCCTTGATCAGGGGCAGACATATCATGAGAGCAACCTCTGCAACTGTACAGGGGCCCAAGCGATAAGGAGGCCCACTTCACTTTCCAGAGCAGGTGAAATTGACATTATAATGAGCTATTGGACTTCAAAGGGCTTATAAACTGTTCTTGCCCAGGTGATATGTTCTGTCTGTGTCCGTTCCTACCCCTGATATCACACTGTATGTTGAGAAATTACAATCTGACGACATGTATTGCTCAAGGCCTAGTCAGTGTCTTGTGTGATTCACATAGGGATATCATTATGCACATTGTGACATCAAAGGCAAACCAAAAGCAGAATAATGGTGTTGGAAGTGGATGTCATCGAAGGTAAAAAAAGAGGTCAAATGGTGCTTTGTGATGACTGGACTGGGAGAGCAAGTGGCAGAGGCACAGGTGAGCATATAGGTAAGTGTTATTTTTCCCACACTTTTTTTTAATTTAGTGACTCAGAAAAAATCAAGAAACATCCCATTTGCCGTGAATAACTTTGAATCAAATTCCTGGCCAAAGTAGAGTGAACTGCTAAACTTGAATTTTGGCAGATTCACACATCACTATTATGATATGGTATGATTCATTATAATTAGAGTTGAGCGACTTTTGGTTTTTTAGGGTCGCGTTTCGTTTCGTGAAACCCGACTTTTCCAAAAGTCGGGTCGAGCAAGATCGTCCGATTATAGGGAAAAGTCGGGGTCGTCCCGAAACACGAAACCCAATGTAAGTCAATGGGGAATAAAAGTTGGCAGTGAGAGGAGGACAGGAAACACACCAACATTGCCCATTTGAATGCCAAAAGCATCAATTCTTCTTACTTAAGCTTGTCAGCCTTAATTAACTTCATAATACAAGTTACGCACTGAAAAATGGGGGTTATTTGGCTACAGAATGTGGGGGGGAGGGCTGGCTCCAGGTATTCATGTGCCCTGGGCGAAAGAGCGCCCCTTTAACACATACCACAACTCATCATGCTCCGATACGGCAGAGAAATAGCGGTATAGTACAATGAAAAATACCTCACTTTTTACATCTCATGACGAGGCCCATCTATTTCTCCATACAGAATCATTGGTCCCATATAATGTTTGAAACAGTATATGATGAGCTCCACATAATGCTACAGTATATGTTGGTCCCCATGGATGAAGCTCTACAGTCTTATGGGCCCAAATAATGCTCCAAACATAATGGGCCCCATTTCTAATGCTCTAGTGTATAATGGGCCCTGTAAATGCTGCTCCAGTGTCTGATGTCCACCTTTGGAATGTTCCAGTGTATGGTGGGCCCCATCTATCATTATCAGACGGTGTTAGGCCCAGTATGGATTGCACGTGATTGCACAAAGGTTAGAAAGGGTACCGTATCCCCAGATAACATGTATGGATAGCGTACACATTCAAAATATATGTCTCAGGAGGTAGGCTCAGACAGTGTTAGGCCCAGTATGGATTGCACGTGATTGCACAAAGGTTAGAAAGGGTACCGTATCCCCAGATAACATGTATGGATAGCGTACACATTCAAAATATATGTCTCAGGAGGCAGGCTCAGACGGTGTTAGGCCCAGTATGGATTGCACGTGATTGCACAAAGGTTAGAAAGGGTACCGTATCCCCAGATAACATGTATGGATAGCGTACACATTCAAAATATATGTCTCAGGAGGCAGGCTCAGACGGTGTTAGGCCCAGTATGGATTGCACGTGATTGCACAAAGGTTAGAAAGGGTACCGTATCCCCGGATAACATGTATGGATAGCGTACACATTCAAAATATATGTCTCAGGAGGCAGGCTCAGACGGTGTTAGGCCCAGTATGGATTGCACGTGATTGCACAAAGGTTAGAAAGGGTACCGTATCCCCAGATAACATGTATGGATAGCGTACACATTCAAAACATATGTCTCAGGAGGCAGGCTCAGACGGTGTTAGGCCCAGTATGGATTGCACGTGATTGCACAAAGGTTAGAAAGGGTACCGTATCCCCAGATAACATGTATGGATAGCGTACACATTCAAAATATATGTCTCAGGAGGCAGGCTCAGACGGTGTTAGGCCCAGTATGGATTGCACGTGATTGCACAAAGGTTAGAAAGGGAACCGTATCTCAAGATAACATGTATGGATAGCGTACACATTCAAAATATATGTCTCAGGAGGCAGGCTCTGACGGTGTTAGGCCCAGTATGGATTGCACGTGATTGCACAAAGGTTAGAAAGGGTACCGTATCCCCAGATAACATGTATGGATAGCGTACACATTCAAAATATATGTCTCAGGAGGTAGGCTCAGACGGTGTTAGGCCCAGTATGGATTGCACGTGATTGCACAAAGGTTAGAAAGGGTACCGTATCCCCAGATAACATGTATGGATAGCGTACACATTCAAAATATATGTCCCAGGAGGCAGGCTCAGACGGTGTTAGGCCCAGTATGGATTGCACGTGATTGCACAAAGGTTAGAAAGGCTACCGTATCCCCAGATAACATGTATGGATAGCGTACACATTCAAAATATATGTCTCAGGAGGCAGGCTCAGACGGTGTTAGGCCCAGTATGGATTGCACGTGATTGCACAAAGGTTAGAAAGGGTACCGTATCCCCGGATAACATGTATGGATAGCGTACACATTCAAAATATATGTCTCAGGAGGCAGGCTCAGACGGTGTTAGGCCCAGTATGGATTGCACGTGATTGCACAAAGGTTAGAAAGGGTACCGTATCCCCGGATAACATGTATGGATAGCGTACACATTCAAAATATATGTCTATACATCAGGAGGCAGGCTCAGACGGTGTCAGGCACAGTATGGAATTGACGGCCCAGATTACACAGCGGAGGAGCAGGGAGCGGTAAAGATTGCAAATGCTGGGGCCCTGCCCAAGCAAGGGGAGCCCACTCGTGGGCGTCGGTACTGGCACTGGGCCCCTCATAGTACAGCGGTGTGTCTGACGGCGGGTGTGCACCACCACCGTCAGAGACACTTGATTGCACTATGAGGGACCCTGTGCCAGTGCCCGCGCCCAAGAGTCGGCCTACCCACCTGTCCAGGGCAACGGCACTCGCACGGTGTCGTGCGCTAGGTGGTGACCCCGGCCATGGGGGGGAGGCAGCACAGTTAGGGAGTTTTAGAAAGTGGCATATGTTGATGTTGGACATTCAGCTGATGCAAAAGGCGAAATAGGTGAAGTACCAGGAAGAGGTGGACCAAAGCAAGCCATTTTTCTGTCACCCTATGTGTCATCAGGGGAAGGTGGGACAAAATCCTTGGAAACCCATGCATGGTTCATTTTAATGAAGGTTAGATCATCCACATTTTGGGTTGACAGACGGGTCCTTTTTTCTGTCAGGATTGATCCAGCTGCACTGAAGACTCTTTCCGATAGCACACTTGCAGCTGGGCAAGCGAGCTCCTGTAAGGCATATTGAGCCAATTCAGGCCAGGTGTCCAGTTTAGCGGCCCAATAGTCAAAGGGGAATGACCTGTGTGGGAGAACATCGATATGGGAGGAAAAGTAGTTTGTAACCATAGTTGACAACTGCTGTCTCCTGTCACTTTCCATCGATGCAGTATTACCAGTTGTGTGAGCGGTATTTGAAAAATCAGTCCACAACATTGTCATGAAACCCCTGTCTCCAACGCCACTTCTGCTGTGTGCACCACGAACACCTCTGCCAAGCTGCCCCCGGCCCGTACGGCTCGTGTGAGAACCATCACCGCTGCTGTGTGCTGGGAATGCCTCAAGCAACCGATTTACCAGAGTTGCTTGTTTATTAGCCAATATTAGGTCAAGGTTCTCCTGTGGCATGATGTTTTGTAATTTGCCTTTATAGCGTGGATCCAGGATGCTGGCCAACCAGTAGTCGTCATCGTTCATCATTTTGGCAATGCGGGGGTCCCTTTTTAGGATCCGCAAGGCATAATCTGACATGTGGGCCAATGTTCCCGGTGTCAATGATGCACTGCAAGTGCTGGGTGGAGGAGCACTTTCTGGCAAATCCACATCCCTCCAGTCACGCACAAACCCTGTGCCAGACCTTGCCACGCCAACATTTTCACTTGCCCCACGAGATGCATCCTCCTCCCCTAAGTAATCATCCCCATCATCATCCTCCTCCTCCTCTTCTTCCTCCACCTCGTCCAGGAGAGGTCCCTGAGCAGACAATGGCTGAATGTCATCAAGGATTCCCTCCTCCTCTTCCTCCTCATCAACATTGGCTGCAGACGCCTGCTCCTTAAGGTGCGTCAAAGTTTACATGAGCAGACGCATAAGTGGGATGCTCATGCTTAGGATGGCGTCGTCTGCGCTTACCAGCCATGTGCATTCCTCAAAACACTGAAGGACTTTACAAAGGTCTTTCAGCTTTGACCACTGCACACCGGTCAACTCCATGTCTGCTCTCAAAGTGCCTGGCCGTGTATCCTCCCACAAATGCATTATGGCCTGCCTCTGCTCGCACAGCCGCTCCACCATGTGCAGGGTGGAGTTCCACCTTGTTGCAATGTCGATAATGAGGCGGTGGTTGGGAAGGTGGAGCAATCGCTGCAGCTTCTGCATACGAACGGAGTGTACAGGCGACCGGCGGATGTGCGCGCACAGTCTTCGCACCTTCTGGAGCAGGGCTGTTAACTCCGGATAATTTTTGAGGAAGCACTGCACCACCAGGTTCAAGGTGTGAGCCAAGCAAGGTATGTGGCTGAGTTTTGAAAGGGCTATGGCTGCCACAAAATTACGGCCGTTATCACTAACTACCTTGCCTGCCTCAAGATGTACACTGCCCAGCCATGACTCAGTTTGTCGCTTCAAGTACTCGGCCAGCACCTCGGCGGTGTGTCTGTCGCCCAAACACATCATCTGCAACACAGCCTGCTGACGCTTTCCACTAGCTGCTCGATAGGGGGACACATCGTGTGCAACAGTGGCAGCTGCAGATGGAGTGCTCGTACGACTGCGCTCTGTGGACGAGCTTTCGCTTCTGGAGGAGGAGGAGGAGGGTCGAACGCCTACAGCCAACTGTTTCCTATACCGTGGGCTAGGCAGCACTGTCCCACCACCGCTGTCCCCTGTGGACCCTGCATCCACCACATTAACCCAGTGCGCAGTGATGGACACGTAACGGCCCTGGCCATGCCGACTGGACCATGCATCAGTTGTGAGGTGCACCTATCCACTCACTGACTGCTTGAGTGCATGGACAATGCGGTCTTTCACATGATGGTGGAGGGCTGGGATGGCTTTGCGAGAGAAGAAGTGGCGACTGGGTAGGTCATAGCGTGGTATTGCATAGGCCATGAGTTCGCGGAAAGCTGTGCTTTCCACCAACCGAAAAGGCATCATCTCAAACGAGATTAGTTTGGCAATGTGGGCGTTCAAACCCAGTGTACGCGGATGAGAGACTGAGTACTTTCTTGACCTACTCATAGTGTCTGGGAGGGTGAGCTGGACTTGAGAGCTGCATATGGTGGAAGTAGTGGTGGACAGGGCGGACTGAGAGAGGGTTGATGATGGTGATGGAGTTGGTGTTCTTTCTGATGGCCTAGAATCAGTCTTTCGTTGATATAACAGTGGGATTCCCTGACTGCTGTGGTCTTGCAACGACACCTCAACATTTGCTGCTGTGCTAACCGGTGGGCTTACAGTGGGGGAAACAATGTAGCGTTGCTGACTACCTTCGTTGTGATCAGTTGCACATGTGGCACTTGAGGTTTGGTGTTGTGTCCACGCTTGCAAGTGCATGCTGGTTAAATGTCTAAGCATGCAACTGGTATTCAAATTTTTCCCTCGGCTAAAGGTCTTTGCGCACTTCTTACAGATAACCTTGGCCTGATCATGAGGATTTTGGTCAAAAAAGTGCCACACTGCACTCTTCCTACTTTGGCAGACATTTTGCGGCCTAGCACGCTGTGATCTTTTGACCCTCTGGACAAGCTGTCCAGCAACTCTTTTGATGTTTGGAACCTGTCTTTGGAGTGCTCCGGGCCTGCCAGATAACAGCTGTTGCGATGTCGATGTCTGCTGTGGATGCTCCTCATCTGAGCTATTGGAAGCAGCACCCTCTTCCCCCAATGGATGCCAATCTGGGTCAACAACTGGGTCATCCATCACCTCCTCTTCTATGTCATGTGCACCTTCCTCTGTGTCACCGTGTATGGTGGTATAGTGTGCGGGAAGGGGCACCTGAGTCTCATCAGGGTCTGAATCTGGCTCTGTACACTGCGAGGACAATGTAGTGCTCTGAGTGAATGTACCAGCAGAATCATCCATCAGCGGCTGTGCATCAGTGCACTCCATGTCAGATTCATCTTGGCCTGGGTAATTCACCATTTCACTTGATAATCCAGGCATGGTATGTGAAAACAGCTCCATGGAGTAATCAGTAGTATGGCCTGCGTCATCCTTCAATCTTGGTTGGGGTGAAGGACACAAGGAAAGGTGTGGTTCATGAACATGAGCCTCCAATGACGACTCAGTGCTTTTACTTTTTACAACTGAAAAAGAGGAGGCGATAGAGCTGGAGGCTGAGTCAGCAATGTAAGACAAAACTTTTTCCTGATGCTCTGACTTTAAAAGCGGTTTGCCAACTCCTAGAAAACTAAGCGTTCGAGGCCTTATGTAGCCAGACGATGCGCAGGGTCAGCACCTCCTGCATTCGGTCCTATTTTGCTCTTGCCACTACCATCAGATCCACCACCAACACCATCATTACCAGCTGCCAACCCCCGCCCAATTCCACGGCCTCTTCCACCAGCCTTCCTCATTTTTGGTAGAAATGTAGACAAAATCCAACAAACTATATAGTAATGTAAAGCAAGGTACAAGGTGTCTATAGGACAGGGGAGATTTTGAATTTCTGCAGACACTTGTGGACACTGGACACTTTTGGATTGTGTGAGGCCCACTGATATCTGAGCGCTATGTGACAGGCTCGATGGCACAGCTGTGACCAAAGTGACTAGAGGATAAGGGAGATTTTGAATCTCTGCACACACTTTTGGACACTGGATGGACACTTTTGGATTGTGTGAGGCCCACTGATATCTGAGCGCTATGTGACAGGCTCGATGGCACAGCTGTGACCAAAGTGACTAGAGGATAAGGGAGATTTTGAATCTCTGCACACACTTTTGGACACTGGACACTTTTGGATTGTGTGAGGCCCACTGATATCTGAGCGCTATGTGACAGGCTCGATGGCACAGCTGTGACCAAAGTGACTAGAGGATAAGGGAGATTTTGAATCTCTGCACACACTTTTGGACACTGGACACTTTTGGATTGTGTGAGGCCCACTGATATCTGAGCGCTATGTGACAGGCTCGATGGCACAGCTGTGACCAAAGTGACTAGAGGATAAGGGAGATTTTGAATCTCTGCACACACTTTTGGACACTGGATGGACACTTTTGGATTGTGTGAGGCCCACTGATATCTGAGCGCTATGTGACAGGCTCGATGGCACAGCTGTGACCAAAGTGACTAGAGGATAAGGGAGATTTTGAATCTCTGCACACACTTTTGGACACTGGACACTTTTGGATTGTGTGAGGCCCACTGATATCTGAGCGCTATGTGACAGGCTCGATGGCACAGCTGTGACCAAAGTGACTAGAGGATAAGGGAGATTTTGAATCTCTGCACACACTTTTGGACACTGGACACTTTTGGATTGTGTGAGGCCCACTGATATCTGAGCGCTATGTGACAGGCTCGATGGCACAGCTGTGACCAAAGTGACTAGAGGATAAGGGAGATTTTGAATCTCTGCACACACTTTTGGACACTGGATGGACACTTTTGGATTGTGTGAGGCCCACTGATATCTGAGCGCTATGTGACAGGCTCGATGGCACAGCTGTGACCAAAGTGACTAGAGGATAAGGGAGATTTTGAATCTCTGCACACACTTTTGGACACTGGACACTTTTGGATTGTGTAAGGCCCAATGAATATCTGAGCGCTATGTGACAGGCTCGATGGCACAGCTGTGACAAAAGTGACTAGAGGATAAGGGAGATTGGATTGCTTTTAAAAAAGCAGTTTGCGGAGCAGTGGGTAAACAGCAATGCAGGAATGTCAGGAAGCCTTAGAAGGCAGCCCAACAACCAACACCACTGATACACCACTATATAGCCTCCCCTTGCACTGCACACACAGTGACTGGTGTGTTGTGCAGGCCAAATTGCTAGCAGCAGAAGCAGTTTTTTTTCTTCTCAGTAGGACAAAAAAAAAAAATTGGGATTGCTTTTAAAAAAGCAGTTTGCGGAGCAGTGGGTAAACAGCAATGCAGGAATGTCAGGAAGCCTTAGAAGGCAGCCCAACAACCAACACCACTGATACACCACTATATAGCCTCCCCTTGCACTGCACACACAGTGACTGGTGTGTTGTGCAGGCCAAATCGCTAGCAGCAGAAGCAGTTTTTTTGTCTTCTTCCCTGCCTAACGCTCTCCCTACAGAATCAGCAGCAACCTCTCCCTATACTAAGATCGGCAGAAGTAAGATGGCGGTCGGCGTGCACGCCCTTTTATACCCCTGTGACGCCCACCAAAGCAAGCCAATCACTTGCTTGCCCTTCTGAAAGATGGTGGTGACCCGTGCCTATGTCATCACGTTGCCCACAGTGTCCGTGGTTCCTGATTGGCTGAAAAAGAGCGCAAAACAAACTTTTGAAACGCGACTTTGGCGCGTAAGTCGCCGACCTCGTGGCCGACCTCATCCTAGGGTCGGGTTTTGTTTCATGAAACCCGACTTTGCCAAAAGTCGGCGACTTTTGAATTTTTTCGACCCGTTTCACTCAACTCTAGTGACAATATTTAAGAAAAAAAAACTTGTCTATTCCAAAATAATCTCCGAATTTAACATTTTTTAAAGGTAGGTAAATAATGGCATTTATAAAAATTTTTTTTACATATACACCACTTTCTAAATCTGAACAAATTGTCAGCAGGAATAATTAGCTTGTCACTTGCTCAAAAATGTGTACATTGATTTTAAACGTCACACACAGATAACATAAAGCCAGCATGTTGCAATTATAGATAGGAGATGACTTTTGACAAAGTTAAGCTTCCATCACCCATATCTTCTTTTATCGAGGTATACCCGGTGTTAAGACTGGCAAATCTCAGTTGCAACAACAATTATGTGCTGATGGATAAACTGACAGAATATATATCAGGGCTTATGTTTATGTAAAGGGAACAAATAAAAACTGCTAAAAGTCTAAAATCTCATCTCTTCAAAAAACTCTAGCTAGTAAATTACTACTATACATATATGTATGTATATGTATATATATATATATATATATATATATATATATATATATATATATATAAATAACTGTTTGGCCGAACCCGGCGGACTCGAACATCCAGGTGTCCACCCATCTCTAGTTTTTATATGTGTATCTTCTATTGTAATAAACATAGATTTTTATATTCAATTTATTGCTCCAATATTTCTTTGGTTGGTTGCATATTGTTCAGGTGTTTACTTAATGCTATAATTAATATCCTTTCTAGTGGAATTGTCATATTCAAATTTGGGGCATATGTTTTGTTAACATTGTGGTCCTAGACTATTGTTGATGTTTTCATCCTGTGAATCATACTATATATACTGTGGGGGGAAAGTATTTAGTCAGCCACCAATTATGCAAACTCTCTCACTTAAAAAGATGAGAGAGGCTTGTAATTGACATCATAGGTAGACCACAGCAATGAGAGTCAAAATGAGAAAACAAATCCAGAAAATCACCTTGTCTGATTTGCAAAATTTATTTTGCAAATTATGGTGGAAAATAAGTATTTGGTTATGAAAAATATGCCAGAATTCTGGCTCTCACAGACCTGTACCTTCTTTAAGAGACTCCTCTGTCCTCCACTCATTACCTGCAGTAATGGTGTCACATCAGCAGCAGTGCCTGCTGCCTTCTCCACTCACCAGCCATGCTGTGTCGTGGAGATGAGCGACTTTGCCTTTTTTCGGGTCGAGTCGGGTTTCATGAAACCCGACTTTTGCAAAAGTCGGTTAGAACGAAATCGGCCGATTATCGTGAAAAGTCGAAGGCCGGCTGAAACACGAAACCCAATGCAAGTCAATGGGGAAGAAAAGTCGGCAGTGAGTGGAGGACAGGAACAGTTTTTTAATGCCAAAAACATCAATTCTTATTACTTAAGCTTGTCAACCTTAATTTACTTTATAATAAAAGTTAGGCATTGAAAACTGGGGGTTATTTGGCTAAAGTTGTGGGGGGGTAGGGCTGGCTCCAGATTTTTGTGGGCCCAGGGCCAAAGAGTGTCAATGGGCTCCTTTAACACATGCCACAATTCATGATCCTCTGATTCATTGGTCCCATATAAGGTTCGATACAGAATATGATGAGCTCCACATAATGCTACAGTATATGTTGGTCCCCATGGATGAAGCTCCACTGTCTTATGGGCCCAAATAATGCTCCACATATAATGGGCCACATTTCTAATGCTCCAGTGTATAATGGGCCCTGTAAATGCTGCTCCAGTGTCTGATGCCCACCTTTGGAATGCTCCAGTGTATTGTGGGCCCCATATATCATTCTCCAGAGTATAGTGCTCCCCAAAAATTGCTCCCAACCTTTAAAACAATTAAATAAGTCTCCTCGCTAGGGAATCCCTGTACTAGTCTGGACTCCTCGTCGTCCCCATCTTCCATCTGTCTGCACTTGGACTGTTTAGGCAGAGGGCATACAGACGTGATGTAATCACGCTCTCTGACCAGAATGTCACTGTCAGGAAATGTGGAAGACGTCACGGCGGTGGAGCAGGGAGAGGTAAGTATTTCAACTTTGCAAGTGCTGTGATCCGGAGCAAGCAGGGGGGGCCTACTCATGGGCAGTGGTACTGGCACAGGGCCCCTCACAGTATGCCGGTGTGTCTGACGGCGGGTGTGCACCCCCACCGTCAGAGACACTTGATTGTACTATGAGGGACCCTGTGCCAGTGCCGTCGCCCAAGAGTGGTCTCACCCACCTGTCCAGGGCAACGGCACTCGCATGGGTGCGTGCGCCAGGTGGTGACCCTGGCCCTGGGGGGGGAGGCAGCCCAGTTAGTGAGTATGACAAAATGGCATATGTTGATGTTGGACATTCAGCAGCTGAAAATGGAGGAATTGGAAAAGTCCGAGGAAGAGGAGGACAAAAGCGAGCCATTTTTCTGGCAAACTACGTGTCAGCAGGGGAAGGTGGGACAAAATCCTTTGAAACCAATGCATGGTTCATTTTAATGAAGGTTAGATCATCCACATTTTGGGTCAACAGACGGGTCCCTTTTTCTGTCAGGATTAATCCAGCAGCACTGAAGACTCTTTCGGATAGCACACTAGCAGCAGGGCAAGCGAGCTCCTGTAAGGCATATTGTGCCAATTCAGGCTAGGTGTAGAGTTTACAGGCCCAATAGTCAAAGGGGAATGACCTGCGAGGGAGAACATCGATATGGGAGAAGTAGTTTGTAACCATAGTTGACAACTGCTGTCTCCTGTCACTTTCAATCGATGCAGTATTACCAGTCGCGTGAGCGGTACTTGAAAAATCAGTAGACAACATGGTCATGAAACCCCTGTGTCCAACGCCACTTCAGCTGTGTGCACCACAAACTCCTCTTCCATGTTGCCCCCTATGGCTTGAGGGAGAACCATCACTGCTGCTGTGTGCTGGGAATGCCTCAAACAAACAGTTTACCAAAGTTGCTTGCTTGTTAGCCAATATTAGCTCTAGGTTTTCCTGTGGCATGATGTTTTGGAATTTGCCTTTATAGCGTAGATCCAGGATGCCGGCCAACCAGTAATCATCATCGTTCATCATTTTGGCAATGCGGGGGTCCCTTTTTAGGATCTGTAAGGCATAATCACACATGTGGGCCAATGTTCCAGGTGTCAATGATGCACTGTGAGTGCTAGGTGGAGGAGCACTTTCTGACAAATCAACATCCATCCAGTCACGCACAAACCCTTGCCACGCCAACATTTTCCCTTGCCTCCTGAGAAGCATCCTCCTCCCTAAATAATTATCCCCATCATCATCCTCCTCCTCCTCTTCCTCTTCTTCCTCCACCTCGTCCAGGAGAGTTCCCTGAGCAGACAATGGCTGACTGTCATCAAGGCTTCTCTCCTCCTCTTCCTCCTTGGCTGCAGATGCCTGCTCCTTAATTTGCGTCAAAGTTTGCATGAGTAGACGCATAAGTGGGATACTCATGCTTATGATGGCGTCGTCTGCGCTTACCAGCCGTGTGCATTCCTCAAAACACTGAAGGACTTTACAGAGGTCTTAATGCTTTGACCACTGCACACCAGACAACTCCATATCTGCCCTCAAACTGCCTGCCTGTGTATACTCCCACAAATGCATTACAGCCTGCCTCTGTTCGCACAGCCTCTGAACCAAGTGCAGGGTGGAGTTCCACCTTGTTGCAACGTCTATAATTAGGCTGTGCTTGGGAAGTTGGAGCAATTGCTGCAGCTTCTGCATACGACTGGAGTGTATGGGCGACCGGCGGATGTGCGAGCACAGTCTTCGCACCTTATGGAGCAGGGCTGTTAACTCCGGATAATTATTGAGGAAGCACTGCACCACCAGGTTCAAGGTGTGAGCCAGGCAAGGTATGTGTCTGAGTTTTGAAAGGGCTATGGCTGCCACAAAATTCCGCCCGTTATCACTAACTACCTTGCCTGCCTCAAGATGTAGACTGCACAGCCATGACTCAGTTTGTTGCTGCAAGTAGTCAGCCAGTACCTCCGCGGTGTGTCTGTTATCGCCCAAACACATCATCTTCAACACAGCCTGCTGATGCTTACCACTAGCTGTTCGATAGTGGGACACCTCGTGTACAACACTGGCAGCTGCGGATGGAGTGCTCGTGCGACTACGCTCTGTGGACGAGCTTTTGCTTCTGGAGGAGGAGGGTCGAACGCCTACAGCCAACTGTTTCCTAAACCGTGGGCTAGGCAGCACTGTCCCACCACCGCTGTCCCCTGTGGACCCTGCATCCACCACATTAACCCAGTGCGCAGTGATGAACACGTAACAGCCCTGGCCATGCCTACTGGACCATGCATCTGTTGTGAGGTGCACCTTTCCACTCACTGATTGCTTGAGTGCATGCACAATGCGGTCTTTCACATGCTTTCAACCAACTGGTAGGGCATCATCTCTAATGAGATTAGTTTGGCAATGTGGGCATTTAAACACTGTGTACGCAGATGAGAGGATGAGTACTTTCTTGTCCTACTCAGAGTCTCTGGTAGGGTGAGCTGGACTTGAGAGCTGCATATGGTGAAACTAGCGGTGGACATGGCAGACTGAGAGAGGCTTGGTGATGGTGATGGTGTTGGTGGTCTTGCTGATGGCCTAGATTCAGCCTTTCATAGCAATAACATTGTGATTCCCTGACTGCTTTGGCCTTGCGACAACACCTCAACGTTTGCTGCTGGTGGTGTGCTATCCAGTGGGCTTACAGTGGGGGAGGCAATGTAGCGTTGCTGACTACCTTCATTTGGAGCAGGTGCACATGCGGTACGTGAAATTTGGTAGTCCGTTCACGCTTGCAAGTGCATGGTGGTTAAATGTCTAAGCATGCAGCTGGTATTCAAATTTCTCAGATTTTTCCCTCGGCTAAAGGTCTTTGCGCACTTCTTACAGATAACCTTTGCCTGATCATTAGGATTTTTCTCAAAAAAGTGCAACACTTCACTCTTCCTACTATGGAAGACATTTTGCGGCCTAGCACGCTGTGCTAATTTGACCGTCTGGCCAAGCTGTCCTGCAACTCTTTGGGTTTTTGTAAACCATTTTTGGACTGCTACGGGCCTGCCAGATAACAGCTGTTGCAATGTCGATGCCTGCTGCTTATGCTGCTTATCCTCCTCCTCCTCTTCTGAGCTATTGGCAGCGGCACCCTCTTCCCCCAATGGATGCCAATCTGGGTCAACAACTGGGTCATCCATCACCTCCTCTTCAATTTCATGTGCACCTTCCTCTGTGTCACCGTGTAAGGTTGTATAGTATGCGGGAAGGGGTACCTGAGTTTCATCATGGTCAGATTCTGGCTCCGTACACTGCGAGGACAATGTAGTGCTCTGAGTGATTGTACCAGCAGAAAAATCTAGCAGTGGCTGTGCATCAGTGCACTCCATGTCAGATTCATCTTGGACTGGGGAATTCACGATTTGACTTGATAACCCAGGCATGGTATGTGAAAAGAGCTCCATGGAGTAATATGTAGTGTGGCCTGCCGCATCCTTCACTTTTGGTAGGGGTGAAGGACACAAGGAAAGGTGTTGTTCCTGACCAGGAGCCTCCACTGACAACTCAGTGCTTTTATTTTTTGAAACTTCAGAAGAGGAGGCAATAGAGCTGGAATCTGTGTCAGCAATGTAAGCCAAAACTTGTTCCTGAAGCTCCGGCTTTAAAAGCGGTTTACCTACTCCCAGAAAAGGGAGCCTTCGAGGCCTTGTGGAGCCAGACGATGACGCAGGCTCAACACCTCCTGCCTTAGGTGCTATTGTGCTTTTGCCATGACCAGCAGATGCACCACCACCCCCACCACCATCAATACCAGCTGGCAACCCCTGCCCACTTCCACAGCCTCTTCCACCATACTTTCTCATTTTTGGAAAAATGTACCCAAAATACCACCAGCTATATGGTACTGTAAAACAAGGTACAAGGTGTATATAGTATTGTGGAGAATTGGAAAGTCCCTAGAGATTTTAGGAGGCTGAACTATTATCTCAGGCCCACTATAGATTACACCTCAATTTAACAGGCTGAATTTCGCTGGTCTATGACAAAGTACAAGGTGTATATGGGTCACCCTCTCACACCCAGGGCAGCGGGGTACTCGGTACCGGGCCGGTGTCAAGGTGGGAATATGTCACAGCAGCGGTGACCCAGTCCGTGTCCCTGGGCGCCCAATATCAATGTCGGTGATGTTAATGGTGTTAAACTTTATTAGAATAGTTTGTGATGCCACCCGTGGTGTTTGGCAAGTAAGATGTAGAGCCAACGCTGCCTGCAGATCCACTGGGACTGATGGTGTGGTGCAGCAAAGATGGTTAGCTCCCCACAGGTGGAGCTGTAGTCCCAGGGCAGTATAGGTGCAATGGATGAGGAGTGGCGCAGAATGGTATAGATGCTGGTACCCAGGTGTAGTGGTGCGGGAATAACTGGAGAACACCCGAGTATGCGGTTCCAAAGCTTTACTCACTGTTGCAGTTCACTCAACTGCCTGCCTCCGTACCGTGTTCTCCAGGTCAGGGCTCCAGCCAACCTCCAGGCAGGATAGGATTCTCCCTTCCACAGTCCGCCAACATGTACCTTACTGAACGACTCCTCCAATGCGTCTTTAGGTGCGAAGCACTCCAGTACTTAGTTACCCTGGAATGCCTCTCTCTAGGTGTTCCTAGTCTTTACTTGTAGGACAGACAGCTGTAGCCTGCTTCGGGGACTCCTCACTGCGTCCCGGCTCTCTATTCAGTTGCTGTTGTGTCCCAAGTCTATGATGGGAGCAAGGCGTTAGCGGCTCACTACTCCTCTGGTGTCTGTTGCCGGACATAAAGATCAAATCAACCTCGTGGACCGGGCCCTGGCCTTTGCGCTCTCTGGACTGGAAGGATTCTCTATCTTTCTTCAACCTGCTTCCCACCGTCCTTCTATTCTCCTTGGCTCCGATCTGTTCTATCTCTCTTATGGAAGGTTAGGTTATCAATCTTATCAGTCTCTTTCTCTGGTCTTTCTCTTGTCAGCAGCCCAGATCACTGTGACCTGCTGCAGCACGTCCTTCAGACACCTATCTTCTCTCTTCTCTCTCCACTAACCAACCAACTAACCCCCTAACTCTCACTCTTCCCACTCTTTTATATCATCTCACTCCACCTGCCTCCCAGCACATCTCGTGTTACGAAGCAGGGTTCCACGAGGGGTGCTCTGCTAACCCCCAGCCTAAAGCTGTTAGGTGGACCCACTGAACTATCCTGTGTGTGGAATGCAGGTGTGGAGAGTGGTCAGGAGTTCCCACCTTACCTGGATGGTGGGGCACTACACCTTAGGAGAAGGTGCAGTACCTCTGTGGCGACTGAAGCCTCATGGGCGCCACATATATAGTATTGTGGAGAATTGGAAGCTCCCTAGAGATTTTAGGAGGCTGACAATGATGCTCTCAGTCCAAGTATGGCAGCAGGCAGCCTAATAAGCAGGACTGCTGCACACAAAAGTGTGGAAAAATGAACGTTTGGTAACTGTGCAGAAAAGAGGAAGAAAAGTATTTTTGCTTTTAAAAAAGCAGTTTGCACAGCAGTGTGCAAACAGCAATGCAGCTATCAGGGAGCCTTATAAGGCAGCCTAATAACCAACAGAGCTGATACACAAAAATATAGCCTCCCCTGTCACTGCACACAAACATGTGTTGTACAGTGGAAATCGCTAACAGCAGAAGCAGTTTTTTTGTTCTTCTTCCCTGCCTAACGCTCTCCCTTATTCAGAATCAGCAGCTGCAACCTCTCCCTAATGCTAATATCGGCAGAAGTAAGATGGCGGTCGGCGTGCACGCCCTTTTATAGCCCCTGTAATGCCACACAAAGCAAGCCAATCACTTGCATGCCCTTCTCAAAGATGGTGGTGACCGATGCCCATGTCATCGCGTTGCCAACAGTGTGCATCCTCCATCATTGGCTGAAAAAGGGCGCTGGAAGCATCATTTGAAACGCGACTTTGGCGCTCTGGTCGCCGACCCCGTGGCCGAACTCCGACCTCAGCGAAAGTCAGCGACTTATGAATTTGACCGACCCGTTTCGCTTAACTCTACTGTGCCACGTTGCGTTCTCGTCCCGGCCTCCTGTCGCCCGGAGAATTCGGCCTGTCGCCTCCTCACTCCTCTCCTTCTGGCCAACTGCAGCCTCGCACATGCACCTTAGGCCACGGGCGGGCGCTCTACAGTTCCCTTAACCCTGCAGCGCCTGCCCAGAAGCAAATGCATTCCAATCAGGTGCTGACACAGGGTATATCAGGCGGCTCCGCCTTATTGGAGGCACCTGATTACCATGTGCATTCCGTGCATTAATCTGTACCTTGTTTATAGGGGTTTTCCTGCTCCATCCTGTACCTCCTGCTCCATCCTGTACCTCCTGCTCCATCCTGTACCTCCTGCTCCGTCCAGTACCTCCTGCTCTTTCCTGTACCTCCTGCTCCGTCCAGTACTTCCTGCTCCGTCTAGTACCTCCTGCACCATCCTGTACTTCCTGATCCTTCCATTACCTCCTTCTCTGTGCTGTATCTCCTGTTCCGTCCAGCACATCCTGCCCTGGTCGGTCATCCTGACCCTCCCTGCTCACTCTGGTAAACTGAGCCCTCTGTTGTGTCCAGGTCTAGGCCATCTATTCCCCAGTTCTGTCTGCAGCACTTCCCTGAGTCCTCTTGAGCTGCCCCTCTTGGTTCCAGTTGTCGTGGTGCCTGACTCCCTCGAGTCTGCCCTTAATGATCCCTGTATAAGGATTTGCTCCCCCTGGTTCTCTCACTCATGGGAGCTTTAGTGCTGCTTCCCACAGGGTCCACTCTCTGATGCCCTTCATTCCCTTAATGTCACAAATGGCACCTATTTGAACTTATTATCAGTATAAAAGACACCTGTCCTCAACCTCAAGTCACATTCCAAAGTCCGCTGTGGTGAAGACCAAAGAGCTGTCAAAGGACACCAGAAACAAAATTATAGCCCTGCACCAGGCTGGGAAGACAGAATCTACAATTGGCAAGCAACTTGGTGTGATGAAATCAACTGTGGGAGCAATAATAGGAAAATGGAAGACATACAAGAACACTGATAATCTCCCTCACTCTGGGCTCCATGCAAGATCTCACTGTGAGGTCAAAATGATCACAAGAATGGTGAGCAAAAATCCCATCACCACATGGGGGACCGAGTGAATGACCTCCACATTAGTAACACACTATGTCGCCATGGACTCAGTTCATGAAGTGCCAGACGTGTCCCCCTGCTTAAGCCAGTACATATTTGGGCCCTTCTGAAGTTTGCTAGAGAGCAATTGGATTATCCAGAAGAGTATTGGGAGATTGTCATAAGTCTGATGAAACCAAAGTAGAACTGTTTATTAGAAACAAAACTCGTCGTGTTTGGAGGAGACAGAATGCTGAGTTGCAGCCAAAGAACACCATACCTACTGTGAAGCATGCGGGTGGCAACATCATGCTTTAGGGCTGTATCTCTGCAAAGGGACCAGGATGACTGATCTGTGTAAATTAAAGAATTAATGGGGTCATGTATCGTGAGATTTTGAGTGCAAACCTCCTTCCATCAGCAAGGGCATTGAAGATAAAATGTGGATGGGTCTTTCAGTATGATAATGATCCAAACACACTTCCAGGGCAACAAAGGAGAGCCTTTGTAAGAAGCATATGAAGGTCCTGGAATAGACTATCCAGTCTCCAGATCTCAACCCCATAGAAAACCTTTGGAGGGCTTTGAAAGTCCATGTTGCCCAGACAGGCTCAAAACATTGCTGCTCTAGAGGAGATCTGCATGGAAGAAGGGGCCAACAAACCACCAACAGTGTGTGCCAAACTTGTGAAGACTTACAGAAAACATTTAACCTCTGTCATTACCAACAAAGGATATATAACAAAATATTGAGATGAACTTTTGTTAATGATCAAATACTTACCGTATTTTTCGGACCATAAGACGCACTTTTTTCCCCAAAAATTTTTGGGGAAAGTGGGGGGTGCGTCTTATGGTCGCAATGCACGGTACCTGGTGCGCTGGTGGCAGCGGGCGAGGCTCTGCGGTGCGGTGGTGGCAGCGGGCTGTGCTCCGGTGCAGGGGCGGCGGCTCTGCCGGCGTTTCTTCGCAGCCCAGAGGCCCCCGCACACCCCTTGCTGGGCGCCGCCATGTTGCGGTGGCCTCCAGGAGCATGGACGCCGGCAAGTTGGCCGCCGGTCCGGGGACGGCACATGCGCAGCTTCAGATCTCGTCCCGAGATCTCGGGGGACATGCCGGGGTCCATGCTCCCGGAGGCCACCGCAACATGGCGGCGCCCAGCAAGGGGTGTGCGGGGGCCTCCGGGCTGCGAAGAAACGCCGGCGGAGCTGCCGCCCCTGCACCGGAGCACAGCCCGCTGCCACCACCGCAGAGCGCCGCCCGCTGCCACCACCGCACAGCTGCCCCTGCCACAGCACAGCTGCCCCTGCCACAGCTGCCCCTGCCCCAGCACAGCTACCCCAGCCCACCTGCCCCAGCACAGCTGCCCCTGCCACAGCTAGCACAGCTGCAGCTGCCCCAGCCCACCTGCCCCAGCACAGCTGCACCAGCACAGCTGCCCCTGCCCCAACACAGCTACCCCTGCCCCAGCACAGCTGCCCCTGCCACAGCTGCCCCTGCCCCAGCACAGCTGCCCCTGCCCCAGCACAGCTGCCCCTGCCACAGCTGCCCCTGCCCCAGCACAGCTGCCCCTACCCCAGCACAGCTGCCCCAGCACAGCCCACCCACCCCAGCCCCAGCACAGAGCCGCCACCACCGCACGAGCCTGGACCACTGAATGACCCCTGTGACTACGTCTCCACCTGTGCCGGATCCCTTCCCAGGTAAGCTGAATTCGGACTGTAAGACGGACCCCCATTTGACACATTATTATTTTTTTCCCTATTTTCCTTCTGAAAATAGGGGTGTGTCTTATGGTCCGGTGCATCTTATAGTCCGAAAAATACGGTATTTTCCACCATAATTTGCAAAATAAATGTTGCCAAATCAGACAAAGTGACTTTCAGGATCTGTTTTCTCATTGTGACTCTCATAGTTGTGGTCTACGTATGATGTCAATTACAGACCTCTCTCATCTTTAAAAGTGGGATAACTTGCACAATTGGTGGCTAACTAAATACTTTTTTTAATAAATGTGCAACCTTTCTCAAAGACTGCAATTTTGTCCTGTTCTAACTATTCTGTAATTGAAAATCAGCACTCCTTTTTTTGGCCTGGCTGTCACTGTAGTTAAATACAGCAGTATTCAGCCCCCCCAAAAAATACAGGCCGCACATTTGTCATAGTGGTATCTCCATGGCAGTTAATATCTGTTTGTGCTCAAAGTTTTGCCAGTTTACGGCGATTTTCTTTTTTTTTGTCCTGGGTGAAACTTTACTTATATACAGCACTAGTTATCCCAAAAATAAAAAAAACAGGGCACACATTTGTCGTAGTGGTATCTCAGTGGCTGCTCATAACTGTGTGTGCTCAAAGTTTGGCCAGTTTATGGTATTTTTCTTTTTTTGTCCTGGGTGAAACTATCCTTATATACCGCACTAGTTAGCCCAAAAATAAAAAAACAGGGCACACTTTTGTCATAGTAGTATCTCCGTGCCAGCTCATATCTGTGTGTGCTCAAAGTTTGGCCAGTTCATGGCAGTTTTCTCCTTTTGGCCTGGCTGTCACTGTAGATAAATACATCAGTATTTAGCCCCCAAAAAGTACAGGCCACACATTTGTCATAGTGGAATCTCCGTGGCAGCTCACATCGCTGTATGCTCAAAGTTTTGCCAGTTTATGGTGATTTTATTTTTTTTGTCCTGGGTGAAACTGTACTTATATACAGCACTATGTTGCATTATTTTAAAAAACAGGCCACATTTTACAGTGGGGTCTATCTGTGACATGCCTCATACATCCGTGTGCTAAAAATGTGTGGATTGTTGGCCGGTAAGCCAGTGTTTTCTTGCCTGGTACTCAAGTTATATACAGCACTATGTTGCATTATTTTAAAAAACAGGCCACATTTTACAGTGGGGTGTATCTCTGACACGCCTCATACATCCGCATGCCAAAAATTGAGGCTTTTTAGGCCTAACTACTCTTTTTTGGGCAGTCTGTCACTCTTGTTATATCAAGCAGTCTTTTTTATCCAAAAAAATAAAAAATGATAATACATTCTGTTATCTCAGGCTGAGGCCTGGTGTATCTGTGGTGTAAAAAATCTTTGCTTCGCAGGCATAAGCTGCACAGTTCTGTCTACTAGCCTTGTTCTACTCATTATTTTGTGCTTTCAAAAATTAACACAAAACCTAAAAAAAAATTAATACAGTCTGTTATCTCAGGCTGAGGCAGGCATACTGATCACATAAAACTTTTCTGCAAATTAAATCCATTTGTATTGAGCTATTTAAATATTTCAGTAGTCCATTTAAAATGGCAAGGCAAGGGGCAAGGGATGGGGAAGTGGACGTGATGCTGATGTTGCATGCAGAGGTTGTGGCCAAGATGAAAGTGGGCCACAGCAAAGACACACATCTTCGCGCTCGACCTTCCTGTCCCAGTTTCTAGTGGACCGCAGCACACAACTATTGAAGCCAGAGCAGTGTGAAACGGTTGTTGGTTGGATAGCGGATAATGCTTCCAGTCACTTAGCCAACACCACCATCACCATGTCTTCCACACGGTCAAGTCTGAGTAGCTGTGAGTGTTGACCTGATATTACTCATCCTGATCCTCTTTCTTCCCACCATGCCGAGTGCCCTGAGACAACTGATCCGACACTCGGACACTATGAAGAGCTGTTCAGTTTTCCATTTGGAGATTCATGTCTCTCGCCTGCTCCACTTGAAGCTGGGCTGTCAGGAACACCGCACTGCATTTGTTCACTGAGCCAGTGCGCGTGTCCTGAGTACAAAAACAGTGCTCAAATATACCTGTGGAGCGAGGCAGCAGCGGTGACGATGCATGCTTCAGACTATCAGGACCTGAAGCACGTGACTGCTGGGGGCGTGACCTGAGCTTCACAGAGCTAGGAACTGCAGGGAAACTCCTAGAAAGGTAGCTATGAGACAAGTTACCAAGGGGCATAGACAGGGACGTAAACCAGATCTAGCCGGGTCAAAGCACGAGATAGCAGGACAGTACCAAAGGGTTAGACAGAGTGAATAGTCAGGACGTAGCAATAGATCAGAAAACCAGAACGGGCAATGGACGGTACAAAAGGGACAAACTGTAACGGAGTAACAATAGCCAAGCCAGGAGGTCAGAACCGGAGAAGACAATAGTACCAAAATGAGAGAAGGAGTACAGAGTGAGGGGACAGACCGGGTCATACACGGGAATCAAACAAGCAATTCAGTATACACCCACACCAGGGGGGTCAGACACATAGCTAGAATAACAATATAGCTGACAGGGAATCCTAGTCTGGAGTGAGTATAAATACCCCTCACAGATCCAAAGAGAGGCCGGAAAAGGTTAACCCTGTGAGAACAGGACATTAACTATGTCCTAACCATGACAGGAGCAAGATGATATTCCATGTAGCGATGGCCAAATCTTTGAGCAGCCATGGTCACAAGAAGTGGACGAAGATGAGACACAATTGCCGGAAAGTCAGGAGGAGGAGCAGGGTGCGGATGTGGAAGACGAGGTGGTGGATGACATAGTGAATGACCCAACCTGGCAGGAGGACATGCAGGGCGAGGACAGCAGCATACATGGGGAAGGAGGCATATCACCACTACAGGCAGGAAGAAGCAGTGTGGTGGCCGCAGACAGAAGGCGTGCATCCGTTCCCCGTAACACCAACAAGACAGAAGTTGCCATTCCAACTGTTAGATCTTCCTGAGTCTGGTTATTTTTTAAAGACTATGCTCAGAACCCCTAACAGGCCATTTGCAGCACTTGCCATGCCTGCATCAGCAGGGGTAGCAAAACTACCAGCCTGACCACGACCAGCACATGGCAGCAAAGCACCTGACTTTGTGGGCTGAACTCCAGGCTCCAGGAACACTGTCTGCAGGTGACAACACTGCTTCTTCCACTGTTTTGCGTACAAGCCAATCCTCAGTTTACCGTGCCTGTGAAGCTGCCTTGAGCCCTGCACCTGTTGTTGCCCATGGTCAACCAGCACCATCATCTAGCCCGTCCATGTACTTGTCCGAGCCCAGCCTTCAGTTGTCAATACCCCAGTCATTGGAACACAAGCCGAAATACCCAGCCAATGCCCCACAGGCCACAGTACTTAATTCGAACATTTCTCATCTGCTTGCATTTGAAATGTTGCCTTTTAGGCTCGATGAGACTGAAGCTTTCCAAAACCTGATGGCAGCGGCCATCCCAAGGTAGTCGGTCCCCAGTCGCCACTCTTTCTCCCATTGTGCCATACCTGCATTACACCAGCATGTGTCCCACAACATTACCTGTGCCCACAACAATGCTGTTACTGGGAAATTCCACCTAACCATGGACACGTGGACAAGTGCTTGTGGGCAGGGATGGTACAGCTCACTGACGGCACACAGGGTTAACATGGTGGAAGTCGGGACCCAGTCTGACCTTGGGATGGAACACATCCTCCCCACGCCGAGGATTGCGGGCCCTACATCAATCAGGATTGCCTCCACAGTCTACAGCTCCTGCACCTCCTCCTCCTCTTCAGCCTCTATCTCTGAAATTAACACATCAGTCAGAAGCTGGAAGCACTGCAGCACTGCCTCAGCCAAGCAGCAACAGACTGTGCTGAAGCTAATCTGCATAGGTGACAAACCGCACAATGCAGAAGAGTTGTGGACAGCGCTGAAAGACCAGTCAGATATTTGGATGACACTGCTGAACCTACAACCAGGCATGGTAGTGTGTGAGAAAAAAAAGGCTTCCAGCTCACCGCTTCTGCATCTTGGTAATGCCTGGAGCATGGACCCGCTGTGTCAGGGTGTGGGAAATCCAAATGATTGGTCATGTGGGACAATGGCCAGAACCTGGTGGCAGCTCTGAGGCAAGGTGAGCTCACACACGTACCATGTGCTTAACCTCATGGTTCAACATTTTCTCAAAACCTACCCGAAGCAGCCGGATCTGCTAGTGAAAGTACGCCGTCTGGCTGCCCATTTTAGAAGATCAACTACAGCTTCAACCACCCTTGCTGTGCTTCAGCAGCATTTGCAGCTTCCGGCTCACTGACTGGTGTGTGATGTCCCCACGCATTGGAACTCTACACTGCATATGTTGCAAAGGATTTGTGAGCAGAAGAGTGCAGTTGTTGACTACCAGCATCAGCAAAGCCGTCTATATTCAGTATGAAAAAGAGTGAAGCCTGCTCACTTGTTGTGGCATGTTGTCAGCACAGACTGCAAGAGGACCACTTGGAAGCAATGGAAAAAAGGAAAAGGTACAGCTGATAAAAAGGCTGTTTATTGAAAATTAATATTAAGATCAGCATCCCGCAGGCAATGAGCGGTGACTCAGCTACGCGTTTCAAACACTGCGTCTGTTCTTTGTCAGAGCTGCACATTATCACTTACAAAAACTATTTATACACCCCTAATAAAGGAGCCACTCCCCCTCACAGATCACATGATTAAAATAACACATATAGTGCAAATAGATGAACAATTAATTAAAAAACATACAAAATGTTATTCAGAAAACAGAAAAACAAAGAACATGCTTTTTAGAACAGCGAATCAATAATGGAATAATAATTCTCTTTGAAGATTGAGTCCAAAGGGATGACAGGTTTTTAAATTAAACATCCAGAAAGCCTCACAATTGCGCAGGAACTTACGAATATCACCTCATCTTGCTGACGGAGCAATTTTTTCTATTATTGGATGTACTATCCGCAACTTGAAAAAACGCATCTCTGAGCATTTAAATGATATATGAAATATTTCTGAATATTCTCGCACAATGCCACAGGCTTCTAAACATTTTGTACAATGTCACGAACGCAATACTGCATACTTTCAAGTATTCGCAATAGAAAAAATTGTTCCGTCAGCAAGAGGCGATGATATTCGCAAGTTCCTACGCGATCGTGAGGCTTTCTGGATGTTTAATTTAAACACCTGTCATCCCTTTGGACTCAATCTTCAAAGAGAATTATTATTCCATTATTGATTCTCTGTTCTAAAAAGCATGTTTTTTGTTTTTCTGTTTTCTGAATAACATTTTGTTGTTTTTTAATTAATTGTTCATCTATTTGCACTATATGTGTTGTTTTAATCATGTGATCTGTGAGGGGGAGTGGCACCTTTATTCGGGGTGTATAAATTGTTTTTGTAGTCGATATTCAGTACAGACTCCACACAAAAGACCTCAGGAGTGGACATGGATGTTAGACATATGTACCATCCTCCAGAACTTTGAGGACTGCACCAAGATGGTGAGCGGCGATGAGGCCATAATTAGTGTCACCATCCCGCTTCTCAGCATTCTGAAACCTCACTGCTCACAATTGAAGAGGATACATTGCAGGCAGAGCACGAGGAGATGGAGCAAGGAACCATACAGGGTGATTACACTCAGCCTCATGTCATCGCAACATGGATGGATAGACAATGAAGAGGAGGAAGAAGAATAGGAGGTACTTTCATGCGTATAGACGGTACTGCAAGCACAGCTGTCATACCGTCTGTTCAGTGCGGATGGCCTGAGGACAGGGATGAGGAGGATGAGGATGAGGAGAAGGAGGACAGAATGGTCAGTCGTCCTGTTGGTGAGGACACAGAAGTCATGCCTGTTAGCAATCTGGCACGCATGACTGACTTTGTGTTGCGCTACGCTTCCCGTGACCCTCGTATTATAAAAATTTTCGGTGATACTCATTACTGGTCGGTGACACTTCTAGACCCACACTACAAGGAGAACTTTCAATCTCTTCTTCCAGAGGCAGAGAGGTGTACAAAAATGTTGCTGTGCCAGAGGGCCCTTATAAGGGAATTACTGAAAAATTCCAATGTGAGAACACTGGCAGCAGACATCAGAGTTTGTTGTACAACCAAGGAGTCAAAGCAATAGAAACAGAAGTGCATCCAGCTCAGGCTGGGGAACAATGTCAAAGTTCTGACACAGTTTTCTCAGACCCTCCCATCGTGTCGGCACAGAGGCAAGGGGTGCTGGCATAAGAAGTGCATTGTTTGGGAAGATGCTAAGGGAGTACCTTGCTGATCATACAAACATCCTCTGAGATTCCTCTGTGCTTTTTAATTATTGGGTATCCAAGCTGGACACATGGCATTAACTAGCTCTCTACGCCTTGGAGGTCCTGGCCTGCCATGCTGCTATCATTCTGTCAGATTGGTTTTTTAGTGCCGCTGGCGGTATTATAACAGATAAGCGCATCCGCCTGTCAACTGATAATGCTGAAAGGCTTACTCTTATAAAAATAAACAAGTGCTGAATTGGACAAGACTTCTGTACACCACAGAATGAAAACAGCGAAACATAAACTTAAATACATTGTCTTTTTTGTGGAGGTGTATTCTCATGCACCTCTTCACAACCACACATTGGTATCCGCTTCCTGATTTGGTCTGTTTGGTGTTATCCTTATCCTCATCTTCCATGACCAGTAAAACACCAGGGTGTTGTGCATTTGCTTTCTGGCCTACCTCTGGTTACTAGTGAAGGTAGTGGAGCTGGTTATATTGACAGAGGGGTCGCAAGTTCTCTTTCCAGGCTCCCTCTGGTGGTTAATGGAGGTAATGGAGCTGATCTAATTAACAGAGGCCTGCCACCTGATAATGAGGAGGATGACTGGAGATCTGGAGTTTCTGACTGGATTTAAGACAGCCGAATCCCTCTATCCCTGCTGGTGATTTTTTCCTGCCTCCTGAGGTCTCATTTTTCAGCTCAGTCCCTGCATACTCAGCTAAGTGTTCTTTTGCTATTGTTCACATTTGATCTGGTTTTGTCTATTTCAGTTTTGTGTGTTCAGCCAGCTCCGGCTGGGGCTGTGCTGAATTTCCATCCTTATGTTACTGCTTGTGCTAGTTTGTTTTTGTCCCTTATTAGATTGGCCTCTTTTTGCTCTGCTTTCAGAATATACCAGAGTGCTGATATAGTGGGTGAAGTCTAGTGACTTCAGTATTTTTCTATCAGACGTGTTGGGCATTTTTTGCAGGGCTTTTTGCGTGATTGCAGACAGAGTCTTTCCTTTCCTGTCCTGTCTAGTTTGTGTGGGCCCCATCGTTTGCTCAGTCTATTTTCCTATCTGCGTTTGTGTTTTCATCTTGTCTCACCGACAATATATGTTTGGGGGCTATCTATTCCTTTGGAGTCTGCTCTGGGGCAGTTTACATTTCCCCTTTCTTGCTTTAGGCTTATTTAGTTCTCCGGCTGTGTCGAGGCGTCTAGGATCATCATAGGTACGCTCCACGGCTACTGCTAGTTGTGTGGATAGGATCAGGGGTCTGCAATCCGCTTAGTTACCAACCTCTCTGGTTTTCTATGACTTAGCTTTGTCTTGCTTTCCTCCTCGGTGACCCAATCATAACACCAGGGTGAGCGTATTCCGTGATGCAAAAGTCACTCAATTTTTGTGTAACGGTGTTTTTATGATGCCCATTACTAGTTTGAAACCAAAACAAATGTTACTCCCACAGGGGGTGCTGTCATAAAAATGAGATTTACGTATAGTCTTCCCATTTCTTCTTATATTTTCCAGTTTTACTATCTCTGGACCATCCTCTTAGAATCTAGTGTATACCTCTACAATAGAAAAATATTGATATACTATTATATTATATTTTAATTTATATCCCTGTCTCTGAGCTGTTGCTAGGGACAAACATATCTCGTTGGAAACATTCTGGCTTCATATCTATGAACCTGTATTCGCCCTTCCCTTTTGATATTTTCTTTCATAGGTGGAATAGCATTTTTTATTTATTTGTTTGATTTCAGTATGATTTATCATCATGCCCTCTCATTCTCCGCCACTAGATCAGCAGGGTTAGCGTGTTCTGTGTTTATGGGCTGTTGGGGATTGTGTGCCAGGGCTGTTTTTTTTGTCCATGTCCAGCCCTGAACCGAATTGTTTAAATGGGCTTACATAGTTTGATTGAATTGTGCAGTCATTTGTACTTGTATTTGATTTATGGTATAAGTTGAACAGAGTTGAATGGTATAAGTTGAACAGAGCAGGTCAGATATGTCCCTGGTCAGATTTAACATCGTTTGAAGTGTGACATCTTTTAAAGTTGTACATCATAAATATACCAGATTGATAAACCATGGTATATTCTCCTTCATTCTGCCATGTCCTGATCCATCTGCTTTCATCCACAGGTACGTCTGAACCCGCTTAATCCAGAATACCCATGCACCTCTGAACTCCCATGCATTCCTCACCCTCTGTTTTTAATTGGTACATCTGAACCCGCTTAATCCAGAATACCCACTGCACCCCTGAACCCCCATGCATTCATCACACTCTGTTTTTAATTGGTACGTCAGAACCCGCTTAATCCAGAATACCCACTGCACCCCTGAACCCCCATACATTCCTCACCCTCTGTTTTTAATTGGTACGTCTGAACCCGCTTAATCCAGAATACCCACTGCACCCCCTGAACCCCCATGCATTCCGCACCCTATGTTTTTAATAGGTACGTCTGTACTCTGTTTTTCCCCCTGACTTTAATTCCATGTATCATACTTCAAACTTACTGTATGTATATTGATATGCCCATGCTCCTTAAACCTAGTCTTATCCTTCCATCTTATGCTGCCTCTTTCTCCAGCTTTGATGCTAGTCAAACGTCCTGTTGACTGCAATCTGTTAATTGCTCCCTGCTGTGAACTGTCCTCCAGCCCCCTTCTCCTCCTCCCTCACTCCCTTACCTGGCTTCATTTCATGGCCATTTGAGTGGTATAAGTTGAACAGAGCAGGTCAGATATGACCCTGATCAGATTTGACATAATTTGAAGTGTGACATCTTTTAAAGTGTTACATCAGAAATATACCAGAAATAGTCCAGAAATCGGTCAGAAGGTAAGAATAACCACTACTTTCTAATTTTATTTGCCTTTCTTTTCTTACCCTGCTCTTTAACCATGCTCACATTTGCCATCACCATTTTTGCTTCACTAATCTTCACTCTCCTTTGCTATCCCCAAACCCCTGCACCCTTGAACCAAATAACTATCTCCCCCTCTCTCTTATCCCACCACCTTGCTTCATCTGCAGACATACTCCTTAACCTCAGACCTCTCCTACTAAAATACAATACAATCCGATCACTCTCCCTCACCCACCTGCTTTCCCTTTCTCTGCTTCTCCCTGCTGGTAACATATCCCCCCAATCCTGCCCCCCCACCTCATACATCCCACTAATCCACACCCCAATCTTTCTCACACTAAAAGAAACTACCGCAATCCCTCACACTTAAAACCTGTGCCACTGATCCCCACCCTCCCGCACCCTGTCTCTGGAGCACTTTGGAATGATCGCTCCATCTGCAACAAGCTCCACGTGATCCACGACCTCTTTACCTCCCACAAACTTTCCTTCCTGGCCCTCACTGAGACCTAGCTGACACCCCCTGACACTGCCTCCCCGGCTGCACTGAGCTATGGCAGCCTCCACTTTATGCCCACTCCTCGCCCTGGCAACAGACATGGTGGAGGAGTGGGTTTCCTCCTTTCTAAAAACTGCTCCTTCAACCCTATCTACCCCCCACCCTCCCTTATCCTTCCTTCTTTCGAGGTTCACTCTGTCCGTATCTACTCTCCCTCTAATCTCCAAATGGCTGTCATATACCGACCACCGGGTTCAGCCACTGCCTTCATCGACCAATTCTCCACCTGGCTCCTCCACTTTCTCTCTGCTGAAATCCCCACCATCATCATGGGGGACTTCAACATCCCCATTGACACCCACCAGCCAGCAGCCTTCAGTCTCCTGTCACTTACCTCATCCTTTGGACTTAGTGGTCCTCCACAGCCACCCACACAGATGGACATACATTAGACCTTCACCCGCCTCTGTTCCCTACCCAATCTCACAACCTCTCCCTTCCCCCTGTCTGACCACCATCTACTCACCTTCTCATCTTTGTCCATCTCACCTGCCCCCCATGTCCAGCCACTAGCACATCCTCGCAGAAACCTCACACACCCAGTCATTCACAGACTCTCAGACTCTCTTCTACCTCTGTCCTCCATATCTTCACTCCATGACACGGACAGTGCCACCGCTTTCTACAATGCCACCCTCACATCAGCCATAGACTCAGTCGCCCCTCTCATGCATGGCAAAGTGTGACAAATCAATAGGCAACCCTGGCACAACAACCTCACCAAAAAACTTCAACAAACATCCAGGGTCGAGGAGCGGCGTTGGAAGAAAACACGCCTGCCAGATGACTTCACTGCTTTCAAACAAGCTACACTTGCCTTCAAATCAGCCCCCACCTCTGCTAAACAGACCTATTTCATAAACCTTGTATCTTCATTATCCCACAACCCAAAACAACTGTTTAGCACATTTAACTCTCTCCTCCACCCACCACTTCCACCTCCAACTCCCCTCATCTCTGCTGAGGACTTTGCCACCTATTTCAAAAACAAGATAGACCAAACAAGGCAAACCTTTACTGTTCCACCACCCCAACCACTCCACATACCAGAACTCTGCCCTTCCCTAATAACCTCCCTCTCCAACATCACCGAAGGAGACCTTACTCATCTCCTTTCCAAATCACACCTCACCACCTGTGCACTTGACCCCATCAATTTCCACCTGCTTCCCAACCTCACTAATGTGATCATTCCAGCCATAACCCATCTCTTCAACCTATCCCTATCTTCTGGTACCTTCCCCTCTGCCTTCAAACATGCCACCATAACACCGATCCTCAAAAAATCAAACCTTGACCCAATTGCTATGCCCAGCTATCGCCCCATATCACTGCTCCAGTTTGCTTCCAAACTCCTTGAACAGCATGTCCATGCTCAACTTTCCTCCCACCTCTCATCTAACTCCCTCCTTGATATCCTCCAATCTGGCTTCCACCCCCACCACTCCACTGAAACTGCCCTGACCAAAATTACTAATGACTTACTCACATCCAAAGCAGACAGACAGTTCTCCATCCTCCTCCTTCTCGACCTGTCCTCTGCCTTCGACACATTCGACCACTGCCTACTGCTACAGATTCTTTCTTCCCATGGCATCAAAGACCTTGCCCTGTCCTGGATTGCCTCATACCTTTCTGACCACACATTCAGCATTTCCCACTCCCACATTACCTCCTCATCCCACCCTCTCTCTGTTGGAGTCCCCCAAGGCTCTGTCCTGGGGCCCCTACTTTTTTCCATCTACTGTATACTCTTGGCCTAGGACCACTCAAAGTCCCATGGTTTCCAGTACCACCTGTATGCAGATGACACTCAGATCTACCTCTCTGGCCCAGATGTCACCTCTCTGCTGTCCAGAATCCCAGAGTGTCTATCTGCCATATCATCCATTTTCACCTTTCGCTTCATAAAACTCAATGTAGACAAAACTGAACTCATTATCTTTCCTCCGTCTCATGTATCTTCCCTACCCGATCTATTTATTATGGTAAACGGCATCACGCTCTCTCCGGCACCAGAAATCTGCTGCCTCGGAGTAACTCTCAACTCTGCTCTGTCTTTCAAACCACACGTCCAAACTCTTGCCCCCTCCTGTCGCCTCCAACTCAAAAATATTTCCAGAATCCGTCCCTTCCTCAGCTCTCAATCTACTAAAACTCTTATACATGCCCTCATTATCTCCCGCCTTGACTACTGCAACACTCTCCTCTGTGGCCTCCCTGCTAACTCTCTTGCACCACTCCAGTCTGTCCTCAACTCTGCTGCCCGACTAATCTACCTCTCTCCTCACTACTCCCCTGTCTCTCTGCTCTGTAAATACCTCCACTGGCTCCCAATTCACCAATGAATCCAGTTCAAACTACTAACACTGACCTACAAAGCTATCCACAACCTGTCCCCTCCCTATATCTCTGAAATAATCCCCCAATATCTTCCCTCACATAATTTTGATCTTCCCAAGACCTCCTACTCTCCTCCACACTTATTCATTCCTCACACAACCGCCTCCAAGATTTCTCCCGAATATCCCCTATCCTCTGGAATTCCATGCCTCAACACGCCCGATTATCCACCACCCTCGGATCCTTCAAACGAAACCTGAAAACCCATCTTTTCAGGAAAGCTTACAGCCTGCAATAACCATTCTGCCGCCTCACCACCACCCGAGCCGCCCCCTCAAAACCCCCAGATCTGCTGCACCCTCGACCTTCTGTCTCTTCCCCACTATCCCGTAAAATGTAAGTCCGCAAGGACAGGGTCCTCTCCCCTCTGTACCAGTCTGTCATTGTAAATTTGTTCGCTGTTAACGATGTCTATAACTTTGTATGTAACCCCTCTCTCATGTACAGCATCATGGAATTAATGGTGCTATATAAATAAATAATAATAATAATGTAGTATTGAATCAATTTTAAATAATTATTATATACGGTTTTTACTAACACTACTCTATGTCCTAGTGCTAGCAGTGTGCTAATATAGCTTTGTATGCTTGTCTGCTGGCTCTTGCATTTTAGCAGCCTGCACTTGTTCATTTACTTCACATGCTCGCCTACTTTTTTTACAATAAACAAAAATCTCACATTCACTTTACCTGGGAGTGCTGAGATTTGTTTGTGTTTAAAGGACCAATAATTGTCCGATGAGCTCCTACATCACTGAATTGATTCATGATAAGGTCGGAGGGTTTAAGACATCACAGAATCTCTAGCTCCTATGATGGAGGCAGGGAAATGTGTTACCTTAGAAATCAGAAGTTGTGTGCTCCTGATGTTCTGTCTATAAAATCAATTAACATTAGTTTGTTATGCAAATTGCCTCTTCAGAGAGAAAGAGGACTTTTACTGTACAGTGCCACCTATTGGTAGTAGCGATCCTACAAGTCACAATCAACCCTTTAACGAGTCTTGTAATATGACTTAGGATAACAGCCAAATCAGAATCTCAATTTGTAGACACGGTGTTTCGGGCTATTGGCCCTCGTCAGTGCAAAGTATGAGATCTGATTTGGCTTGGTGAGAGATTCTGGACTGAGGTCTAAGGGGTAAGGTTTCTCCTTGTGGAGAGTGATATACCAGCTCTGGCTTGTCAAGGTAAGGAGGCTTATTCACCGTGCAATGCTCCTCTGGGAAATTTTATATGCAAATTGCCTCTTCAGAGAGAAAGAGGACTTTTACTCTACAGTGCCACCTATTGGTAGTAGCAATCCTACAAGTCACAATCAACCTTTAACGAGTCTTGCAATATGACTTAGGATAACAGCCAAATCAGAATCTCAATTTGTAGACACGGTGTTTCGGGCTATTGGCCCTCGTCAGTGCAAAGTATGAGATCTGATTTGGCTTGGTGAGAGATTCTGGACTGAGGTCTAAGGGGTAAGGTTTCTCCTTGTGGAGAGTGATATACCAGCTCTGGCTTGTCAAGGTAAGGAGGCTTATTCACCGTGCAATGCTCCTCTGGGAAATTTAATATGCAAATTGCCTCTTCAGAGAGAAAGAGGACTTTTACTCTACAGTGCCACCTATTGGTAGTAGCAATCCTACAAGTCACAATCAACCTTTAACGAGTCTTGCAATATGACTTAGGATAACAGCCAAATCAGAATCTCAATTTGCAGACACGGTGTTTCGGGCTATTGGCTCTCGTCAGTGTAAAGTATGAGATCTGATTTGGCTAGGTGAGAGGCTCTGAACTGAGGTCTAAGGGGTAAGGTTTCTCCTTGTGGAGAGTGACATACCAGTTCTGGCTTGTCAAGTGAGTTATGCTTCCTCCTCTGGCCAGGAGCTGTCATATGTGCTGACTGAAGCTGCTCTGCATGGTCAGACAGAGAAAACAAGACAATACATAGCAGAGGTGCATTTATAAGATTAGGAACATTTTAACAAATCCAATTGTGCAACTTTTTATTATTCCAGTATCTTGTGATTAGAATGTACTTTGTCCAAGGGGCAACCCTTATAATGACTGTTATTGATTCACATGGCAAGAATATTCTATGCGTATATAGTACCCTATTTAATATTCAAATTTACTTCTGGGTCAAAATCCAAGAATACCATGTAGTATAACAGTTTGGAAATGAACAAACACGAAAAAAAAAATAACCTTTCTATTCCAAGAGAATAACCTCATTTGAAGTCTAAGTTCAGAACCATCAGCCAGCCGTTATTCAGGGATGGAACTGGCAGAGTTTTGATTTATCAATATTTTTGAAGAGTTAGATCTGGTGCGTCTTAGGCCTCGTGGTTGCTACCTGTCTATCTGCTGCTAAAATGTATAAGCTATGCACAATGTTTCATGTTTTTACTATGTTCTTTGTTTACACTCAGTAGATTTATGGTTGTGCATTTCATTACCAACAATCAATATTGATGATATATAAAGAAATATAGAACTTATCATCTGATCACATTCCTTCTGAAGTCATTTTAACAATACAAAGATAAAGTAGATTTAGCATATATTTTAGCTTATACAGTAGTATATATAAAATTATAGCAGTCCAATATGACTAACCAGATTAATCACTGGTTTGGTATAAATTAAATATCCACGTGTCAAACGATTTAACAGTTGGTGCAGTAGATTCCAAGAAAACCAACTGACTCGGCATTCATGATCTGCATGTTTTCCAGTCTGTGTATTAGAATAATTAATTGAAAGGGGGGTGTTAAAAATAAAAGCAGTGTGGAGTTCAATTAGTCAATCATTCTTTGAAAAACCGGTGTGAATCTGTTGGCCCTTATTTAATGGTGAAGCCAGAACATGTTGTACATGCATTTTTCCTTAAAAGCATGAGGCATATGGGTCATTTTAGACATTGTTCAGAAGAACTTTCATTAAAAATTTGATTGGAGAGGGTAAATCTTATAATGAAGTGCAGACAATGATAGGTTACTCAGCTAAAATGATCTCCAGTGCTTTAAAATGGAAAGCCAAACCAAAGAGACGTTAAAGAAAATAGAAGACTACCAATGGAAAGGATGGAAGAATAGCCAGAATGGCAAAGGCTCAGCCAACGATCAGCCCAGGATGATCAAAGACAGTCTCAAGTTACCCGTGAGTACTGTGACAGTTAGAAGATGCCTGTGTGATGCTAATCTCTAAGGCTGGTTTCATACTAGCGTTTTATCGCGCAGCGCATCGTGTGCTATCGGGCGCACCCGCAATGTTCCCTTATCTTTAACATGGTGGTCTTAGGGTCTTGCGATTGTACGAGCTCATCAGCGTTTAGTGTGCGCTGCGCATTTTACAGGTGTGCGCCCAGACACGCCTTATGCTACACGTTTAATTTTTTGTTCCTCCTACATTGTTAAAAAAATCACACGCGCACGTGTGCGCCCAAAAATAGCATTACAGTCTATGGGGTCGCTGACGTGCGCTTGGATGCGCGCACGTCACCGCTTTGTGCGTGCACGCGATTTGAGTAAACAATGTCTAGACACTTGTCTAAACCTCCCCCTAAACAAGCAACATTGTTTGAGAGGAGTCTAGATAAAAGAAGGAGTCTTCAGGGCCAGACCAATACTCTACAGACAACCTTGAAGAAACAAGACAGCATTGAAGAGACAAGACAGCCTTCCATCTGTGGATTCAAGCTTCAGAAGCCAAAATGTGAGTATTCTTCAACATAATGTCTGTGTGTCCTGTACATTTTTATAATGTACTAATGTATTTTTTTTAAATTTCAGCATATCTTCTTCTGGATCGGTCTATTCGCCATCTCGGCAAGAGCTGGCCCAAGCTGATCATGAGGTGAAGATGTTCCTGCCTTTGGGTAAGTTTAGCTGCCTCTAGAAATGTGTTTTAATTTCTTTTTTTCTTTACAGACATCGGACACGGCCAGTGAAGGTGAAGTGCGGGAGCAGTCTGAGCGGGAGCGGTCTGAGCGGGAGCAGTCTGAGCGGGAGCAGTCTGAGCGGGAGCAGCGTAGTCAAGTTGTGGCGAGGAGACGCAATGTTAGTATATAATCTGTCCTTTTTTTTCTGTCTTTATTTTCATCTTTTATCTTGCTTCTTCTCTGTTTCTTTTTCTATCTTTTTCATTCTCCAAAATTACAAACATTCTAATATTTTTTTCTTCTAGGTTCCACAACGGGATGACGAAGAAGTGTACATAGACAACGAGCACCTGATCCGCCTTGTTGAGGAGCGTATCCCGTGTGGGACAGCCGTGACAAGCAGTACAAAGACACAGTGGTGACCCGGCAGCTCTGGAATGAGGTGGCCACAGCGATGATGGATGGCTGGGACAGCGCCTCTCCAACTTCAAAAAGGGCGTTCAGTAAGTATAAAGATGCTCTGTAACACTGCATTGATTTTTGGTCCAGATGGTGCTGGTGTGTTTGTGGCAAGATATATTCTTGCATCAAACACGCCAATGCTTTGTGGAAAACAATGATTGCTCTTTGTTTTGAACTGCTGTCTGGAAGCTGCATTGATTTATGGTCCTGATGGTGCTGGTGTGTTTGTGGCAAGATATATTCTTGCATCAAACACACGAATGCCTTGTGGAAAACAGTGATTGCTTTTTGTATTGAACTGCTGCCTTGAAACTGCATTGATTTATGGTCCTCATGGTGCTGGTGTGTTTGTGGCAAGATATATTCTTGCATCAAACACACCAATGCCTTGTGGAAAATAGTGATTGCTTTTTGTTTTGAACTGCTGTCTGGAAGCTGCATTGATTTATTGTCCTGATGGTGCTGGTGTGTTTGTGGCAAGATATATTCTTGCATCAAACACACCAATGCCTTGTGGAAAACAGTGATTGCTTTTTGTTTAGAACTGCTGTCTTGAAGCTACATTGATTTATGGTCCTGATGGTGCTGGTGTGCTTGTGGCAAGATATATTCTTGCATCAAACACACCAATGCCTTGTGGAAAACAGTGATTGCTTTTTGTATTGAACTGCTGCCTTGAAACTGCATTGATTTATGGTCCTCATGGTGCTGGTGTGTTTGTGGCAAGATATATTCTTGCATCAAACACACCAATGCCTTGTGGAAAATAGTGATTGCTTTTTGTTTTGAACTGCTGTCTGGAAGCTGCATTGATTTATGGTCCTGATGGTGCTGGTGTGTTTGTGGCAAGATATATTCTTGCATCAAACACACCAATGCCTTGTGGAAACCAGTGATTGCTTTTTGTTTAGAACTGCTGTCTTGAAGCTACATTGATTTATGGTCCAGATGGTGCTGGTGTGTTTGTGGCAAGATATATTCTTGCATCAAACACACCAATGCCTTGTGGAAAAGAGTGATTGCTTTTTGTATTGAACTGCTGTCTTGAAGTTGCATTGATTTATGGTCCTGATGGTGCTGGTGTGTTTGTGGCAAGATATACAGTGTTCTTGCATCAAACACACCAATGCCTTGTGGAAAACAGTGATTGCTTTTTGTATTGAATTGTTGTCTTGAAGCTGCATTGATTTATGGTCCTGATGGTGCTGGTGTGTTTGTGGCAAGATATATTCTTGCATCAAACACACCAATGCCTTGTGGAAAACAGTGATTGCTTTTTGTTTAGAACTGCTGTCTTGAAGCTGCATTGATTTATGGTCCTGATGGTGCTGGTGTGTTTGTGGCAAAATATATCCTTGCATCAAACACACCAATGCCTTGTGGAAAACAGTGATTGCTTTTTGTTTAGAACTGCTGTCTTGAAACTGTATTGATTTATGGTCCAGATGGTGCTGGTGTGTTTGTGGCAAGATATATTCTTGCATGAAACACACCAATTTCTTGTGGAAAACAATGATTGCATTTTGTTTTGAACTGCTGTCTTGAAGTTGCATTGATTTATGGTCCTGATGGTGCTGGTGTGTTTGTGGAAAGATATATTCTTGCATCAAACACACCAATGCCTTGTGGAAAACAGTGATTGCTTTTTGTTTAGAACTGCTGTCTTGAAGCTGCATTGATTTATGGTCCAGATGGTGCTGGTGTGTTTGTGACAAGATATATTCTTGCATCAAACACACCAATGCCTTGTGGAAAACAGTGATTGCTTTTTGTATTGAACTGCTGTCTTGTAGTTGCATTGATTTATGGTCCTGATGGTGCTGGTGTGTTTGTGGCAAAATATATTCTTGCATCAAACACATCAATGCCTTGTGGAAAACAGTGATTGCTTCTTGTTTAGAACTGCTGTCTTGAAGCTGCATTGATTTATGGTCCAGATGGAGCTGGTGTGTTTGTGGCAAGATATATTCTTGCATCAAACACACCAATGCCTTGTGGAAAACAATGATTGCTTTTTGTATTGAACTGCTGTCTTGATGTTGCATTGATTTATGGTCCTGATGGTGCTGGTGTGTTTGTGGCAAGATATATTCTTGCTTCAAACACACTAATGCCTTGTGGAAAACAGTGATTGCTTTTTCAAATGCTGTCTTGATCCTGTTTTCACTCTTGCTCCGGATGATACTGTTGTTTTGGCTGCTACATATATTCTAGCAGGAAACAAAACAGTGTCCTCAGGATCAACAGTGACTGCATTGTGTATAGAATTTTTTTGTGCTGCAGCACTGACTGTTTGCAAAGTTCTATCAGGTGTGTGTGCTGATAGTTATCTTCCCTTCAGTGCATCGTCTAATGTTTTCTATTTTTTTTTTCCAACAGTGAACAAAATCCGCACACGTTGGCGCTCGATGATGGACCGCTTCAACACTGATGTTCGTGCTGAGGGACAGGTTCGCAGTGGTTCAGAGGCAAGGCACAGAAGAAAGTACCGCTATCATCACGAGTTGGCTTTCCTGAGAGCGGTCCTTGCCAGCAGAGCGTACGTTTTTTTTTGTTTTTTTACTACTATGTGCTTTTCTATTCCACAGCTGATGCTTCTTGTTAATGCATGATACTAATGTTTTCCCTTTCTTTCCACAGCACTTGGAGCAGCACCCTGCAACCTGTCCCGGGAGCCGTTCTTCATCGATCGACCTCGGACCCGTCCCAGCCATCCGACAGCCAGGAAGCATCTTGCAGGTCAGCAACACAGACAGGTGGTGACCAGGATGCTGGTCCATCAGGTGTTCCCCTGTCCCAGGTCTCTGTCACTGATTATGTGGGCACTACCCGCCAGCGGCAGAGGGCCTTGGACAGGTCTGTCATGCCAGAGTTCATGCACTTGAGCAAGGCCTTTCAGGCCAGCCTCAAGGCGCTGTCTGCCAGAATGGAAAGCGGTTTTTCCCTGATGGAACGTGGTTTTAACCACATGGAACACTGCTTCCACTCTGTTGACCAACACCTTGACCGTCTGGAGGCCGACCTCAACAGATCAGCGCACCATTTTTTCAGTAAAATTGAACAGGGCATGGCGGAACACCTTAGTCCTGAGCAACAGCTGAGTGTGTTACAGGCCTGCAACACTGTTTACTTGCAGGCTATGCAGCAAAATCGGTATGTGCAGCAGTCAGTGGTGTCATTTCCAACAGTTCCACCTCCCTACCAACTTCTGCTGCATACCACAGCACGGCCACCTGCATTTCCAGCGAAGCCGGACACCACCCCAAGTCTGTGTACTGCTGGACACTCCTCTGCCACCACCACTATGTCAAGCACTGCTCCTGTATGGAGCACCACCACCGCCACAGCACCACCAGCTTGGAGCCAAACCACCACAGAACCTGCTTGGGCCACCGACACCACCAGTCAACATCAAAAGAGCACCGCCAGCACTCCTCAGCAAAAGAGCACCACCAATGCTCCTCAGCAAAAGAGCACCACCAGCACTCCAGCAAAAGAGCACCACTAGCACTCCTCAGCAAAAGAGCACCGCCAGCACTCCTCAGCAAAAAAGCACCACCAGCACTCCTCAGCAAAAAAGCACCACCAGCACTCCTCAGCAAAAGAGCACCGCCAGCACTCCTTATCAAAGGAGCACCACCAGCACTCCTCATCCAAACAGCACCGCCACCAATTCTCCTCCTCGTAGTCCCTCCAGAACTTCTGTTCAGATCCCAGACAGGAAGACTCCTTTTAGGAGCACGGACACGACAACATCTCCAAGGATCACCACCACCGCCACTTCTTTGAGCACCGACCTAACTTTGTCCCCTTCTAGGAGCACCACCACTGCCACTTCTAGGAGCAACGCCACCACCACCACAGAGCAGCAAATTGGTGACCCACATTCCATCTTTTTACAGGGCAATGCCATGGTCCACCATCACCAAGCGGTCAAGCAAAGTACGGCGGTCACGAGGTGCAAGTCTGTCCAGGCAGGATACTCCTGCGCCAAAGAAAAAAACAAAAACTTTGTTCGTGCATCCACCCTCTCCTCCTAATGTGTCTCAACCTGCCTCCATGTCCATTCCAGAGCTCCCTTCCCCCAGTACTTTCATTGCCCTTTCTCCTAGAA
This sequence comes from Dendrobates tinctorius, assembly GCF_039654945.1. Lineage (NCBI taxonomy): Eukaryota > Metazoa > Chordata > Amphibia > Anura > Dendrobatidae > Dendrobates > Dendrobates tinctorius. Next base: position 20,468,674 of record NW_027361732.1, on the reverse strand, counting down.
CCCCTTCCTCAACCTCCAGTCGTTCCTCGTCTCTCCACACCCCCAAAGTATCCCAATCTTCCCCCAAACGTGATTCCTAATAAACCTTTTTTTTTTCATTTTAATTTTTTTGAAAAAATAAATGTGCAATTGTGCTTTCAAATTGGATTGGTTACTGTGTCAATCGCCCAGTACACACACTGAGCCATACACACACTGCGCCATACACTTAGCGTTTTTGCCACCAGATATCTCCATTACTGAGACCTTTCTTGTGTCAGTCTTGGAGATATGTGTTGTCAACGCAACCAATCTACATGACTTGTCTTTTCCACAGCAGTCTCTACATTCTTGCAATATTGCACAGAGTGGATCCAGCAGGGTTCCCCAACTCCAGTCCTCAAGGCACACCAACAGAACATGTTGTAATGAAATCCATAGCTCCGTTGATAACTGAATAATGGGATGTATCCACAAACGCCGCCGCTGCCATCTTCGCTGCCTCTCTCTCTCCCTCTGTTCATGGCAAGCAATTGCATAAGCCTGAGCCATCCTCATGTCCAGATCCAAGTCAAAGTAAAAACTCTTCCAGCGCAGATCCATGTTTCTCAAGTCAAATGCAAGCAAATGTGAAGAATTCAGCTGTAAACAGGTCTATATAAAGAATTTCCATAAGACACGCCCACTGCTGTCCCATTGGTGGAGTGTGTTGCAAGAATTTATCAAGGATTTTTTCTCCTGTGAAGTGACACCATTGCGCATAAAAAATGCAAATGCATGAAAAACGCTTAGAAGCGCATAAAAACGCTGCGATTTTTTGTCGTTATGCGCACAATAATGCTACAAAAAACACAGCGTTTACAAGTGTTTGCATGCGTTTTTGACATGCATTTCTTGTGCGCTCGATACGCTGCGCAAAAAGGCACAAGTGTGAAACTAGCCTTAGATAGAAGTCCTTACAAAGTCCCACTGTTAAAAGAAAGACATGTACTGAAGCGGATACAATTTGCCAAAGAATACATCAACTGGCTTAAAGACTATTAAAGAAACATTTTGTGGATTGATGAAAGCAACCTTGTTCTTTTTCGGTCCAAGGGCCGCAGACAGTTTGTCAGATGACTCCCAAAACCTGCAGTACACAGTACACTCTGAAGACAGTGAAGCATGGTGGTGCAAGCATCATGATATGAGCATGTTTCTCTTACTATGGTGCCGGATCTATTTACCACATACCAGGGATCATGGACCAGGTTGCTTATATTAAAATACTTGAAGAGGTAATGTTGTCTTACGCTGAAGAGGATATGCCCTTGAAATGGGTGTTTCAACAAGAGAACAACAATAAACACACCAGTAAACAAGCAAAATCTTGGTTCCAGTCCAACAAAATTGAGGTTATGGAGTGATCAGCCCAATCCCCATACCTTAATTAGATAGAACACTTGTGAGGTGACATCAGAAGTGCCTTTTCTGAGGCAAAGCCAACAAATGCCAAAAAATTGTGGGATGTATGTAAGGAAGTCGACAAGACCTCGGTTACCTGTGTGCCGGGTCCAGAACTGAAAAGGCTGCAGCCACTGTTCCCGGGGACAAGCCTGAGTGAGCCGGACCTTCCCCTACTGCCTGGAGGAAGAGATAGTGAGGGGTACCTTCCTGCTGTCCCAGGTGGGTGGAGTCAGCCTGGAAAGCACACGTAGCATCAGAGAAAAAGAGGGAAAAAGCAGAGCAGTGTGGGGCCAGCAAAGAGCAATGAGGAGCGTGCTCTGCTTCCCCCTCCAGAGAATGCTGCAGCAGGCCTGGGGGACTGCTGCATTGAGAGGAGTAGTGTGCTCAACAATAATGTGTGGAGCAGAGCCGTGCAGAGTGAGAGCCGTGCAGAGCAGAGCTGTGCAAAGTCGAGCCATGCAGAGCATAGCCATGCAGAGCAGAGCTGTGCAGAGCCAAGCCGTGCAGAGCAGAGCCATGTGGAAAAGATCTGTGCAGAGCAGAGCAGAGCCGGGGTAGAGCCATGTTCAGAGAGTAGAGCCAAGCAGGGTGTTGCAGCAGCCACAGAGAGTAGTGCTCTGACCGGGAGCACCAGCATCAAACAGATCAGCATCACCCGCCACCAACTGCCAGGACCATGGAGAGCGGTATGTGCCATGTGGAACTGGAGTGGGTGCAGAGAAGAGCAACCAAGGTTATTAGGGAACTGGTGGGTCTGCAACACCAAGACAGGTTATTACACTTAGGGTTATTTAGTTTGGAAAAACTAAGGCTTAGGGGTGATCTTATTACAATGTATAAATATATGCTGGGACAGTACAAAGACCTTTCAAATGATCTTTTTACTCTTAGACCTGTGACGGAGACAAGGGGGCATCCTCAACATATGGAGGAAAGAAGGTTTAAGCATAATCACAGATGCAGATTCTTTACTGTGAGAGCAGTGAGACTATGGAACTCTCTGCCATATGATGTTGTAATGAGTGATTCCCTACTAAAATTTAAGAAGGGACTGGATGCCTTTCTTGAAAATTATAATATTGCAGGTTATATACACTAGTTTTCTTGAAACTGCGTTGATCCAGGGAGCTAGTCTGATTGCCGTATGTGGAGTCGGGAAGAAATTTTTTTCCCCAATGTGAAGCTCACTGTTTGACACATGGTTTTTTTTTGCCTTCCTCTGGATCAACATGTTAGGGCAGGTTAGGATAGGATATGGGTTGAACTAGATGGACTTAAAGTCTTCCTTCAACCTCAATAACTATGTTACTATGTTACTATGTGTGTCCAGTGAGGGCCAGAGAATTGGGTACCGTACACTACGTTACCATGAGCACCGGACACACGCTGCCCACGAGGGACCACATACGAGTCTGATATTTGCGCCCTGACATTGGCAGAGAATAGTTATCCTGACCCTTGTTACCTGACTACCCCAGTTAAGATAGGTAAAGAGTCAGGTTGGTCTTCCACAGGACTGTGGCCCATGCTGTTTTTAGCCACATCAGTATATGGACAAAGGGCAGTGGACGGTATCTGAGACTGACTACTGGCTACTGTAACGTTTTTTGTCTCCGGCGAAAAAGCCGGACACGCCGGATCCGGCGCGTCCGGCTTTTTCACACAATGAAAGCCTATGAGCGCCGCAATGCACCTGATCCGGCGAAAGCCGGATCCGGTGGCCGGATCCGGTTTTTTTGGTCTGAGCATGCTCAGTAGCTCTTCCCACTACAACCTGTCAAAGAAGGGCTGTAGGAACATGCTATATATAGTTTTCCAGTAGCCAATCCCGTTCGGAAGGCCACAAGGGTCAATTTTAAAAACCGGATCCGGCGTAATCCATCGAAAAACGGATAGAAAAACGGATGAACCGGATGAGACGGATCCGGTTTTGTCTGTCAAGAACAAGACGGATCCGGCAGAAAACCGGATCCGGCACATCAGGTTTTACAAAACGGATCGCGTCTGACGCCGAAAACCTGATGTGTGAAAGTAGCCTTAGCTGACTGAGAATTGTAAAATTGATGTCTCTCAGAACATGGCGACACAAAAACAAGTGATTGATTTTTGGAAGTGTGTATTTATTGTACAAACTAATAAAACATAAATAAATTTAAAGAAATTTGTATTGCCACAATAATACTTACTGAATAAAGTTAAGGTAAAATGCAATATATTCCTCTATATAAAGATTTACTCACAGTTTATTAATAAACTAGATTATGGCCCGATGCTATCGCATTGGGAGGATGCGATAGCATCACACCTCTTGCCATGTTAACCCTCAACACACACACTCCTCAACACACACTCCTCTCACCTTTCACCATCTCCACTCACTCTTTCACTCCACATACGACCCCTTCTCTCACTCCGTCTCTCATACTCACGCCGTCATCGCCGCTGCTCCACAATCCCCGACATCTTCTTCCGCCGGCGCCATCCTGGATCCAGATGTTGTTCACGCCGGCGACATGTTCTTGCGGCGACGCCATCTTGAGTATCGTGAAATCCCGTGATAGTCAAGATGGCGTCGCCGCAAGAACATGTCGCCGGCGTGGAGGACGTCGGGATCCAAAATGGCGTCGGCGAAATCTCGCGAGATTTTGCCGACGCCATTTTGGATCCCGACGGCATCCACGCCGGCGACATGTTCCTGCGGCCACGCTATTTTGGATTGGCAAAATCCCGCGATAGTCAAGATTGCGTCGCCGCAAGAACATGTCGCCGGCGAGGACGACGTCGGGATCCAAAATGGCGTCGGCGAAAACTCGCGAGATTTCGTCGACGCCATTTTGGATCCCGACATCGTCCACGCCGGCGACATGTTCTTCCGGCGACGCCATCTTGACTATCACGGGATTTCACGATACTCAAGATGGCGTCGCCGCAAGAACATGTCGCCGGCGTGAACAACATCTGGATCCAGGATGGCGCCGGCGGAAGAAGATGTCGGGGATTGTGGAGCAGCGGCGATGACGGCGTGAGTATGAGAGACGGAGTGAGAGAAGGGGTCGTATGTGGAGTGAAAGAGTGAGTGGAGATGGTGAAAGGTGAGAGGAGTGTGTGTTGAGGAGTGTGTGTGTTGAGGGTTAACATGGCAAGAGGTGTGATGCTATCGCATCCTCCCAATGCGATAGCATCGGGCCATAATCTAGTTTATTAATAAACTGTGAGTAAATCTTTATATAGAGGAATATATTGCATTTTACCTTAACTTTATTCAGTAAGTATTATTGTGGCAATACAAATTTCTTTAAATTTATTTATGTTTTATTAGTTTGTACAATAAATACACACTTCCAAAAATCAATCACTTGTTTTTGTGTCGCCATGTTCTGAGAGACATCAATTTTACAATTCTCAGTCAGCTAAGGCTACTTTCACACATCAGGTTTTCGGCGTCAGACGCGATCCGTTTTGTAAAACCTGATGTGCCGGATCCGGTTTTCTGCCGGATCCGTCTTGTTCTTGACAGACAAAACCGGATCCGTCTCATCCGGTTCATCCGTTTTTCTATCCGTTTTTCGATGGATTACGCCGGATCCGGTTTTTAAAATTGACCCTTGTGGCCTTCCGAACGGGATTGGCTACTGGAAAACTATATATAGCATGTTCCTACAGCCCTTCTTTGACAGGTTGTAGTGGGAAGAGCTACTGAGCATGCTCAGACCAAAAAAACCGGATCCGGCCACCGGATCCGGCTTTCGCCGGATCAGGTGCATTGCGGCGCTCATAGGCTTTCATTGTGTGAAAAAGCCGGACGCGCCGGATCCGGCGTGTCCGGCTTTTTCGCCGGAGACAAAAAACGTTACAGTAGCCGTTTTTTCCAGACGCCGGATCGCGACACATTGCCGGATCCGGCGAAAACCGGATGAAACGCATGGCCATCCGGCGCGATCCGGCGCAAATGCAAGTCAATGGGGGGGGAAACCGGATCCGGCATTGCATTTTGCCGGATCCGGTTTCTGTCAAAAGCGCCGGATCGCGCCTGACGGCGAAAACCTGATGTGTGAAAGAGGCCTTAGGCTAGTTTCACACTTGCTTTTTTTTGCAGCGCGTTTTTCCCGCAAAAAAACGCATTAAAAAAACGCATACAAAAGCATACAACTGCTGCGTTTTTTCAAGCATTTTTATGAGCATGCATGAAAAAAACGCAGCGTTTTTATGCGTTTGTATGCGTTTTTAGTGCGTTTTTACCGCGTTTGCGTTTTTTTCCAACATTAGGTGGCCCCTCACACTAACCCAAACCATGACTTTACTAACCCTAACCCTGACCCTAACCCTAACCCTAACCCTAACTAACCCTAACCCTGACCCTAACCCTTAACCAAACCATACTTAACCCTAACCCAAACCCTAAACCCTAACTAACCCTAACCCTAACCCTGACCCTAACCCTAACCCTAACCCTAACCCTAACTAACCCTAACCCTAACCCTAACCCTGACCCTAACCCTTAACCAAACCATACTTAACCCTAACCCAAACCCTAAACCCTAACTAACCCTAACCCTAACCCTGACCCTAACCCTAACCCTAACTAACCCTAACCCTAACCCTAACCCTGACCCTAACCCTTAACCAAACCATACTTAACCCTAACCCAAACCCTAAACCCTAACTAACCCTAACCCTAACCCTGACCCTGACCCTGACCCTAACCCTTAACCAAACCATACTTAACCCTAACCCTGACCCTAACCCTAACCCTGACCCTGACCCTAACCCTTAACCAAACCATACTTAACCCTAACCCTGACCCTAACCCCAACCCTAACCCTAACCCTGACCCTGACCCTAACCCTTAACCAAACCATACTTAACCCTAACCCTGACCCTAACCCTAACCCTAACCCTAACCCTGACCCTAACCCTAACCCTAACCCTAACCCTGACCCTGACCCTAACCCTTAACCAAACCATACTTAACCCTAACCCTGACCCTAACCCCAACCCTAACCCTGACCCTGACCCTAACCCTAACCCTAAACCCCTTTAACTAACCCTAACTCTAACCCAAACCCCTAAATTCCATGGTTAAAAAAAAAACGCTTGTGCAAAAAAACGCATACATAAGCATGCCAATGCGCACATATGCGCACCCATAGGCTATAATGGCCATTTTTAGCGCAAAACGTGCGCATATGTGCGCATGCGCTTTTTTGCAGGGCCAAAAAATGCAACATGCTGCATCTGGAAAATACCAACGCACACCCCAAAAAAACGCAGCGCATGAAAATCGCATACGTGCGCATGCCAGCGCGCAGGTATGCGCACCCATGTTAAATATAGGGGAAAAAACGCATGCGCACATATGCGTTTTTTTCCAGCGCTAAAAAACGCAAATGTGAAACCAGCCTTAGCTGTACGAGGGCTTATTTTCAAAATGAAAACTGTAGTTTTTATTGGTACCATTTTGTCATACTTGAGTCTTTTTAGCAGTTTTTATTATCGGGAGACAAAATGAACAAAACATCATTTTGAATCTATTTTTTTTAAAAAACCATTAACTGTAAGGTAAAGTTGTCATGTTATTATTTTTTCGATAGATACGATCATGACAATAACAAATTTATATAGGTTTCTTTACATGTTCCCTATTTTTTGTACAATAAAACCAACAATTTTTTCGGCTGCCATATTCTGTTGCCCATAGACTTTTAATTCCTTTGCCCCTCCAACTTTTAAGAGTTTAGTCATTATTAACAATATATATTAAGATTGAAGTTGAAAGGCAAACCCATGTAAACAGTTTACATTGCTGGTAATGATAAAACTTGAAGTCTTAAAAGTGATCCTCGAAAAACATGTTAGTGAATTCAGAAGGAAACCAATGTCCAGAATTATTGACCCTAAGCAATAAAGCAGAGGTCTCCAACCTTTCTAACCTTGAAAGCCACATTCAGCTATGAATGAATGTCGCAAGCTACATCCAGCTCCTGCATCTCTCACAATAGTGACACCCACAGCCTCCTATTACTGGTATAATGACAGCCATAGCTTTTCCACTGAAATCACACCAAGGCAGTGTGCCAAGCTCCAGCGTTTCCTATCTTACCCTCATTCAGATCTGCTCTTCTGTACAAGCCTACACACAAAACTAACCATCTAGAGAGCTATTCTTAATAGGTGTTTGCTACACCTGGTGCTAATGCGCCAAGCTGGCAGATAGCCACGGGCCACACATCAAGGCCTGCTGGATTTGACTGCATCAGACTGCCTCACAAACAGAGTAGATACAGCGCTTCACTGGTTGGTGGATTTTACATCTCCTTTATTCTGCCTTCTGTGGCATCGTTTCGATCCCACAAGATCTTTTTCTTGTGGAATCGAAACATTGCCACAGAAGGTAGAATAAAGGAAAAGTAAAATCCACCAACCTGTGACGCGCTGCCTCAACTCTGTGATGTTTGAACGTATTCCAAGAGGGACTCCTTGGACCTGACGTGTGCTGCTATTGTGGGTAAAGTTAACCCTATGATGCTATGACGTGCTGTGAACTTATTTTTCTTTTTCCTTGCATCAGACTGCCTGTCCTGAAATCCAAGAACATCAAAAGGGATGGTCTGTAGGAGCGCCAGCTATGCGTGGGTATTGTATGCAGATGGGGATCCGATGCTGCTTCAGCCAGGTGCCTCAAAAGAGGAACAATTAAACAATTATAGGAGCAACTGTCCTGAAATCCAGTCTTAGTCTGCCACTCCAAAGTACTTGACCCGGGAGATGTTTTAATGGACAAAAGACCATATCAACATTCTCCCCCTCTAAAATAGCTACATGAACTTGAATTGTCTTTTAGAGACAGCCCCATTGATTTTGTGGATCAGCAATAGGTTGTGGGACTTTCTAAAAAAATACCTTTACAAAGTAACAAATTCCATATCTCACAGTTATATCCATATTTCTGGTGTTTATTGTAATAGGCAAAAATTCCAATTCTATTCTTTTGTTTTTCTGTTTTGTTAGACACATTTTAAAGCTATTTTATTGCACAGCACTGTCTAGAAGATCCTGTTTTATTGATGCATTTTATTATTCCCACGACAGTTTTAAATTCTTAAACAACTAGTCCATTACAAGCATTTGGTTGAGCTTTTGTTTATAAGATCCAAGATTTCAAAGTGCAGATAGAGTGCCGCTAAGTAACTAGAATAATTGTTACACTGCTAATGTGCTGTCAAAATACCCATTTGCATTTGCAATGCATATTTCTTTGCAATGATAAAACTGTTGTTATAGAACAGACATTTTTTTTTTTTTTTCTGTTACTAAATGTATTTTACTTTGGTGTGTGCCTTCCATGCCCTGTAAAAATCATAATGTATTATTTTTATGCCAGCTGTACAATTTCTCCTTTCTGCCAGTCTGTGTATATTTGACTAAATTAGATATTTAGTAAAGTCTTGAAGCCTTAGATCCAATGCAAATATCCCTACCCCAGGCATCGTTAATAGTAATCCCATTGAAAGCAATTTATGTTATTTCTTCGGATTCTGCTGCACCTTTTTGCTTGCCTACAGCCCCAGTTTTGCAGCAATTAGACTTTGATAAATAGCTGATTACATGCTTTACCTAATATTAGCTATAACGTTTCTGCATTTATGCGAGTGATACCTTTACATATTAGTAGAGCTTACTCTTTGATTTAGAAGCCCAACATGAGCCAAGTTTTTTGTTTGAAGTGTGCAGTTATCTGTGTATGGCACAGGCTGCTTTGATACTGTTAGCACTCCAGATGCATTGCCAGTAGGATTTATGTTGCCTTCTGATACTGTGTATGTGAACACTAAACATATCTTATACTGAAAGTTTGGAAACGAATACAAATTTTAAAAAAATCTATGATTTCTTATTCATTTTATATTTATCTTTTTTTCAAGATAAGACACCTCACTAACATTATTTGCAGTCAATTTTTTAGCATATTGCAATTACATAATTATAATATAATAATTATATTATGTTATCATTGGAGTATTAAATTAGATTATGGCTCTTATGTTTTTAATAAAGTATTAAACTGTTTTTCAAGAAATGTTAAATATTAGTGAATGAGCCCAAGAGGATTTCCTGTCTCTGAATGAATAAAAAGAAAGGAGCATCACTGAGAACTTTGACTGAAGGAAATAGATGGGGAAAAACTAATTTTCTTGAGTAACCATATTATACACAGAAAAAATAGAGAAGGATTATAAAAGATACAGTATAAGACTAATATAGCTGATGAATGAAGGAAGGATCCGGCTCACGGGCAAACAGAGTTTCTTTATTCAGGTGACTATAGTACAGAGGATTAAGGATATAATCTTCATATTAATAGCATCTATGCATTTCGGGTGTCTCTGCAACGTTATCAAAATGAGGAAATGTTTGCACTCAATTGCATTAAGGCATGTCAATGTGAAATACAAGAAGTGTGAATGGTATAATGGCTTTTGAAATTTAGGAAAAACACATGAGATGCTTAGCACAAAATTTGGCCAAAAAATGTGAGCCCATCCACCAACGTCAAGGTAATCTGATGGATCGGATGGGTCCCTGACCTAACTGCCTAGTGTGAACACGTACCTCTGGCTAATAACTTGGTAAAGCCTATATTTACATGAAGGTCGGAGCCAAATGTGATTTGATGCAATTAAAACCACTGCATGGTGAAGGGCGGAGTGCTCAGTCACATTTGGTTTCGACTTACAGTGCCTTGTGAAAGTATTCGGCCCCCTGGAACTTTTCAACATTTCCCACATATCATGCTTCAAACATAAAGATACCAAATGTAAATTTTTGGTGAAGATTCAACAACAAGTGGGACACAATTGTGAAGTTGAACGAAATTTATTGGTTATTTTAAATTTTTGTGGAAATTCAAAAACTGAAAAGTGGGGCGTGCAATATTATTCGGCCCCTTTAACTTAATACTTTGTTGCGCCACTGTTGTGAACTCCCTTGCTCAGATTTCTGAGCCGAAGCTTCCTCTAGTGGTTACTGAGAGTAGTGGAGCTGGCCAGGTGGATGGAGGTTCTCCACCTGATGATGATAATTGGGAATCTGGGATTGCTGGCTGGGAGCATATAATGAAGCTGGCTGCTATTGAAGGTTGCTGGTGATTTTTTCCTCTGTGTGCATCTGGAGCTCTTTTGTCCCCTGCCTGATCTGCATGTTCAGCTAAGTGATTCTTTTGTTAATCCTTTGCATCTAATCTGGTTGTGTCTTATTTTGCTTTGCTGCTAGGGTTCAGCGTGCTCCCTGCTGGGGGCAGAGCTGGGCCCTGCTTCATATGTTGCAGCTTGTTCAGTCCCCTGTTATGTTAGTATCTTTTTGCTTGCTGCCAGTTTATACCAGAGTGCTGATCTAGCGGGGGTGAGATCGTGTGATCTCAGGTTTTTTGGATATCAGAAATGTTGGACTTTTTCAGCGTTTTGTGCATGATTGCAGACAGTATCTTTTTCTGTCCTGTCCTGTCTAGACAGCTTGGGCCCCACCATTTGCTCAGTCTGTTCTCTGCCTGTGTTTGTGTTTCATCTTTTCTCATCAACAATACGACAATATATGTTTGGGGGCTGTCTATTCCTTTGGGGATCTGCTTCAGGGAAGTTTAGATTTCATCTTTCTGTCTTTAGGCTTAGTTAGTCCTCCGGCTGTGACGAAGCATCTAGGGCATTGTAGGAATGCTCCACGGCTACTGTTAGCTGTGCGGATAGGATCAGGGATTTGCAATGCGCTTAGTTAACAACCTTTCTGGTCTTTTGGTGGCTTAGCCTGTTCCTGCCATCCTCCTTGGTGACCCATTCATAACGCGCCACCTTTCGCTGTGATTACAGCTGCAAGTCGCTTGAGGTATGTCTCTATCAGTTTTGTACATCGAGAGACTGAAATTCTTGCCCATTCTTCCTTGGCAAACAGCTGGAACTCAGTGAGGTTTGATGGAGATCGTTTGTGAACAAAGCTCTTTCCACAGATTCTCGATTGGATTCAGGTCTGGACTTTGACTTGGCCATTTTAACACCTGGATGCGTTTATTTGTGAACCATTATATTGTAGATTTTGCTTTACGTTTAGGATCATTGTCTTGTTGGAAGACAAATCTCCGTCCCAGTCTCAGGTCTTTTGCAGACTCCAACAGGTTTTCTTCAAGAATGTTCCTGTATTTGGCTCCATCCATCTTCCCATCAATTTTAACCATCTTCCCTGTCCCTGCTGAAGAAAAGCAAGCACAAACCATGATGCTGCCACCACCATGTTTGACAGTGGGGATGGTATGTTCAGGGTGATGAGCTGTGTTGCCTTTACACCAAACATATCGTTTGGCATTGTTGCCAAAAAGTTTGATTTTGGTTTCATATGACCAGAGCACCTTCTTCCACATGTTTGGTGTGTCTCCCAGGTGGCTTGTTGCAAACTTTAAATGACACTTTCTATGGATATCTTTGAGAAATGGCTCTCTTTTTGCCACTCTTCCATAAAGGCCAGATTTGTGCAGTGTACGACTGATTGTTGTTCTATGGACAGACTGTCCCACCTCAGCTGTAGACCTCTGCAGTTTATCCAGAGTGATCATGGGCCTCTTTTCTGCATCTCTGACCAGTCTTCTCCTTGTTTGAGATGAAAGTTTAGAGGGATGGCCGGGTCTTGGTAGATTTGCAGTGGTATGATACTCCTTCCATTTCAATATGATCGCTTGCACAGTGCTCCTTGGGATGGTTAAAGTTTTGGAAATCATTTTGTATCCATATCCGGCTTTAAACTTCTCCACAACAGTATCACGGACCTGCCTGTTGTGTTCCTTGGTCTTCATGATGCTCTCTGTGCTTCAAACAGAACCCTAAGACTATCACAGAGCAGGTGCGTTTATACAGAGACTTGATTACACACAGGTGGATTATATTTGTCATCATTAGTCATTAAGGACAACATTGGATCATTCAGAGATCCACAATGAACTTCTGGAGTGAGTTTGCTGCACTGAAAGTAAAGGGGCCGAATAATATTGCACGCCCCACTTTTCAGTTTTTGCATTTCCACAAAAGTTTAAAATAACCAATAAATTTCATTCAACCTCACAATTGTGTCCCACTTGTTGTTGATTCTTCACCAAAAATTTACATTTGGTATCTTTATGTTTGAAGCATGATATGTGGGAAAAGGCTGAAAAGTTCCAGGGGGCCGAATACTTTTGCAAGGCACTGTACCTATTGTCCTCCCATCCTGCTATTTCTAGTATGTGGAGACAATATTCATCAAACCTTACCAGTCTGAGAATACCAGCCCCCTACTGTTTGCTTAAGCTTGGCTGGTTGACAAAAATGGAGGGGACCCCATGCCATTTTTTAAAATTATTTATTTAAATAATTAAAAAATATGGTGTAAAGCCCCTCTATTCTTGATAACCAGCCATAATAAAGCTGATAAAGCTGACAGCTGAAGGTTGCAGCCTGCAGCTTTCAGTTTTACCTTGCTGGCTATCAAAAATTTAAGAGAACCTAAGCCATTTTTGTATTTATTTATTTGAGTGCACAGGAGCCGGCTAATGAAAACTCCCATAAGTGGGACCTGCTCTTGCTGTTTTCAGCGACAGCAGGTGTAGGCTGATAAGAGTAGTACTCTCTCATCAGCCAATGCCTGTGCTCAGAGGTAAACTTTTTACTGCCGGTCACAGCTGCTGGCTCATGCTGTCATCTGACAGTGTGGGAACCGCAGCTCTCTACCCAGTGGTAGTGATTATATTGCCAGTCTGAGCTGCCAGTGTTTCTTGCAGATGACAGCTTGGGGAACACCCATGTTTGTGGTGCCATACCCAAACAGTAATATGGACTTCCTGTAGAAGTCTGTGCTTGGGGTCCTTGCAAGAACACTAATTTTTTTATACGGACTCCGAACTTAACTGTTCGGGTTCACCCATCACTAGTGGTGAATGATGATAATGGTGAATATGACTCTGACCGTGTACTATTTAATTCCTCCACCAATAGCACATTTGGTATAACCTATTTCAGAGCCGACCATACAAGAAGCTGATTTTGCTCTGGAGGACTTTGTAGCCACATGTGGTCTCTTCTGCGCATTGCCAATGCCAACACTCTCCTCTCCTGATTGCATCACTTCCATAGCATGGGCATTTATGCACACTTTATCGAAGTACAGTTTATCAAATTACTGGCAGTTAAAACATGGATGAAATGTGACACGCATCTCTATTCTCTTCATACAGGTAACCACCTCTTTCAATCTCTGCTCTGAATCAACTCCTCCATTCAATGTCAGCCAACAGTTAATCCTGAATGCTCTATATGTCTTTTCAACTCTGCAAGCTTATATCTGGTAACCACCTCTTTCAATCTCTGCTCTGAATCAACTTCTCCATTCAATGTCAGCAAGCAGTTAATCCTGAATGCTCTATATGTCTTTTCAACTCTGCAAGCTTATATCTGGTAACCATCTCTTTCAATCTCTGCTCTGAATCAACTCCTCCGTTCAATGTCAGCAAGCAGTTAATCCTGAATGCTCTATATGTCTTTTCAACTCTGCAAGCTTATATCTGGTATATATTTATTTCAACTTACTCTGCCTGTCCCCTTTTGCTCTGAGGTCAAGAAACTTTTCAAAGTGGTTTATGATGCATGTAGGCCTGGACATTAGTTTGTCTAATAATTACCTTTATTGTGCCCTGCTGTCTTAGTTTAGTTTGATTGATTAACGTGAAGAGAGAGAGAAAAAAAATCTAAGCCTTAGATTCCTATATATTCAGACATAGCTTGGGGAAGGCATTTATGCAGGGGGCATTTATGCACACTTTATCGAAGTACAGTTTATCAAAGTACTGGCAGTTATAACATGGCAGTTAGACAGGGCAGGAGACAGGTAAGACATTTATATACATCTATTCCCTGTACATTTGGAGTACAACAAATATATACCATATGCATTTGTGTAATTTATATCCTGGCCGCTGCATTCACACACATCCACCGCCCTGGCATTAACTCTCCACACTCCATCCATATTGGCCCCTCACTCCTTTCCTCTCCTATGTATAGCACTTACACTCGTTTCACATTTTTAAATTGCACAGATCCATTCAGTCCCACCATTCAACATAAGAGATGCTCCCACAAGTCACTCAACCATCTGCTCACTCTTTCTATCCTCCTTCTCCTAGTCGCAGGAGACATTGCTCCCAACCCTGGTCCCCCATGTTATAAATAGTCAAACCCCCAACTGCTACACTCAGAAACCCCTCTAATCTTATTAATATTCCCTGCATGCCTTCTGTCTCTCTTAATTGTGCCCTTTGGAATTCTCGCTCAGTGTGTAATAAACTCTCCTTCATCCATGACTTCTTCCTTTCTAATTCTCTTAACCTCCTGGCTCTTACTGAAACCTGGATCCAGCAGTCAGACACTACCGCTGCTGCTCTTTCATATGGGGGATTACACTTCTCTCATACCTCATCATCAGACAAAAGAGCAGGTGGAGGCGTTGGTCTGCTTCTATCACCAAAACGTACCTTTCAGGTTATCCCTCAAGTATCCTCACTAGTCTTCCCTTCTTTTGAGGTCCATGCTGTCAGACTCTACACACCCTTCTCCATGCGAGTGTCGGTAGTGTATCGTCCTGCCGGCCCCTCCCATCAGTTCCTGGATCATTTTGCCACTTGGCTTCCACATTTTCTCTCCTGTGACATCCCTACCCTCATCATGGGTGATTTCAACATCCCCATTGCTCTTCCCCTCTCCCCATCTGCTACTCACCTTTTATCTCTACCTCCTCGTTTGGCCTTTCACAGCTTACTAATTCTCCAACGCATGAAGACAGAAACTCCCACGACTTGGTCTTCTCTCGGCTTTGTGCAGTGGATGATTTCACAAACTCCCCTCTCCCGCTCTCTGATCAAAACCTTCTTTCATTCTCTATCAAGAACTGCCAGGCTTCTCAGGTCACCCCCACTGTCCATACTTATAGAAACATACAGGCCATTAACACCCAGAAACTTACGATGAACTTGCAGTCTTCATTGGCCCCTATCTCCTCCCTCTCATGTCCTTATTCTGCACTGAAGCATTACAATGAAACACTTCAAACTGCCCTGGATGAATTTGCACCTCCTATACATAGAACAACATGACAAAGACAGCGACAACCCTGGCACACCCTGCAAACACGTTTCCTGCAGCGGTGCTCCAGGTGTGCTGAACGTCTATGGAGAGAATCAAATCTATACGAAGATTTCATCCATTATAAGTTCATGCTTAGAACATACAACACTGCCCTTCACCTCTCCAAACAAACCTATTTCAACACCCTCATCACCTCACTGTCCAATAACCCAAAACGTCTCTTTGACACTTTTCATTCCCTGCTCAACCCAAGACTGCAGGCCCCAACAACAGAGCTTCGAGCTAACGATCTGGCCAATTACTTCAAAGAAAAAATTGATCATATCCGACAGGAAATTATCTCCCAATCATCTCATACCATGCACTGTCCTCCCTCCCCCACTGCATCTAGCTCACTCTCTGAGTTTGAACCAGTCACAGAAGAAGAAGTAAGCAGGCTCCTTGCATCTTCTCGCCCAACCACTTGAACCAGTGACCCATTTCCGTCACATCTGCTCCAGTCCCTTTCCCCTGCTGTCACCCCTCACCTAACTAAAATATTTAACCTCTCTCTCTCTTCTGGTATCTTTCCCTCCTTATTTAAGCATGTCATCATACATCCACTACTTAAAAAACCATCCCTCGACCAAAACTGTGCCGCTAACTATAGACCTGTCTCTAATCTTCCCTTCATCTCTAAACTCCTGGAATGCCTGGTCCACTCCCGTCTGATCCACTATCTTTCTGATAACTCTCTTCTCGACCCTCTCCAATCCGGTTTTCGCTCTCTACACTCTACTGAATCTGCCCTCACTAAAGTCTCTAATGATCTACTAACAGCTAAATCTAACGGTCACTACTCCATGCTAATTCTCTTGGCTCTCTCTGCAGCATTTGACACGGTGGATCATCAGCTCCTCCTCACTATGCTCCGCTCCATCTGCATCAAGGACACCATTCTCTCCTGGTTTTCCTCCTATCTCTCTGACCGCTCCATTACTGTATCTTTTGCAGGCTCCTCCTCTCATCTTCCCCTTACTGTTTGGGTTCCTCAAGGATTGGCTCTAGGCCCCCTCCTCTTCTCCTTGTACACTGCCCCTATTGGTAAAACAATCAGTAGATTTGGTTTACAGTTCCATCTCTATGCTGATGACACCCAATTGTGCGCTTCTTCTCCTGACATCACGCCAGCCTTTCTAGAAAACACCGGCGATTGTCTAAACGCTGTGTCTAACATCATGTCCTCACTATATCTGAAACTGAACCTGTTAAAGACTGAACTCCTTGTGTTTCCTCCCTCTACTAATGCACCTATACCCGACACTGCCATTTCCGTGTGTGGTTCCACTATTACTCCCCAGGAACATGCCCGCTGTCTTAGGGTCATACTTGACTCTGAGCTTTCATTTACCCCCCACATCCAATCACTGGCTCGCTCTTGTTATCTGCATCTCAAAAACATTTCTAGAATTCGACCTTTTTCTTATCTTTGACTCTGCAAAAACTCTCACTGTTTCTCTTATTCATTCTCGTCTGGACTATTGTCACTCTCTTCTAATCGGTCTCCCTCTTACCAAACTTTCCCCCCCCCAATCTGTCTTGAATGCTGCAGCCAGGATCATATTCCTCGCCAATCATTACACCGATGCCTCTACCTTGTGCCAGTCCTTACACTGGCTACCCATCCACTCCAGAATCCAGTACAAACTTATTGCCCTCACCCACAAAGCACTCCATGGCTCAGTACCACCCTACATCTCCTACCTTGTTTCAGTCTACCACCCTACTCGTGCCCTCCGTTTTGCAGATGACCTGAGGTTTGCATCATCAATAATCAGAACCACCCACTCCCGTCTCCAAGACTATACACGTGCTGCGCCAATTCTTTGGAATGCACTTCCCAGATCAATATGAGTAGTCCCCAATCCCTACAATTTTAAGCGTGCCCTGAAAACTCATTTATTCAGACTGGCCTACCACCTCAACACATTAACCTAACTATCCCTGCATGGCACAGTCAAAAGTTTTACCATAACCAGGTTCCCCGTATCATGTTCCCACATGCTTTATGCATCTATTAGCCCTCTGAGTCCTTACAATTACACACTTAACATTATGGCTGGTCCAAACAATCAGGGCAATTGTTACCACCCACCTTTCGTGTCTCCCCCTTTTCCCTCATAGATTGTAAGCTTGCGAGCAGGGCCCTCATTCCTCTTGGTATCTGTTATGAACTATGTGATTATTGTTATTCTGTAATGTCTATCGTCTGTACAAGCCCCCTCTGAAATGTAAAGTGCTGTGAAATATGTCGGCGCTATAGAAATAAAATTTATTATTATTATTATTATAGCACCATGAGCAAGTTTCTAGATTTATCATCATCATCCTTGACTTTTCTTATAGTTTCCCTTGTATGTAAAGCATTCTGAGCTCCTTGTCCAGTGCCTAATTCCTTCATCCCTTCATTCCATTAAATATTATGGAGGAGAAAGAGGTGGACAGAGTGGAATATTGACTTTACTGACAGTGTCACTGTCAGATGTAACATTATCCTGCTGTGACTGAAATGATTAGTATGCCATATACTGTATTCTGTTTTGCACTGCTCTCCAATAATAAGTTTAGCAGAGTCAAAGCAGTCCAGTTTTGACTTACATTGGTATTACACCTGTTGGGACAGAGCAGCTGCTGCTAGTGGCTTCCACATTTCTGTGGTATGTGGTATGGGGTGCTTTGTCTCTCACTCTACTACATCTACTGTCAGTGGTACTTTTTTGTGTAACATACATTTTGTGCACAAATATAGATGTTATGGAATCAACAGAAATGCCATATAGGGTGCATGTGACAATTTAAATGCCTTTAGAAACAATAGCACACTCATACTATTGATGTTCAGGGTAAATGAATCCAAATAGTAAACTTTAACATGTTTTTCAAAACAGAAATACTGAGTTAAATGCATCTATTTAATATAATTTCTTTTTAGATATTTTGCTGAGCAAATTAAATTCCTCTAGCTAAGAAGGATGATGTAACAACAAATTCCAGCTACGTACATGTCTTCCAAATGCGGAAACAGCACACAGTATATTTCTCATTGTATCGTTGCCAAACTGAATTAGTAAAACAGTTATGCAAAAACTAAACTGTGTGTAATTTTTTATTTTGTTCATTTATAACACTATTCTGCCCTTAATTTCCTTTACAGCTCACAATTACATTCTACTTTGCGTTGGTGCAAAGGAGCGAACTCTGTTACAGCACAGAGCCGCAGAAAGAGACGCCGAGGCCTGTTACCTCACAGACTACGGCTTAGGGAACCACTACTGTAGTGCCATGAATTAACCCTAGAGAAATGCTGTGCCCTGTTAGCAGTCACAGGGTGCAGCCGACAGTTGTGTTACTGCACTGCATGTGTACACCGCTGCCCTGGCGGATGCCACTGACCAGCCTAAGCTTAGCGCTGGAAGGCGCAGTAACTGCACACAGCACCACTGAGATGGATACTGCGGCATATGCGGTACAGAGATGTCTCGTGCAGATGACACACTCTGACTTAATGTGTGAGAGGTGCTGGAAGCACTGCGGCGCTATGCAGTGCCACCGCTCGGCGCTGACTCAGACTCTAAACCCTGCCAACATACGTATCAAAGGGAAGGGGTTTCTTAATGAGTCATTCAGCGGTTCACAAGCATCCATCATCACACACATCACTATCCATTACTGTCTATACTAGCTCATGGCCGTGTGGCCATGCGACTCTTTTATAGCAGCGTCCTTCCGGGACCTTCCTAGTGGTCCAGTTGGAGCAGCAATAGGACCTGAGCATGTGACCTCAGACCTTCAATGAGAGGACTTCCTACAGGCATGCTCAGTGGACCGAAAGAAGGACTTAGTCCCAGGAGCTGCTCGCTGCTGACTATTGCAGGTTACAATAGCTGAACCCTGATTAGCAGCAGTAGCCAAGCCAACAGCAGCAGACTGAGCAAAATGCTGAGAACGACGTCTTTGCTGAGCAGGCTCCATTGTGGCCAGGGAGGAATGGGGGACCGCAGATGGCAAGGCTCGGGTTTCCTGCTGTGCAGAGACAGGAACCCAATGCCTAGCAAGGGTAAATCCACTTTGTGCTCTGGTTCTTACCCCAGGCCCCTCTTAAAGAGATCCCAGGTATGGAAGTTAGGACCGTACCACTCAGTGCTCTTGTTCTGACCCCAGGCTCTCTTAAAGGGATTGTTGGTATGGAAGTGAGGGCAAATCCACTCTGCACTCTTGTTCTGACACCAGGCTTCTATTAAAGGGATAATTGATATGGAAGTCAGGGCAAATCCACTGAGCACTCTGGTTCTGACCCCAGGCCTCTCTTAAAGGGATCCCCGGTATGGAAGATGGTGGGATATTAGGGGTAGTAGTTCGGTGGCTCTCGCTGATGGGATGATGTGGGATATTAGGGGTAGTAGTCCAGTGGCTCTGGTGGGATACTAGGGATAGTAGTCCAGTGGCTCTGGCTGATGGGTTGATGTGAAATATTACGGGTTGTAGTTCTGTAGCTCCGTCTGACAGGATGATGTGGGATAAGGGGTAGTAGTCGCGTGGCTCTGACGGAATGATATAGGATATTAAGGGTAGTAGTCCGGTGGCTCTGATGGGATGATGTGGGATATTAGGGGTAGTAGTCTGGTAGCTCTGGCTGATGGGATGATGTGGGATATTAGGGGTAGTTGTCTGGTGGCTCTGGCTGATGTGATGATGTGGGATATTAAGGGTAGTAGTCCAATGGCTCTGGCTGGCGGGATGATGTGGGATATTATAGTGAATGTGGCTATGCGGAGTGGGAGGGGCTATACACTCAGCTTTATCTATCATCATTTTAATTTGTTAGTACTAACTGCAGTTAGTTACTATGCCTGGGCAACACCGGTCTCTTCAGCTAGTATCACCTAAAATCCAATTAAGTTTGTGGATGTAATGCAAATAAAATGTGGAATAGTTCAGTGTATTAATACTTTTTCAAGTTACTCTATACATATACATATACGCTGCTTATACTGAATATGTCTATAAAGATATATATTTATTCTTATCTTTCACTGTGTTATAATTTTACAAGCATAATACCCAGAGACACACCACATTTCTGTTTTAATCTGGTGAAACAATGTCATTTTGATTAAAAAGCACTTCTGGATGCATCAAATATTTTTCATGATGCTATGAATCATTAAACATATTGCAATTGTAATTCTGTAGCTATTTCGCTTTATTAAATGAAACAAGCAATAGAATCATCCTGAGAAGTAACGAGTACAGACAGACAAGGTGAATTTATCAGATAGTAACCGGGGTGATGCTAAGAAGAGTAGACAGTTGTCCTTATAACTGTAGTGCTCTAAATGTTTTGGGAAGTTAATAAAAATAGAATCAATGAGAAGTATCCATCCTTTAATTTGCCACACACAATGATTTTCAGTGTAAATAATTATCTGAAATACAGTGCTTTGGAAAAATATCCATACCGTGTGAACTTTTCCACATTTTTAAAGTTTATGCCCACAAACTCCTATGTATTTTATTAGAATTTTTGTGCTATGCCAACAAAAAATAGTAAGTAGTTGTGAAGTGTATGAAATGATACATGATTTTTTTTAATATAAATCTGAAAATTGTGACATGTTTTTATTCAGCCCCCCTGTAGTCTGACACCCCTAAATTAAATCCTGAGTAACCAATTGCCTCCAGAAGTCATGTAATTAATAAATAAATTGAATCCTTATGTGTGCAATTTATTCTCTGCAATATTACAGCTGTTCTGTGAAGGCTTTTTTGCCATGCAATGCTCCTCTGGAATACTGTAAAGTGCTAAGTGTGACGGAAAACAAACACTGCAAATCACCTTGAAAACACCATCCCCACAGTTGAATATGGCATGGCAGCATCATGCTGTGGGGATGTGTAATGACACCGATGGTGTCATTGTCACAGCCTGGGGCGTTATCAGGGGGCACAGGAATGAGAGCAGGGAGTGGAGGAACAAGGCACACAGTGCGCAAGGACCTGAGACTAAGCAGGGAGCACAGGACCTGAAATTAAGCAGTCATGTGACCAGGGGGACGGAGTTACCGCACGTGAGGACAGGGAAGGCAGCAGAACGCATGGAGTACAGGGCACAGAGAGTTAGCGTAGTCAAAGGAGTGCCACGGGTCAAATTCCAGACGAGTGTGTGGTACCTAGGTTTAAGACAGAGAATAAACAGGGATGAGCCAAGGGGTCTGATAACCAGGAAGGACAGGGCAGTACAAAGCAGGATATAGAGGCAAAAGTCAGGGGTCAAACTGGGTCATACAAAGCAAAGCACACACGCACAGAGGCACAACATTTACAGATGAGTAACCTGGGTGAGCAGCCACAAACCGAGTATACGGAGGTATCACCAACACCAAATCCAGGAACTGCCAACATTAAATATCCAGCCCAGAACCAAAGAGAGGCGAACTAGAATTAACCCTGACCTGACCAGGATGGAGGCGGAACCATCCTGTCAGGAGTCATGACAGGATGCTTTTGCTCAGCAGAGACAGCTGGTTAAAGTAGTAATCTGAATGGAACTAAATACAGGGCAATCCTGGAAGAAAACTGGTTAGAGGCTGCAAAAGACTTGAGACAAGGGCCAGGTTCACTTTACTGCAAGACTGTGACCCTAAAAATAGTGGATGAAAAATAGATGTGCAAAGCTTTTACAGACATAACCCAAAAGACTTGCAGCAGTTATTGCAGTGCAAGGTGGTCCTAAAAAGTATTGACTCGGGGATGTTGAATATAAATGTACGTGACAATTTTCAGAATTACATTTTTATTATATTTAGAATGCTATATAATTTTCTTTACTTTTCACAAATACTTGCTACTTTGTGTGGATATATCACATAAAAATCCCTATAAAGTACATTTAAGAATGTGATGTAAAAAATATGTGGAAAAGCTCATAACACCCAGACGGACGCGCTGTCTGGGTGTTATATTTGACACCAATTTCTCCTTTACATCCCATATACAATCTATTGCCCGCTCTTGCCGCTTACACCTAAAGAACATCTCTAGAATCCACCCTTTTCTCACCATGGAAACAACAAAAACCCTCACTGTAGCATTGATCCACTCCCGCCTGGACTACTGCAACGCTCTATAAATTGTCCTCCCCGTTACTCGAATATCCCCTCTCCAGTCCATACTTAATGCAGCAGCCAGGGTCATCTATCTGGCTAATTGGTACTCGGACATGTCTGCTCTTCACCAGTCCTTACACTGGCTGCCCATTCATTATAGGATCCAATTCAAAGTACTTGTTCTCACCCACAAAGCTCTCCACAGTGCAGCACCCACCTACATCTCCTCCCTCATTTCTGTCTATCGGCCTAACCGACCACTGTGCTCTGCAAACGACTTTTGACTAACCTCTGCACTAATCCGCACCTCCCACTCCCGACTCCAAGACTTCTCCCGCACTGCGCCAATCCTCTGGAATGCTCTACCCCAAGAAATTAGGACTATCCACAATTTGCATAGTTTTAGGCGCTCCCTCAAAACACATTTGTTCAGAGCGGCCTATCACATTCACTAATCAAAATCATTCTATGTGTAAGTGTGCATGAGTAGCCCATTCACTATCTCCATCCATCCCTCACTACCTCAAGATGGCTGGACATCATTGTAAATACATCATTGTAAATACACACCTGTACCTTGTATCTCCCCCACCTCATTGTAGATTGTAAGCTCTCACGAGCAGGGTCGTCTTATTTTGCTTTAATTATTGTATTGTTAAAGTTGTTATTTATGACTTTTGTTTTGAAACTGTTAAACTGTAAAAGCGCTGTGGAATATGTTGGCGCTATATAAATAAAGATTATTATTATTATTATGGTATCTATTCAAGACACTGTAGCTGTAATGTATTGTTTAATGTTTCATTGTATCATGCTTGTATTTTTGTGCTTATTTCTTGTTGTCTACCTGTCTGTAAATTTTAGTCAATTTTGGTAATTAAGTTTTTAAGGCCCTGTGCACACTGTGCAGATTCTGTGCAGTTCTGCAGCAGATTTGGCCCAGCAGAACTGCACATGATGTACAGTACCATTTAAGGCTATGTAAAACAAAAAACGCTGTGCACATGCTGCAGATTTTTCTGCTCAGATTTGGTGCGGAATAAAAGAAGCAGCATGTTGCTTCTTTTGTGCAGTTTTGCTGCAGTTTTCGGCCATGTGCAGACGTTGCGGATTTAATTGCGATTCCGCCGCAGTTTGTACAGCGCGGAATAGCCTAAAATCCGCAGTGTAGTGCACCTACAATGGAAGTCTATGGGAACCGAAGACTTGCTGTGCACATGCTGCGGAAAAAAACGCACAGAAACGTAGCGGTTTATTTTCCGCAGCATGTCACTTCTTTACCCATAGACTCCCATTGTATCTTGCAAATCCGCAGTAAAACCGCAGATCAAATAAAGATCTGCGGTTTTGCTGCTGATTTGGTGTAATTGGGCTAGCAAAAAGCGCAGGAAAGGGAATTGAGGTCACAGGAAGGAGGAAGTGTATGTGCTGTCTGAAAATAAAATGGAGTTGTACCGTCGTATGGAGATGGATGTGAGGGGTATGGTTGATTTGGTAAGTAATGTCTGTGTGTGTCAGTCTGTGTGTGTGTCAGTCTGTGCGTTAGGCCGGGGTCACACTAACTGATGCAAAATACGGTCAGTATTTTACATGCATAATACAGATGAATGGCCCCTAAACAGTGCTCCGTATGTTATCCGTAATCAAGGTGTGGTCGCGTATTTTGCGCATCTAAGCATCCGTATGTAATCCGTATGGCATCCGTATGGCGAGATTTTCTCGCAGGCTTGCAAAATGGACATATAATGGAGCCCTATGACAGGGTTTCTAACAGAAACCAAAGAATAGATATAGACACATAGAATGCATATATATATATATGTATTCTATGTGTCTATATCTATTCTTTCTTTCTTTATTAAACCTGTCAGTGTGAGTTTACTGTATAGTGCACTGAATTGCCGGCTTTGCTAAAAGACACCGGGTGCGTATTTCTCGCAAGTCACATGTGTGGTCCGTGTGTAATGTGTAATTTTTGCGCACCCATAGACTTGCATTGGCGTATTACGGCCGTAGTACGCTGACAATCGCAGCATGCTGCGATTGGCACGGAGCGTAGAATACGGATGAGAAATATACGGTGCGAGGGACCCCATAGAGAATCATTGGTCCGTGTCTAATGCGTGCTTTTAGCACCTCTCACTCGGCCGTATTCCTCGCCAGTGTGACCCCGGCCTTAGTCTGTGTGTCTGTAGTGACAGATTGTGGTCATTCGTCGGATGGGACAGCTCTCCCATCCAAATATGATGGGAGAGTTGTCCCATCGTCAGGCGAATGTCCACAATGGGTTAAAAAAAACACAACACACATGTAACAAACAGTACATACAACACACAACATGTAAACATACTCACCACATACAACTTGCGCCCGCCCAAAGCCTTCCCTCACTGCTCTTCCAATAAAATTTTTAAAAAAACAAACAAAAAAAAAATGGCTCGCCGCTTTTGTCCCACGATGTCCTCCGGTGATGCGCTGCAAGAGTTAAATTGCTCCTGCAGTGTTCTTCGGTGGTTTCCCATGGTTCAAAGAACTCCGGGACCTCACTTTACGGTCCGGGAGCTCACTTTACAGTCTGGGAGCTCACTTTACGGTAATTGACCTGTCGGAATTGCCGTAATGTGAGAGTCCCGGAGTTCACTGAACTCCGGTAAACTTTCACGCATGCGCAGTCACACTGCAGGAACTTTCTCCTGTCAGTTTGACTTTTTAACCCGTGGAGAGCAGTCACATCTCCTGATGTGACTGTTCTCCACTAGAGATCGTCGTGGGACATTCGATTTTAAATGGATTGCGTCGGACAGGTTGGTATTTTTGTGGTTTTTTATTTTATTTTTTTTACAAGTTATGGTTTTTTTATTGGTAAGTATGGTTAAATTAAGAACATTAAAAAAAATTTTGTGTTTTTTTAACTATTTAACTATAGGATTAATAATGGATTGGCGTCTTCTTGACGCCTCTCCATTATTAACCTGGCTTAATGTCACCTGTCAATCAAAGGTGACATTAACCCTTTATTACCTCACATCCCGCCGCCGCTGTGCGGGATGTGGGAAGAGAGGGGCTAAGTGCTGGAATTGGCGCATCTGATAGATGTGCCATTTCTGGCGCGGCTGCATGCTGATATTTGTAGCCAGGGGGGCCAATATCCATGGCCCCTTCTTCGGCTGTGAATATCAGCCCGCAGCTGTCAACATAGCCTTTCTGGCTAAAAAATATAAGGGGACCCCCACGTCATTTTTTTGGGGGGGTCCCCCTATTGTAATAGCCATCAAAGGCTCTGCTGACAGCGGCGGGTTGATATTCATAGCCTGGGAAGATGAACCTCTTCCCAGGCTACAAAAAATCAGCACTCACTTGCTTACTTTTCCTCTCTGGACTTGAAAATTGGGCGAGAGCCCACGCCATTTTTTTTTTCAAGTCCAGACAGGGAAAAACAGCAACTACATGTTGATTTTTTGTAGCCTGGGAAGAGGTTAATCTTCCCAGGCTATGAATATCAACCCGCTGCTGTCAGCAGAGCCTTTGATGACTAACAAAATATAGGGGGACCCCACGTCTTTTTTATTGGTGGTTGGCCCCATATTCTATTAGCCATCAAAGGCTCTGCTGACAGCGGTGGGTTGATATTCAAAGCCTGGGAAGATTATCCCCTTCCAAGAAAACAAAACATCAGGCCCCAGTTACTGGATTTCCCATTCTGGACATGAACAAAATGGTGGGAGCCCACGGTGGCCTGATTTTTGGTATCCTGGGAAGGGGATAATCTTCCCAGGCTATGAATATCAACCCGCAGCTGTCTGAACAAAAAGCATCCATCGAGAGCAAATTTGTAAACCAATGGAGGCCTGTATTTGGAGAGACACCCCAAATTAATGTGGAATCGAGTTCAAATTCGGCTTAGTATTGTGTGTGGCCTCCATGTGCCTGTATAACTTCACTACAATGCCTGGCTCTCAAAATAAATACCACCCCACACCATTATTACTGACCCACTGCTAAAACAGTCATGCTGAAGGATGGCGCAGGCAGCAGGCTCATACTCAGCACATGTGACATACAAGACAGAGTGTGGAGACAACATACAGAGTGATCTGTTGCTTGCAGCATCATAAAGCATGACATGTTTGGCAGTGGGTCAGTAATGGTGTGGGGTGGATTTTCTTGGTAGGGCCACAGAGCGCTCCAGGTGCTTGTCAGAGGTAGCCTGACTGCCAGTAGGTACCGAGATGAGATGACTTGTAGTCCCATTGGACGATGCCTGCACACACAAGACCCCCGGCAGGCCCGCACAGACCACCGGCAGCTGGCACAGGCCCCCGGCAGCCGGCACAGACCACTGACAGCCGGCACAGGCCCCCGAGAGGCCCGTACAGACCACCGGCAGCCGGCAAAGGCCCTCGACAGGCCTGTACAGACCCCAGAGAGGCCCGTACAGACCACCGACAGCCAGCACAGGCCCCCGAGAGGCCCGTACAGACCACCGGCAGCCGGCACAGGCCCCCGACAGGCCTGTACAGACCCCCGAGAGGCCCGTACAGACCACCGGCAGCCGGCACAGACCCCCGACAGTCGGCACAGACCCCCCGCAGTCGGCACAGACTGCGCATCATGATGCGCACAGACCGCGCATCATGATGACATCATTTCAGCAGCCAATCACAGCCACAACAGTGGCTCATTGCATTATGGGGACTTCCGATTCCGGTATCCGATATTGAAAAAAAAACTTAAATAGTGTAGTCAAACCTACAAAAAAATTTAATTTTTGTTTCAAACATAGTGCAATGGATAGAGCAATACATGCAGCAGTGAGAAAACACTGGCATCTCATTGATGCAGAAAAAACCTTACACACAGATGGTAAATTAGTTCCTCAATTTGCATACAAAAGGGCACATAATATAGGTGATTTATTAGTACATCATAGACTTCGTCCCCCTCAAAAAAATTGGCTACGAGATTTATCAATAAAAGGAAATTATATATGTGGTCACTGCTAATACTGTCATCTTCATCTGACAGGGAATTCTATACATTTTGGCTCTATTGAACATAAGGTACATAACTACATTTCTTGTCAAACTAAATTCGTGGTTTATATTATTTTTGTCCATGTGGTTATTTTTATATTGGAAAAACTATAAGACCACTTACGATACGTTTTGGTGAACACTATAGATCTATTACATCAGGAAAGGGCTCACTGCGATTAATTAAGCATATTATTATTATTATTATTTATTGTTATAGCGCCATTTATTCCATGGCGCTTTACATGTAAGGAGGCGTATACATAAAAACAAGTACAATAATCTTAAGCGATACAAGTCATAACTGGTACAGGAGGAGAGAGGACCCTGCCCGCGAGGGCTCACAATCTTCAAGGGATGGGTGATAATTAGTGTTGAGCATTCCGATACCGCAAGTATCGGGTATCGGCCGATATTAGCGGTATCGGAATTCCGATACTTAATTCCGATACTTTTGTCATATCGGATTCCGGAATCGGAATCGGAATAGGAAGTTCCCATCATGCTATGAGCCTGCTTGCTTTGATTAAGCCAATGGGAATCCTCCGAAGTGTGGGCACATCCTGTTAGGCATGTAGGCATGTTAACTATTGGCATGGCTGTGATTGGCTGCCGAAATGATGTCATGATGCACTATAAAAGCCACCGCAGCCGCCATTTCTGGTCACTCTGCTGTGAATTCAGTTAGGGACAGGCTGCTGTAGAAGACTGTGAGGGACAGTTAGAAATAGCGATTCCACCAAACATCTAGTGCTTTACCCAGGCTACATAAACCACCACTGTAGCCTTCTTTGCCCTAGCAGCAGTGTTCACAGCTGTCTGCAAGGGCTGTGTGAGTGCAGCTCACGCTGTGGAGTGGGTCCTGCAGCCACGTCAGGCTGTAGGCCACCCAGTGTGATCACTGCTGCCTCATACATCTTTTATTTTTTGAGCTGCATTTTTTACATAATTTCAATCTAGTGTGCTTCCATCCGTATCCATATACGTTGGTTGCAAACACTAGTAGTAGACAGCGGAGCCTTTCTGCAGCCTTTCAGTGCTAGTGTCCACTTTGCTGCACTGTTCACGGCTGTCTGAGAGGTCTCTGACTGTGTGTGAGTGCAGCTCACGCTGAGTAGTGTGTCCTGCAGCTACGTCTGGCTGTAGGACGCTCAGCGTGCGTCAGTGCCTCACACATATTTTTATTTGAGTGCAGCTCATTTTTTCTTCTATTAGTGTGCATCCATCCGTCTCCATCTACGGTGGTTGCAAACACTATAAAGGAGTACACAGCGGAGCCTTTCTGCAGCCTGTCAGTGCCAGTGCCCACTTAGCTGCACTGTTGACGGCTGTCTGAGAGGCCTCTGACTGTGTGTGAGTGCAGCTCACGCTGAGTAGAGTGTCCTGCAGCTACGTCTGGTTGTAGAACGCTCAACGTGCGTCACTGCCTCACACATATTTGTCTTTGAGTGCAGCTCATTTTTTCTTCTCCTATTAGTGTGCATCCATCCGTATCCATCAACATTGGTTGGTTGCAAACACTATATAGGAGTAGATAGAGGAGCCTTTTTTTCTGGCTTGTGCCCTGCCGGCGCAGCCAGATTAGTATTACCCAATTTTTTTGGAGCCTCATCTTTTGCATTGTAGGTTACCTGCCTGCATTGTAATAGCTCCAAAAAGTTGGTGATACTATCAGTTTCAATTCTTTGTTCACATACTTTGAGTTTGTTTCCAACAAAGAAACCACAAAAAAAGTTCACCAAACACTACATTTTGAACTTGTGTAGGCCACATCAGCTCCTATTAAAGTCTAGTCCACACACACACACACTTCATAAAATTAGTGTTTCTTGTACCTGTAACCAGCTGTTCAGGAATAAGCACACTAAGGCCCCCCTTTGTACTTTTTTGCCTATCTTAAGCAGTCTTGCAAGATGAAGAAGGCAGGGAGTAAGGCGCGTGGGCGTGGGCGTGGAGTTTCAGCAGGGAGAGGACGTGGGGTTTCTGCAGGGAGAGGACGTGGGGATTCTACAGGTAGAGGACGTGGGGATTCTGGGCCTGCTGCGGGCACCAGTGGATCAGCATCCCCCAGTTTTAGCAGGCAACAGTCCTTTATGCGCAGCTTTGTAGGACCTCAACGTACCCCACTGCTGCGGGAGGAACAAATTGAAGCCGTTGTCGGATGGATGGCAGCTAACGCATCGACTTCAATTACTTCCGCATCCTCTCAGGGTCAGAGCACCGAAGAGCAACCATCTGTCTCTTCACCACCTGCCAAAGTGCCAAGGCAGTCAGAGAGACATGGACAGGAGCCATCACAGTCTCTACTTCTGTTCTCGGAATCTGTTGGCTTGGAAAGAGGGGGCCAGCCAAGCAGCATTCTAGAATGTGAAGAAGAGGGAGTATGCAGTGATGCGCAACTTCTTTGTCCCTCTGAATCTGAAGAGGCGAGTGGGCCAGTGCCTATGGTCAGCACACCTCAGTACGCATCAGATGATGACGAGACTCAGTTGCCACTTTCTGGTGCGTACGGTGCTGGCGAGACAACCCCGGAGAAGCAGCTGTTTGAAGAGGGGAGGGAAGATGATGAGGTCCTTGACCCATCATGGCGTGAGCAACAGGAAGGTGGTGGGAGCAGCTCGGAGGAAGAGATTCCCCTACCGGCCAAAACAGGAGGCAGAGGGAGGGGGAAGACTTGGTTGCCTGTACCCTCCACTTCGGCACCCGTTAGGAGCATTCCTCCTTCCAAAGGCAAACCGGGCGCTCACAAGAGTTGCAGTGCGTGGTCCTTTTTTGACACAGTTGCAGATGACATTTGCTTTGTCAAATGCAAGCTGTGTCATCAGAGAGTCAAAAGAGGGAGAAATGTCAGCAACCTCAATACCACAAATATGTGGAAACATGTGCGCACCAAGCACGAGTTGGAGTTGCAGAGACACCCTGAAGACGTAGGCCAACGTACAGCACCACCTACCACCTCTTCAGTTCGTGTTGGGCCCTCTTCCTCCAGCTCACACACTGCTGGTTCGGCTTCCTCACAGGATCGCCAAGGAAGAACCTCTGCCACTGTTGTCCGGAGACCCTGTCAGATTACACCCATAGCAGCACGTTCCCATCCATCACAGCCATCGGTAGCACAGGCATGGGATAAAAGGCGCCCTTACTCGGCAAACCATCCCCGAGCACAGTCTCTGAATGCTGGCATTGCCAAACTTCTGGCAGTTGAAATGCTGTCATTCAGGCTGGTGGACACTGACACCTTCCGGGACTTAATGGCATTGGCAGTCCCCCAATACAACGTGCCCAGCCGCTTTTATTTCAGCAGGCGAGCCGTCCCTGCCCTGCAGAAACATGTTGAGGGCAAAATAAAACATGCGCTACTAAACGCCGTTAGTAGCAAGGTCCACCTGACCACCGATGCGTGGACCAGTAACCATGGACAGGGACGATACCTTTCCCTCACTGCCCACTGGGTCAATGTTGTGGAGCCGGTTACGGATCTGGAGAGTGGCGCTGTACGTGTTCTTCCAACGCCACGGATTGCAGGACTCCAGTCTGTACACATAGACTCCTCCTCCTACTCAAGTTCCTCAGAAACAGCAGAGCAGGAGCCTGTTACGACCGATATGAGCACAGCCGTGGCCAAACGTCAACAGGCTGTACTCAAATTAATTTCTTTGGGGAATCGAAGCCACACAGCGCAGGAGCTCTGGAATGCTATCAAGCTGGAGAGCGATGTGTGGTTTGGGCCAGCGAATCTCCAGCCGGGCTTGGTAGTGTGTGACAATGGCCGAAATCTGGTGGCAGCTCTTGGCCTAGGCAAACTCACACACATCCCATGTCTGGCACATGTTCTTAACTTGGTCGTGCAGAGCTTTCTGAGGGACTATCCGGATCTTGCTGCACTGTTGCACAAGGTCCGCATAGAGTGCGCTCACTTGCGACGTTCCAGCACGGCAAGATCGCGCCTCGCTGCTCTGCAGCGACGATTTGGCCTTCCGGAACATCGCATCATATGTGACCTACCCACCCGGTGGAATTCAACGTTACATATGTTGGAGCGGTTGTGTGAGCAGCAGGCAGTGGAGTACCAGCTGCATCAGGCGCAAACAAGTCGCACTGTGCGCCGTTCACACTTCAGCACCATTGAGTGGGCCTCTATGAAGGACATCTGCCTCGTTTTGCGTGCCTTCGATGAATCCACGCGGATGGCGAGTGCAGATGATGCACTAGTCAGCATGACTGTCCCCCTTATCTGCCTGCTTCAACAAACACTGCAAGCACTAAGGGATGAGGTTTCAGAAGAGGTGGAGGATGAGGAGTCCCAAATGCCATCTGCTTCTGGACAGTCTGCGCTACGTGTTTCCTCACAAAGGCCTAGGCAGGGGACACTTTGTGAGGAGGATGAGGAGGAGTCGATGGAGGAGGAAGACATCTCTCCAGAGGAGGGAGGTACACAAACCTCTACTCAGTATGTACAGCGAGGGTGGGGTGATGCAGAGCAGGCCGAGGTCACGCCTCAAACAGGGGACAGCGGTTCTTTGGCAGTTGGGAGTCTGCAGCACATGGTTGATTTCATGCTGCAGTGCCTGAGAAACGACCGCCGCATCGCCCACATTCTCGTCTCGGCTGATTATTGGGTGTACACCCTCCTAGATCCTCGCTACCGGGACAGCGTACAAAGGCTCATACCAACGTTGAACCGGGAGCGTAAAATGCGGGAGTACGAAGAGTCACTGGTGCAGTCCATAATGTTTTCCATTCCACCCGACAGCATTGTTGCTAGTGCTTTACAAAGCAGCTCTGTGCGTCGAGGCAGTGGAGGAAACTCTGCACAAAGAGGGAGCAGAGGCAGCGCCGCAGCACAAGGCAAGACCACTATGGCCCAAATGTGGCAAAGTTTTGTGTGTCCACCACAATTGTCTACACCATCAGCGACGCCTCGAGTCAGCAGGAGGCAACGCTTCCGTCAGATGGTGTCAGACTACATGTCTTGCACTGTCGCTGTACTCCCAGATGGCTCTTCCCCCTTCAAGTTTTGGGTCTCTAAGCTGGATACATGGCCAGAGCTTAGCCAGTATGCATTGGAGGTGCTGGCTTGCCCTGCTGCCAGTGTATTATCGGAACGTGTCTTTAGTGCCGCAGGTGGTGTACTAACAGACCGTCGCACGCGACTATCTTCCGATAATGTTGACCGGCTGACTTTTCTGAAAATGAACAAGGCCTGGATCTCCAAAGACTTTGCCATTCCTCTTACAGACTAAATTAGTGGTTGGCAACTGTATCCAGGTCTGCTGGTGTGTTCATTTTTCTACCACCTGAACTATAATCCCTTTGCTTCAACACAGCCAGTTGTCGCTCAGATGTGTCGTCTGCACAGAGAAACACACTAGCTCCTGTGTTAGTGGGGTTCAGTAATGCCAGCTGATCCCCTGCTGTGTGGACGGCAAAGTCACCAGCTCCATCAACATTCAAACCACTACTGATTTTTAACCGTGCCCAACTTAGGTCTCTGGCTCCACTGTCTCTACTATTTCCCCTGACCTCCAACCCCGCCATCTACATCTCTGAAGTGGCGTCAGCACAATCTACACTTGTTCCTGTGTTCCTGTGGCTCAGTCCCATCAGTTTATCCCCTGATGTGTGTCCGGCAAGGTCTCCTGCTCTGTCCACATTCCCATAACCAGTAGTGGGAATGAGGACAGAGCTGGCGAACTTGCCGGACAAACATCAGGGGATCAACTGACGGGACTGAGCACCAGTAACACAGGAACAAGTGTAGATTGTGCTGACGCCACTTCAGAGATGTAGCTGGCGGGGTTGGAGGCCAGGGTAAATAGTAGAGACAGTGGAGCCAGAGGCCTAAGTGGAGCATGGTTAGAATCAGTAGTAGTTCACAACCTCCATAAAAACCGCTGCCCATTGGCCTCTGCATGCGGCATGCGTAATCCTGGGCTCCAACAGCTTCAGTTGGTGTTCAGAAGTGTCGTCTCCACAGAGCCAAACACATTCGTTAGAGTGTTAGTGGGGTTCAGCACTGCCAGCTGTTCCCCTGCTGTGGAGATGGCAAGTCTCCTGCTGCCTTCACCTGCCAAAATCCAGTAGGCCCCAGCCTGCTCCTCGCCTAATCCTGGGCTCCAACAGCGTCAGTTGGTGTTCAGAAGTGTCGTCTCCACAGAGCCAAACACCTTCGTTAGAGTGTTAGTGGGGTTCAGCACTGCCAGCTGTTCCCCTGCTGTGGAGATGGCAAGTCTCCTGCTGCCTTCACCTGCCAAAATCCAGTAGGCCACAGCCTGCTCCTCGCCTAATCCTGGGCTCCAACAGCGTCAGTTGGTGTTCAGAAGTGTCGTCTCCACAGAGCCAAACACCTTCGTTAGAGTGTTAGTGGGGTTCAGCACTGCCAGCTGTTCCCCTGCTGTGGAGATGGCAAGTCTCCTGCTGCCTTCACCTGCCAAAATCCAGTAGGCCACAGCCTGCTCCTCGCCTAATCCTGGGCTCCAACAGCGTCAGTTGGTGTTCAGAAGTGTCGTCTCCACAGAGCCAAACACCTTCGTTAGAGTGTTAGTGGGGTTCAGCACTGCCAGCTGTTCCCCTGCTGTGGAGATGGCAAGTCTCCTGCTGCCTTCACCTGCCAAAATCCAGTAGGCCACAGCCTGCTCCTCGCCTAATCCTGGGCTCCAACAGCGTCAGTTGGTGTTCAGAAGTGTCGTCTCCACAGAGCCAAACACATTCGTTAGAGTGTTAGTGGGGTTCAGCACTGCCAGCTGTTCCCCTGCTGTGGAGATGGCAAGTCTCCTGCTGCCTTCACCTGCCAAAATCCAGTAGGCCCCAGCCTGCTCCTCGCCTAATCCTGGGCTCCAACAGCGTCAGTTGGTGTTCAGAAGTGTCGTCTCCACAGAGCCAAACACCTTCGTTAGAGTGTTAGTGGGGTTCAGCACTGCCAGCTGTTCCCCTGCTGTGGAGATGGCAAGTCTCCTGCTGCCTTCACCTGCCAAAATCCAGTAGGCCCCAGCCTGCTCCTCGCCTAATCCTGGGCTCCAACAGCGTCAGTTGGTGTTCAGAAGTGTCGTCTCCACAGAGCCAAACACCTTCGTTAGAGTGTTAGTGGGGTTCAGCACTGCCAGCTGTTCCCCTGCTGTGGAGATGGCAAGTCTCCTGCTGCCTTCACCTGCCAAAATCCAGTAGGCCCCAGCCTGCTCCTCGCCTAATCCTGGGCTCCAACAGCGTCAGTTGGTGTTCAGAAGTGTCGTCTCCACAGAGCCAAACACCTTCGTTAGAGTGTTAGTGGGGTTCAGCACTGCCAGCTGTTCCCCTGCTGTGGAGATGGCAAGTCTCCTGCTGCCTTCACGTGCCAAAATCCAGTAGGCCACAGCCTGCTCCTCGCCTAATCCTGGGCTCCAACAGCGTCAGTTGGTGTTCAGAAGTGTCGTCTCCACAGAGCCAAACACATTCGTTCAAGTGTTAGTGGGGTTCATCATTGCCAGCTGATCCCCTGCTGTGGAGATGGCAGTCTCTCCTGCTGTCTCCGCATTACAAAGACAGTAGGCCTCTGCCTACACCCTCCTATTTCCTGGGCTTCAACACAGCCAGTTGTAGTTCGGAAGTGCCGTCCACACGGAAAGAGATACTTGCTCCCGTGTCTCAGTGGGGTTCAGTAACGTCAGCTGATCCCCTGCTGTGTGGATGGCAGTCTCTCCTGCTGTCACCTCAATCAAAATACAGTAGGCCTCTGCCTACACCCTCCTATTTCCTGGGCTTCAACACAGCCAGTTGTAGTTCGGAAGTGCCGTCCACACGGAAAGAGATACTTGCTCCCGTGTCTCAGTGGGGTTCAGTAATGTCAGCTGATCCCCTGCTGTGTGGATGGCAGTCTCTCCTGCTGTCACCTCATTCAAAATACAGTAGGCCTCTGCCTACACCCTCCTATTTCCTGGGCTTCAACACAGCCAGTTGTAGTTCGGAAGTGCCGTCCACACGGAAAGAGATACTTGCTCCCGTGTCTCAGTGGGGTTCAGTAACGTCAGCTGATCCCCTGCTGTGTGGATGGCAGTCTCTCCTGCTGTCACCTCAATCAAAATACAGTAGGCCTCTGCCTACACCCTCCTATTTCCTGGGCTTCAACACAGCCAGTTGTAGTTCGGAAGTGCCGTCCACACGGAAAGAGATACTTGCTCCCGTGTCTCAGTGGGGTTCAGTTAAGTCAGCTGATCCCCTGCTGTGTGGATGGCAGTCTCTCCTGCTGTAAACTCATTCAAAATACAGTAGGCCTCTGCCTACACCCTCCTATTTCCTGGGCTTCAACACAGCCAGTTGTAGTTCGGAAGTGCCGTCCACACGGAAAGAGATACTTGCTCCCGTGTCTCAGTGGGGTTCAGTAATGTCAGCTGATCCCCTGCTGTGTGGATGGCAGTCTCTCCTGCTGTCACCTCATTCAAAATACAGTAGGCCTCTGCCTACACC
Source organism: Dendrobates tinctorius (assembly GCF_039654945.1). Lineage (NCBI taxonomy): Eukaryota > Metazoa > Chordata > Amphibia > Anura > Dendrobatidae > Dendrobates > Dendrobates tinctorius. The sequence continues at coordinate 20,432,479 of NW_027361732.1, read as the reverse complement.
CTCCTATTTCCTGGGCTTCAACACAGCCAGTTGTAGTTCGGAAGTGCCATCCACACGGAAAGAGATACTTGCTCCCGTGTCTCAGTGGGGTTCAGTAACGTCAGCTGATCCCCTGCTGTGTGGATGGCAGTCTCTCCTGCTGTCACCTCAATCAAAATACAGTAGGCCTCTGCCTACACCCTCCTATTTCCTGGGCTTCAACACAGCCAGTTGTAGTTCGGAAGTGCCGTCCACACGGAAAGAGATACTTGCTCCCGTGTCTCAGTGGGGTTCAGTAACGTCAGCTGATCCCCTGCTGTGTGGATGGCAGTCTCTCCTGCTGTCACCTCAATCAAAATACAGTAGGCCTCTGCCTACACCCTCCTATTTCCTGGGCTTCAACACAGCCAGTTGTAGTTCGGAAGTGCCGTCCACACGGAAAGAGATACTTGCTCCCGTGTCTCAGTGGGGTTCAGTTAAGTCAGCTGATCCCCTGCTGTGTGGATGGCAGTCTCTCCTGCTGTAAACTCATTCAAAATACAGTAGGCCTCTGCCTACACCCTCCTATTTCCTGGGCTTCAACACAGCCAGTTGTAGTTCGGAAGTGCCGTCCACACGGAAAGAGATACTTGCTCCCGTGTCTCAGTGGGGTTCAGTTAAGTCAGCTGATCCCCTGCTGTGTGGATGGCAGTCTCTCCTGCTGTAAACTCATTCAAAATACAGTAGGCCTCTGCCTACACCCTCCTATTTCCTGGGCTTCAACACAGCCAGTTGTAGTTCGGAAGTGCCGTCCACACGGAAAGAGATACTTGCTCCCGTGTCTCAGTGGGGTTCAGTAATGTCAGCTGATCCCCTGCTGTGTGGATGGCAAAGTCTCCTGCTGCCTACACAGTCGTACCACTACTGATTTTTAACCGTGCTCCAATTAGGCCTGTGGCTCCACTGTCTCTCGTATTTCCCCTGTCCTCCAACCCTGCCAGTTACAGCTCCGAAGTGGCGTCTGCACAATCCACACTTGTTCCTGTGTTACAGGTGTTCAGTCCGGTCAGTTAATCCCCTGATGTGTGTCCGGCAATGTCGCCTGCTCTGTCCACATTCCCATTATGGGAATGTGGACAGAGCAGGCGACATTGCCGGACACACATCAGGGGATTAACTGACCGGACTGAACACCTGTAACACAGGAACAAGTGTGGATTGTGCAGACGCCACTTCGGAGCTGTAACTGGCGGGGTTGGAGGACAGGGGAAATACGAAAATCAGTGAAGCCACAGGCCTAAGTGGAGCTTGGTTCAAATTAGTAGTCTACAACCGATCTTAAAATTTCTTCAATGCAGCCTAAGCCTGCTCCGTGCTTGTCCCTGGGCTTCAACACAGCCAGTTGTTGCTCGGAAGTGCCGTCTTCACAGAGTAAAACACTAGCTCCTGTGTTTGTGGGGTTCAGTAACGTCAGCTGTTCCCCTGCTGTTTTGATGGCAATCTGTCCTGCTGCCTCCCAATTGACAGCACATCAGGCCTCAGCCTGCTAAGTGCTTGTCCTGGGCTCCAACATCGCCAGTTGCTGCTCATAACTGACTTTGGCACGGGTACTCCCTCCTGCCCAGCTTGGTTCCAGCCCTGCCTGCTGTTTCCGGGAAGTGTCAATGTCAGTTTGCCACCCCAAGTTGCCATGTCGTGTTGCGGTTGGGTTAGCCGAGGCTAGGGTGCCAGCAGTTTAGGTGCTTCCTATGTGGACTGCGGGTTCTGGTAAGAAAGGTTTGTTCCATAGTGCCAGTAGGACAAGCACCCCCTGTAGGACTGTGTGATTCGGTAACTGCGGCCAGCTTGCGGCATGCCAACTTTGCTTTTCAGGGGTAACTTCTGATACCCCTCCGGGTTCCAGCACCGTCAGCTGGTTCTCATCAGAGCCTTTGGCCTAGGTGCCTCCATCTCGGTATCCGAGTTCCGGCAACGTCTGCTGGTCCTTGGTAGTGCTTTGTAGCACAGGTACCTCCTGCTTAGTAACCGGGTTCCAGCACCGTCAGCTGGTCCTCGGTTGTGCCATTGGCTCTTATTCCTTCTGCTGCCCCTCCGGGTGCCAGCACTGTCAGCTGGTCCTCGCTATTTCCATTTGCTCTTGCAGCTTATGCTACCCCTCCGGGTTCCAGCACCGTCAGCTGGTTCTCGTCAGAGCCTTTGGCCTAGGTGCCTCCATCTCGGTATCCGAGTTCCGGCAACGTCTGCTGGTCCTTGGTAGTGCTTTGTAGCACAGGTACCTCCTGCTTAGTAACCGGGTTCCAGCACCGTCAGCTGGTCCTCGGTTGTGCCATTGGCTCTTATTCCTTCTGCTGCCCCTCCGGGTGCCAGCACTGTCAGCTGGTCCTCGCTATTTCCATTTGCTCTTGCAGCTTATGCTACCCCTCCGGGTTCCAGCACCGTCAGCTGGTTCTCGTCAGAGCCTTTGGCCTAGGTGCCTCCATCTCGGTATCCGAGTTCCGGCAACGTCTGCTGGTCCTTGGTAGTGCTTTGTAGCACAGGTACCTCCTGCTTAGTAACCGGGTTCCAGCACCGTCAGCTGGTCCTCGGTAGTGCCATTGGCTCTTGTTCCTTCTGCTGCCCCTCCGGGTGCCAGTACCGTCAGCTGGTTCAAGAGGACAAAGAACAGGAAGACAACCACCAAGATGCAGAACAACAAGAGAGAGAAGACAAAGAAGCATAAAAAAAACAAAGCAGAAGAACATTAAGCATAAGACTAATACTCTGAGCAAATGATATTATCTTATTTATAAGCAGAAGAAGACTAAGCAGTGTATGGGGGTGAGTCCGTTCATCCTCGTGGTGCCCCTGGAAAAGGCCTGCTGCTGCAGGCCAAACTGAACGCGGACAAATCCTGTTGTAAATCTTTTGTGACAGGCAGAATGGAAGGTGTAAACTTCTAACTTTTCTAGATAACAACTACAGGAATGCCTGACACAAACAAGAATATGATGAAGAAGAATAGGAAGAAGATGAAGAAGCTGAATATGTAGAATAATAATTGCTGAATAAGAAGAATATGAAGAATGTAAGAAAAGGAAGAAGAAGAAGAAGAAGAAGAAGAAGAAGAAGAATGTAAAAAAAGGAAGAAGAAGAAGAAGAAGAAGAAGAAGAATGTAAAAAAAGAAAGTAGAAGAAGAAGAAGAAGAATGTAAAAAAAGGAATAAGAAGAAGAATGTAAAAAAGGAAGTAGAAGAAGAAGAAGAAGAATGTAAAAAAAGGAAGTAGAAGAAGAAGAAGAATGTAAAAAAAGGAAGTAGAAGAAGAAGAAGAAGAATGTAAAAAAAGGAAGTAGAAGAAGAAGACATACATGTCTGGCAAAATATAAATGAGGCTAACATAGTCAATATCTTTGTAACTCCTAACATCTTTAAAAAAAAAGTTTAATTCCTGCTATTCCATTTGATTGGGCTAAACCTCTATGGCTTTAATGTCTCCTCCACCTCCCACAATACATTCTACATTATTCTTAGTTGTTTTTCTTCATGTAGAATTAACCTACAAGGAAAGAAAGGGTTTTTTTTAATTCCGATATTTTGGCCCCATTGACTTGCATTGGTTCCCGGTATTGGAATCGGCGATACCGATACTTTTTTTAAAGATCGGCCGATCCATTCCGATCCGATATTTTCAAGTATCGGCTGGTATCGCTCAACTCTAGTGATAATACAGTAGGCGAGGGTAGAGCTGGTCGTGCAGCGGTTTGGTCGATCAGTGGTTACTGCAGGTTGTAGGCTTGTCGGAAGAGGTGGGTCTTCAGGCTCTTTTTGAAGGGTTCGATGGTAGGTGAGAGTCTGATATGTTGTGGTAGAGAGTTCCAGAGTAGGGGTGATGCGCGAGAGAAATCTTGTATGTGATTGTGGGAAGAGGAGATAAGAGGGGAGTAGAGAAGGAGATCTTGTGAGGATCGGAGGTTGCATATTCAAGATGTGCATAAAGCTAACCCAGGAATTTTGAGTTTTGCAGGGATTGAAAAGGTCAATTTTCCACCTCAAGGAGGTAACCATGACAAAGCTTTATTGCAACAAGAAGCAAAATGGATCCTGAAAGCGAACGCACAAGGTCCTTTGGGACTAAATGACCGGATCGATCTATCAGTATTTTTATAAAAAATGTTATATAAAAAATTGTATGTAAAGTTATTTAGATTATAATATTCCTATGATATTGTAACAATACAGATTATCTTGTAAATCGATATGGAAAGATTTATTCTTTACTAGTATCTTGCACTCTGTATATTGTATAACTATATATATTTTTTTGTAAATGTTTGTTTCACAACTTGTTTTGTATGTTAATTAGTAAGGTCTGTGATCCTATAAAGGGAATGACCTTTAGATAATCCCCTCACCTGGACCCGTAGAAGCGAGTAATCGCGAAACGGCCGTTGTACGACTCCTCCCTCCCCTAGCATTCCCCTAACGTCCTGCATGTCCACACATTTGATGGAATTCATGTGAAATAAAGACGCACAGTTTTTCAGCCATATCGGTGAGTGATGCATATGTTTTCTTTTTTTCGCTTCACATTGAAATATTCATGTTTTTTCATGCAAGCACCTCCATTTTTTGAGTGAATTATATGCCGCAATACTTCAGATAAATAGCTCCGTCTGGTAATGTGGTGATTTGTGTGCCCTAGTATGCCGTTCATCTGTTTGCTCTTTGCTGGGATCATTCAACTAGTGTAATTGAACTGAGCACAGGGTTTATTTCACTCACTTTTTATCCATACAATGGACACAGACGAAAATATAGAGCTTTCTGATATGAATGCGGTTGAACATGGACTTTTAGCAGGACGAGAGGATGCAGGGGAGTTTTTTGCAGAGTGCAATCTTAAGGAAGAGCTGCATATTATCAGCACAAGATCACTTGAATTTAAAATGCAATCATTAGCTGAGAGAGAAATCCGATCATTTTGGACTGTAAAATCATTGAAATCATACACTGAATGCAAGAGAGTCCCGAGAGGTTTACGTATCTTCAAGGAAATTTCACAATTTCAAGATGATCCTATTTTCCAAAAGAAATGGACTGATATCCTTCACCAATGTTCTCTCAATTTATTACAATTGGTAGCAGAGAAAAATGAGCAGAAGTATAATCATCTGACTGAACAGTTGGAGAAAGCGAAATCAGAATTAAAGTCACGCTACACAGAAAACCAAAATACAAATTTTTACAAAAAATTGGATAAAAAACTCGTATTACAACAAATCGATATTAAACAGAAGAAAAAAGAAAAATTTTTGAGAGATAAAAATGACTATGAAAATAACATGATTTTTTCCTGGAATAAAAATCGTTCCTCTTTTTCTAAAAAACGGAGATACAACATGGCTCATAAAAAGAAAAATAACTATGAAGGATGGACCACGGATTCAGACTCAAGTGTTGCAGAAGATCGAGAGGACTCAAGCATGCTTACTTTTCCTTCTACCTCTAATAATACACCCCCTTTAGGAAAAAAACAAGATGAGGCCGGAAAATTGCAAAATCAAGGAAAGAAACGCAAGTATCATGGAGGAAATAACACCTCCAACAGACAATCTACGTATAATAAACCTTTCAAAGCGCCAATTATCCAGTGAACATACTGAAGTTCTATCTAAAGGCTTAAATTTTTGTATTCCAGAAAAAATTGATTATGTGGATTTTAGGATTGAATTGTTTAAAAGTATAAGAAAGCTACATCTTAAAAAATCTTTTTCCAGTGTTTCAGCTGCAGTTTCTGTTCCTATACATGAAGGTGAGAAACCTCCAACTATTGGTCCTTTAGGCTTTATGCTAAATTCAGATATCTGTCCGAGGCAATTTTTAAGTGATGTTGAAATGTTAATGAGTATAACTGAACCAGATTTCTCCCTGGAATCAGTTAATTCCAACGAAGAAATACCAATACCTTTTAAAGGAGGAATAAAATCAAATTTCATGCCTCCTATATCTCCTGGGAACAGTATCGATCTTTTCCATGATATGGTCATCAAGGATGTAGAAGCTTTACTCTATCCCATGTCAGAAAAAAATTTGAAAGCATTTGAGATGAAAGCTTTGCAAGAAATGAAGGGATGAAGTGATACTGTTTTCAGGAGATCTGATAAAGGAGGAAATTTGGTTCTTTTGGATAAGACATACTATATACAAGATGCCTTAAATCACTTGAATGATAGTAATACCTATTGTATACTAAATGACAACCCTGTGCATGAATATAAGGACAAATTAAGATCTCTTTTAAGAAAGTATGTTCAATTGGGGATATTATCGAATAAGAGAGCAGAAAAACTCTTTCCAGAATACCCAGAAATTCCCTATTGGTATAGTGTGCCAAAAGTGCATAAGTCTTTAAAAGAGCCTCCGGGTTGCCCTATAATTTCAGGGAAAAACTCTTTGACTGAACCACTTTCACAATACTTAGACTGGCTACTAAAACCTTTACTAAAAGCTGTGCCATCCTTTGTAAAAGACTCAGGAGATTTATTGAAAAAATTGAAAGATTTTCATTGGCAACCACATTTCTCCCTTGCATCTATTGATGTTGAGAGTCTATATACCCGTATCCCCCATGATAAAGGCATAGCAGCAATAAAGGAGATTTTACATAACACAAACAAATCACAGGATTTTATTTCCTTTATTATTGAGTCACTCGATTATGTTTTGACACATAATGCCTTCAAATTTCTGGATAAGTGGTATATACAAAGAGTGGGCACAGCAATGGGCACGCCACTCTCTTGTGTTTATGCAAATTTACTTCTAGCACGATTTGAAGAGTTTTATATAAAAACAGCCCTAAATCCATACTTAAAACATTTACAAGCATATTTTCGCTTTGTGGATGATATGTTTATTATCTGGGGGGGTTCTCAGGAAGAATTTGCAGATTTTGTAAAATACCTGTACAATGTGAACAGTGACAACATGCGCTTCACATTTTCATTTGGGGGAAACACAATAGATTTTCTTGATGTCAAATTTAAAATAAAAAATGGCTCTTTAAAAACAGAAGTGTTTAGAAAAGAAACCGCAACAAATAATTACTAACATTATAAGAGCGCTCACCCATTACACACTAAAAAGGGACTTCCATATAGTCAAATGCTAAGAGTAAGAAAACTGAATAATGATGAAAGCATTTTTAATGAACAAATTTCTGAGCTGAAACAACGTTTTTTGCAAAGGGGATACCCTATAACTTTATTAAATGAAGCATATGAAAGGGTAAAAAAAATTTCTCAGATGGATTTATTAAAGGAAAGGACTAAAAAATTAAATAGTGTAGTCAAACCTACAAAAAAATTTAATTTTTGTTTCAAACATAGTCCAATGTATAGAGCAATACATGCAGCAGTGAGAAAACACTGGCATCTTATTGATGCAGAAAAAACCTTACACACAGATGGTAAATTAGTTCTGCAATTTGCATACAAAAGGGCACATAATACAGGCGACTTATTAGTACATCATAGACTTCGTCCCCCTCAAAAAAATTGGCTACGAGATTTATCAATAAAAGGAAGTTATAAATGCGGTCACTGCAAATACTGTCATCTTCATCTGACAGGGAATTCTACACATTTTGGCTCTATTGAACATAAGGTAAAAAACCTCATTTCTTGTCAAACTAAATTTGCGGTTTATATTATTTTTTGTCCATGTGGTTATTTTTATATTGGAAAAACTATAAGACCACTTACGATACGTTTTGGTGAACACTATAGATCTATTACATCAGGAAAGGGCTCACTGCGAATCATCAAGCATATTCAAGATGTGCATAAAGCCCAGAAATTTTGAGTTTTGCAGGGATTGAAAAGGTCAATTTTCCACCTCAAGGAGGTAGCCATGACAATGCTTTATTGCAACAAGAAGCAAAATGGATCCTGAAAGCGAACGCACAAGGTCCTTTGGGACTAAATGACCGGATCGATCTATCAGTATTTTTATAAAAAATGTTTTATAAAAAATTGTATGTAAAGTTATTTAGATTATAATCTTCCTATGATATTGCAACAATATAGATTATCTTGTAAATCGATTTGGAAAGATTTATTCTTCACTAGTATCTTGCACTCTGTATATTGTATAACTATAGATTTTTTTTGTAAATCTTTGTTTCACAACTTGTTATGTATGTTAATTAGTAAGGTCTGTGATCCTATAAAGGGAATGACCTTTAGCTAATCCCCTCACCTGGACCCGTAGAAGCGAGTAATCGCGAAACGACCGTTGTCCGACACCTCCCTCCCCTAGCATTCCTCTAACGTCCTGCATGTCCACACATTTGATGGAATTCATGGGAAATAAAGACGCACAGTTTTTCAGCCATATCGGTGAGTGCTGCATATTTCTTCTTTTTTTTTCCTTCACTACGAAAATCTATGAAGAGGGCAAACAGAAGAGTAGGGGATGAATAAAAGAGAAAGAGAAGCAGAAGTTTACATACTGAGAGCACTGCGACTTTCTAGTAAGTGTTTCTCCTAAAATAATATTGTAGCTGCAGCTACATTGTTTAGTACTACCGTATAATGTATTTCATACTGCTGCTGATTCTAGTACATAAGTGGTTTCACTTCAAAGCTGAATTCACTGCTACATTGCTAATGGCTGGGGCATAATTTCCTCCATGTTACTTCTGCTCCTGAGCTTGTGCTGCAGAGACAGGAGATAAGAAATTCCTCATATCTCCATGTCATTGTGGCAGCTGGTCTTTTCCAACTAGCTCAAATACAGCTGAAAATCAGAGAAAGCATGCCCAATGCAAAATGGTGAAAGATGTAAGTTATAATGACTAGAGATAAATTTGGTGCTAATTTATACATATTCAACATTTTTTCTTAAGTCTTCTAAAACAACATATTCACCAATTGTTATTTCACAACATCTATGGTATGTCAACAGGATACGTTCAATAGATGGAGGTTCCCGTATATATCTTCAGAACAAGGAACAAGGTTCCACTATACTCTATCCTGGCTGGTGCCATGCCGCAGTGACAGTGACAGGACAGGGGATGAAACATGCTTCATGCACTCTATTCACTTCTCTGGATGCTTATAGTAATACTGTCCAGTGCATTTACTCAATCCTCTTTTCCTACTGTTGTCCAAAAGCACTGACAAGAGAGGTGGTTGTACCACATTCTCAATTTACTGTTATGGGCTTCCTGAATACAACCAAATATACTGTACTTGCTGAACTCTCCAGTTTTAGTGGTGTAGCCATAGCAGTGACAGGAGACATGGTCAACCATTTGCTACACTCTCCATACACTGCTACATGAGTATCAAATGCTGTATTTCGTACACCCAAAGCAGTAAATGGAGAACGTGGCGGATGCACAACCACCTCTTCCATGGGGCATCAGGTGGAACTGGAAACCAGACTTTATATCAAACTTTTATTGAATATCCTATCGATATGAAAAAGGTCTGTTACGACGATATTCACAGAAGAGCAAAGGTGGTCTAATCTGTGCATATATTAACTTTAACATTGTTTTAAATTTTTATCCTATTAGTAGAAAACAATCTTTCATTATATCTATGTTGTAATTTGTAGAAAGCACAATACAAGCCCTATTTGTTCTCTGATTACTTTACTGTTTTTAAGTCCTCGTATTGCTTTACACTAGGCAGCCCAGAATATCATTGGCAGTTTGTACATTTAATTCATCAAACTGATGTGATGGGACAGCAAAAATGCATCCAGGAAAGTATAATGTAAACAAAATGCAGTAGCGTTTTGCTAACATACCAATTGGTACCACCTGTTTAATAATTCACTAGAAACTTAATTCTGTTGTTTCCCATCAATATGATATTTGGCAGATAGCAAGATACCTGCAAAGAAAGGTAAATAAATATACTACATTAAAATTGATTCTCAGATTAGATTTATGTCATGTTTTCACTGCAAACATGCCTCCCAACTTTAAAAAACAGAAAAGAGGTCCAGTGTACTAAGCCACTTCCCTTATCTCGTCCATTCCTTTAAATGTACCCATACAGAAATATTGCTTCTAAAAAGTCCATCTGTGTTCCAATGCAGTACATCACCACTCTCATGGCCCTTTACCGTACTCACCACACACAGGTATGATGCCTCCTCAGTACATTAGCCTGCACACAATATTATGACTGTACAGGTATAATGCCCCCACAGTATATTAATCCACACAGTATGATTCCCTCAAAAGATCCCATGTACTGTAGATCCTGCAATAACTTGCAAGATCAAGAGTGAGAAAAGAGACCAAGAAGAGTTACCATACTGTATGTGCACCTTTATGAGACATAGCTACACTCTATTAGAATACCGCTTATCACTGCTCCAACACCATCCACTTGCAGTGAGTTTACTAGTTTTCCCTGCAGTTCTGAAGCTTCCATGTCTATCACTATCACTCGAGCCTTTTCTTTGAGTAGTGCGTTTCCACTCCGGTCAGAGCACAGACCAGCATGGCAGTGATAGATAAACTGAGAATCATTTTAAAAACATCTAATGAAGTTTCAGAACATCCCTGGGAGCAGTCCACTTCCCATCTCTCTGCATGCAGATACATATTAGAAGCATGCATGGTGCAGAGGGGTCAATGAGAAGTCATACCATCTACAAAATGGCAGAGTACGTCCATTGAAAAAGATAAATACTGACTTTAAAAGTAGTCAGATTTTTATCTAAAGTACGTTAACATATATAATTACGTTTTAATTTTTTAATTTTAATTTTTTAGTGAAACTAAAGTTTTACTGATAGGTACTCTCTAAAGTTCTGAAAAAAAGAATGGACAGCACCTCCAAAAATTATACATTGATCTAATGCAGCTAGTCAAAAATATATAAAACTGAACATGAGGTTCTTAGTTTAACATTCTGATCAGACTGTATGAAGCCCATTGCCACGTCACGGCAAACCTCATAGTAGGTCCCTATCACTCTTACGGAGGGGAGCCGTGCGCCGACCACCGGCACAAAGAAGATGCATCGTCAGGGCAGACGTCCCAGTATCTCCATACCGCGCAGCCTCCCCACCACAAAACCACAGCAACAATGGCTGTCACATAGCACCAACACCAAAGGAAAGAAGTCCCTAAAGTTCTACCAGAACCTTTAATCATTTCCTAGTTTGTCAGCTTCATGATTAATCATTATATTCAACTGTGTGTTCTTGAGACACAGATTCATTTGAAGTTTAGTATGGCAGGACAACTCCCAAGTTCAATACTGTCACACTGGATCTGGGTCAATTAGGAGGTATACAGTTTTTTCTCACTAAATTAGAATATCATCAAAAAGTTAATTTATTTCAGTTCTTCATCACAAAAAGTGAAACAGAGTGATCTATTTAAAGTGTTTATTTCTGTTAATGTTGATGATTATGACTTACAGCCAATGAGAAACCCAAGAGTCATTATTTAAGTAATCAGAATAATTAACAAAAAACAACTGCAAAGGTTTCCTAAGCATTTAAAAAGGCCCCTTAGTCTGTTTCTGCAGGCTCCACAATCAAGGGGAAGATTGATGACTTGACAGATCTCCAGAAAGCAATTATTGGCACACTCTACAAGGAGGGTTATGGTACTGTCACACTTAGCGATGTACCAGCGATCCCGACCAGCGATATGACGCAGTCAGGATCGCTGGTACATCGCTAAGTGGTCGCTAGTGAGCTGCCACACAGGCAGATCTCACCAGCGACATCGCTGGGGACGGGGGTCGCTGCTTACCTATCACACCAGGCGATCCTGCGTCCTCCCGCCCGGCTCCACGCGTCGCTCGTCTTCACAGCAGGAAGCGCCGCAGGAAGCTGACGACGAGAAACAGTCCTGAACGTTCTCGCACGATCAGCGATAACCAGCGGGGGAGCCGGTCGCTGGTAAGTATCAGACATAGCGATATCGCTAGCAATATCGCTATATCGTCACTAGTTATAGCGATATTGCTAGCGATATCTCTTAGTGTGACATGCCCGTTAGTCACAAAGGTGACTGCTAAAAAAGCTGGCTGTTCACAGAGTGCTGTATCAAATCATATTAATGGAAGGTTGAGTGGAAGGAAAAAGTGTGGTAGAAAAAGTTGCACAAGCAACTGGGATAACCGCAGCCCTTGAAAGAATTGTTAAGAAAAGGCCACTCAAAAATATGGGTGGGATTCACAAGGAGTGGACTGCTGCTGGAGTCTTTGCTTCAAGAGCCACCACACACAGATGTATCCAGGACATGGACTACAAGTGTCACATTCCTTATGTCAAGCCACTCATGACTAATAGGCATTACCAGAAGCATCTTACCTGGGCCAAGGAGAAAAAGAACTGGACTGTTGCTTAGTGTTCCAAGGTATTGTTTTCAGATGAAAGTAAATTTTGCTTTTCATTTGGAAATCATGGTCCCAGAGTCTGGAAGAAAAGTGGAGAGGCCCAGAATCCAAGCTGCTTGAGGTCTAGTGTGAAGTTTCCACAGTCAGTGATGTTTTGGGGAGCCATGTCATCTGATAGTGTTGGTCCACTAAGTCTTATCAAGTCCAAAGTCAGCGCAGCCATCTACCAGGAAATTTTAGAGCACTTCATGCTTCTCTCTGCAGACAGAAATTTTGGAGATGGAAATTTCATTCTCCAGCAGGACTTGGCACCTATCCACACTGCCAAAAGTACCAGTACCTGGTTTAAAAAAACTACTTTATCACTGTGCTTGATTGGCCAGCAAACTCCCCTGACCTTAACCCCTTAGAGACTCTAAGGGGTATTGTCAAGAGGAAGATAAGAGACCCCAGATCAAACAATGCAGACGAGCTGAAGGCTGCAATCAAAGTAACCTAGGCTTCCATAACACCTCAGCAGGGCCACAGGCTGATCACCTCCATACCACGTCGCATTGACGCAGTACTGTAATTAATGCAAAAGGAGCCCTGACCAAGTATTGAGTGCATTTACTGAACATACATTTCAGTAAAACAACATTTCAGATTTTAAAATCATTTTTCAAGCTGGTGTCATATAATATTCCAGTTTACTGAGATAATGACTTTTGGGTTTTCATTGGCTGTAAGCCATAATCATCAGCATTAACAGAAATAAATACTTGAAATAGATCACTCTGTCTATAATGACTATATAATATATGAGTTTCACTTTTTATATTGAAGAACTGAAATAAATTAACTTTTTGATGATATTCTAATTTAGTGAGAAGCACTTGTGTATACATATTTGGGGAAATGAAATGTCATGCTAAGCAAATAAAAAATGATTGCAAGTTTGTAGTGCTGTATGCAAATATCATATTCATAAAATGTTAATCCTCAAAAATTCTATTTGTTTTCATTCACCAGTGAATAATGTCTTCTTTGATTACCTTTATAACCAGTTAAGGGAGTTCACTTATGTATTTATTATTTATTAAAAAGCTATGTAGTCTCATCAAGAAAGAGAACATTTCACTCACACTATCCACCAAATTTTTACAGCAAATGTAATTACAGCCATCCATCTAAGTGAAAAAACAACAATTAACAATAAAACTTCTGGTCCAGCTGGAGCCTTTATAGCTGTGAGGATCATACTCAGCCTTGATATTTAAAGAATGGTTTGAGACTTTATGATGTGTACATTGCTCTGTTTTGAAATGTATGCAATTTTGGCAATACAAAAGTCTTTTCTTTAGAACAATGAAAATCAAACTGATTTTTTAGTAGATTGGGAACAGAATACAGCTTAGCATTGTAAGGTAACTGCCAGACACATAGTGGGAGATATGTATCACAAAAGTGGATGTCCTCTGTAATGTAAAACCTTGAGTAATGCTCTAGTGCACATAGTACAAAGAGGGGCCATGATAGGTTCAGCTCTTAAATATGAGCAGCTAAAGACTTAGGGTGGGATAACTGTTCACTATATCTGCACCTCTTGCTGAGGTTAACATTGTAAAATGGGACTCTTTTAACTTGTTTATCTCACATATGGTTCTGTGCATGGAGCTGTGTAGGTCTACTGGATTGTGTGACTTTGCTAAAGGACTAAGAAGCTGGTCTTTAACCCAGGCAGGCAAACCAGCACTATTCTATGGACTTTTTAATATATGTTTCACTTTGTGCCAGACAAGTGAAGGGGATTGAAGGATGATTCCCCTTTAATTTCACCCCCTTTATGAAATCCTGATGTAAATATATTGAATGCTAGCGGTACTGCTAAATGACTACGTGTATTACCGCTTGTTTTACTGGTACTGCCATATTATTTCTTTGTTACCATGCTGTAAAGATTGTAATATATTGTGTTGTATAATGTTCTATATATTTATGTATAGATTAGGGTAAGCTAGGGCATACTTTGGGGTCATTAGAGGAGGACACTTTTAGTATACATATTTCTCATAGATATGGGTAAGTGTAGTTCTGTTGTGGGCCACTAGATGGGGCATACTAGTGGACCTTGTAGTTATATCTTGTAGGAAGTTCATAGAGGGTTAATTGTAGGAGGAGCTGCTATGGGATAAGTGAGTGTAGGGCATAGGAACAGGTTAGAAGGGCGAGCATGCCCGAAGTGTACACAAGGGCTCTAGGCCCAGGACAACATTACAACGGCGTAATGTTCTTAAAAAGAAGAAAAAGACCATGGGCACAGTCATTCGGGTGCTGAATGAGACCAGAGCACCCCGGGAGTTACGGTTTATTACAGCAGCAAGTGGAGGGGAGAATTACGTTGTCCAAGTGTTGTGCAGGGCACAGAATATTCACAATGCGGCAGATTTTAACTAGGGCAGAAGCCCATATGTATGGGGTGAAACAGATGAGTGGAATCCCCTATGTCTTGAGATCCCACAGAAGTGAAGCTGCTGTGCCACCTAGGGCACTACCACCCCATGATGTGCGTGAGGACAAAGAATTAAGGAAAGGGAAAATGCAGGAGGATTGCCGTGTGGACTGTAATGAAACTGATGTGCCCGCAACTGTTGAAGAGAAAAGTAAAGTTGTTTGTTTGGCATCTGAATCAGCATCTGCGTCCATTCTTTCCACCCTATGCACTGAAACTGAGTGAAAAGGAGCTGTGCAACACCGCAGTGGAATCCCTGATGGTGAAGCAGAACCTTTTACAGGTACGCTGGCAGAAGCTGACAAGTTTTGTGTGGGAGGTGGCCAGGACACCAGGGCCCTTGGTGTCCTCTGCCACGACTACTGTCCTGGCCAAATCCTACATTAGGACTTTAAGTTTTCCTGTGATGTGGTTTATGAAGACTGAAATAATCCAGCCAGGACTTTAAAACAGAAACATTTCCTGTGATACCTCATTTCGCTCCCAAGTAGCATTATTACAGCATACAAATGTCCTTTAGGCTGTGGATTTTATACTCTCCAAAGCCTTAGTAGCTCCTTACAAACAGCCTTTAGGCAGCCCTGTGGGCTTTTTGGGTTAGCTCTCTCTAA
Organism: Dendrobates tinctorius; assembly: GCF_039654945.1. Taxonomy (NCBI): domain Eukaryota; kingdom Metazoa; phylum Chordata; class Amphibia; order Anura; family Dendrobatidae; genus Dendrobates; species Dendrobates tinctorius. The sequence continues at coordinate 20,417,058 of NW_027361732.1, read as the reverse complement.
AGGACAAACAATGTCCTTCTTCATTACACTTACCTCAATCAGTATAAAGTAGTAAATTATGTAGTAGTATGATATATTTTTCCACTGGCTAGAAAGCTAGAAAGCTTAGGTCTCTACCTCAGATGGTACAGGACTTCTAAATTTGTCACTTAAAAATCCATAACAAAATTGTGACAAAATGGTCAAGCTAGCCATCCTTATATATTACCATTTAATAAAGCTTCTATGCACCTATATTGGGCTTACTTGCCTTCAGCAGTGTAAGACATATAAACTATGGCTCCATTGAGGTAAAACTGGGGAAGCATTTCTGTGTTACAGATTGATCTAGAGGTTATAAATTTAGGCCCCATTCACCCTAACATCATTGTTACAAATTGATCAAGAGGTCATTCATTTATACTGTCGCAGCTGTTTTCGTTCTGACCCAGAGTCAGATATGCTAAATCACCGGTGAGGCCAAATTGTTCACCCTAACTTCCATATGGCCACCTTCAGCTTCATCAAGGCTCTCCCTTTCAGTAATGTGGTCATCCATAAGCTAATAAACATTTTACCTGTTGTCCCAATTGACACACAAGAGTTTTCTTTCCTGTAAACTCAGTAGTGGTTTCCTATTACAGTGATGACAGTGCAGAAGCGACACCTTTTATCCAGTGACTTAGTGCAGTGCTCTATCTCCTCACTATTAGTCATAACAGGGCTCCTTTAGTATTTCATAAACCCCTTTCTGTCATTGGATGTACTATCCCTTCCATGTGCCCTGGGACTTACTGCCCATGGACGGGATAGTACGTCATCGGCGATTAGCCGAGCTCATGGGGGAGCGCGGCTGATAGCTGACATGGAGACCTGATGTCATCATGGAGACCCAATGTTTTGAATAGCTGACATGTGCCTCAATCAGCTGCGGATGGAATTGCGATCCACCTGCATCTGTTAACCCATTAAATGTCACTGTCAATTTCTGTCAGCTGCATTTAATGTAATTGCACTGGAAGTTTGTCACTGATACGGCCCATAGGTGACCCCTACTTGGCAAGATCCTTTGACCTCATCATTTTCATTTGGTCTGACATGTACTGTGAGCTGTGGGGTCTTATATAGACAGGTGTGTGCTTTTACAAATCAAGTGCTATCAGTTTAATTAAACTCCTCTGGACTTCAATGAAGAAGTCGAACCATCTCAAGGAGGATTGCAAGGAAATGGACAGTATGTGACTTAATTATGAATATTTGAGTTTTTCTTTTTTAATAAATTTGCAAACATACCAGTTTTTCTTCAGTCAAGATGGGGAGCAGAGTGTACATTAAAGAGAAAAAGATGAACTTTTTTGAATTTACCAAATTGCTGCAATGAAACAAAGAGTGAAAAATCTAAAGGGGTCTGAATACTTTCCATACCCACTGTAAATGCCCACCCACAAACCTGATTGCCAGCTTCCCATGCACATTGTGAATTATCAGCAAGCTGCCAGTTAATGGTGAGGCCGGGTTACACAGAATAACCAGACTAGCCTGCACGTCAGACCGAATCTGGCAGTCATAATTTCCTGCTGATAAAACACTGATTGTATTGAAACCGCAATCAGTGATACATCACTGGAATCAGGCTCCCTTTCTATATATTATGCCACTCCTAGATTAAATAGCAAAAACTTGATGCCAGATTGCTATTAATACATCATTTAGTGTAACATAGATCCAGTAGTATATTTCCAATTTTTGAGCAAGTACCTCTTTTTGAGAGGGTACCAAAAACTAATGTTCATCTGTAGCAAACATATTTGCAACCAAGTTAGATAGATGAATATTGTTTCTAACTGAATATAATGTGCTGCAGTCATCAGGTTCAATAGAGGTTTACAGTGCAATATTATGTAAAACAAAGGAAGTCAAGGACTTAGAAAAAATGTGAAGGACGTCTATGATGAAGTACTGTACATATGTCGTACAATTGCCTTTGCCAGAAGAGTATAATGACTTTAAACTATTCCAGAATGCACACGTGAGCTTGTTAGCACCTCTAAAAGCGACAATTTACTGATTGCAAAATGATCAGATGTGTGCTTCTGTGTCTGTATTGCCAACATCAATTTAGCACATTTTTCTTAATGAGACTATCATTATTCATTGTAATGCCTGAGAATTGCTTTTCTCATTATTCTCTTTTGTTCTTCACTTTTTTTTTCCCACATAGGTGTGTTCATCTTCCCATCTGTCATCTCCTTTTCCTTCAATGCATTCTGAGCTGGGAGTTAAAGGATATCATTATATTAAGATTACTCTCGGTAAATTAGTCTTTTATATTCAGTAAGAAAAGTGCACAAAGTACTGAAGACAGGTAAAGGTGAAATACGTCAGATTTAATCATTTAATTCAAATTACAGCGAGATGTGGAGTGTCAATCTGGAATAAATAGTAAATGAATTCCTTTGGGTTCCCAACACACTAAGTAAATCTCCCTTCTTAGCACACAGGAGTTGGCGGTATTATTTCTTTCTTAAAATAATATTCAAATGTAAGAATTACTAGTCCTGCATTACAATCTCCTTATTGAAGTAAGAATACATAATGTATAAGGCAAGGATATAAAACACGCTTTATAGAAAAGTACAAAGGAGATGATCAGGAATAATCCATCTCACGAGACAAGTTACATCTTAAAAAGAGTCTCTTAGGAACTGAAGAGTAGGAGGGATCTTAACCAACTGAGCTATGGGAAAATTATTACACCTACAGATTACTTAGCACTGGAAATATGGAAATATTTATTCTTGTTTCCCCTACGTCTACCCTTCATGAAATGGAAACACAATAAGATATAGAGGGAAAACATAATACAAGGGTTTGTCACAAATTGTTCAATTCATATAAAACGATAATAACCACAAACACAACAGTTGCAGGGCAGAGAGTCTACGGTTAGAGGAGTACTCTGGCTTTTGTTATAGAATAAACCTCTGCTTGCCATTATGATTGGGTCACTAAGGCTAAGAACACTCATTGTTATTGAGCCATTATACCTATTATTCCTTTGGGATCACTAGGGTTATATAGCACTTTTGATGTTCTAATGGTTAATTATCAATGGTGTTGTGGGCCCACTGTGGAGGACTCTTTTATGGAGGCACTGTGTTTGACTCGCCTGTGGAAGCCCTTTGACTTCTGGTTCTGTCGACTGTCATTCGTATGGCTGGATTTTTCTTGGCACCGTAGGAGTTTTTCTTTCATTGCTAAATTATTGCTTGAGAATGTTATTACAATATCTGGGTCATAGGTTCTCAGCTTGTAAAACTTTGAAGGAACGACTCCAAGCTGGCTTCAATTTATAACACTACTGAGAGGGTAAAATACTGCATGGAAAAAAATCAAAACTTTTTTTTAAAAGTGGTAGTCTGAGATACAATAGTATTTATTGGGTATAGCCATAAATTTGATGGTCAGAGACAGAGACGCAATACATGTGACTTTGGCAGATGCACAGGGACCCAGTTGTTCAGAAGAACCACTGCTATCTGCAAACTTGTTTCTTACTCATTATTAAACTTCATTTTTTACGGAACACATTTTACTGGAGAAATGATGAAATATTGAAGATCAGGAGGTTTATATTCTGTTCTTGCACAGGTGATGTCTGATCTTTTTTATGTCTGCATCAAGTTTTCAAAATAGATGACCAAGCATGATATCTAAAGTCATACACGAGCACACTCGCCTTTCTAGAAAAAACAGAATTGTATATCTGTAAAAGAAACCTGTCACGTTGGACATGCAATATATAATGGAGCTGCAGGAGTAAATTCATCAATGTTTTATTGAGACATGGTCAGTAGAGCTTGAGTTTTATTCATTTTATTCACTGCTTTTTTATGACTAGGAGTCCAGTAAACCGATGAGAAGTATGATCTTTATTGAATGTAAACAGTCCACATGATAAAATCTTAAAACCATTGCTATAAAGCCTTTACAAAGTGTACCACATCAGGTATTGTTTATGCAGCCAAATGTACTTGCCCTCTCCTGTATGTTGGTAAGACCAGTCAACAATTCAGGAGATATGTGTTGCAACATATTGGTTCTATTAGGAATAGTCATGACACTCCGCGCCGTATGAGATGTCACCACAATTCAGACCCTTTGGCTATACAATTTTGGGGCATCTAAGATTATACTCTCAAACAGAAAAAATGTAGCCTTGACCAACTTTTATTCAGAGAAGAAGTTAAATTAATCTACCGGTTAGGCTAAGTGCACACGTAGCAGAAAATTTCTGCTCAAAAACCTGACACCCTTCCCAGAAACCGCACCTTTTTTTCCATTGCGTTTTTTGCGCGTTTTTGATGTGGTTTTTTCCGCAGCAGTTTCAAAACGCATGAAACAAGCCAAAAACGCAGAAAAATCCGCAAAATTAATGAGCATGCTGCGTTTTTTACCACGATGCAGTTTTTTCGCTGTAAAAAACGCATCAATGTGCACAAAAAGTGCAAATGCAAAATGCATAGAAATGACTGGGAAGCTTATTTTTAGCGGTTTTATAGCAGTTTTATAGTGAAAACCGCTAAAAAAAATGCTGTGTGTGAACACAGCCTTAGGTATCCTTAGCCCAGATTATCTGAATCAGGGATTCTCATATGGCACTTTCTTGCAAACTGGGATTTTTAGCAGTATAGAAAAAAATATATATGTTTTTTTTAATTTTGGGTAATTTTGTACATGATTGCATATATTTGCATGCAAATATTGGGGATATGGATTTAATGTTTTATTTTTTGCACTTCAGTACCTATTCCTGAATTTGTAGTAACAATTAAGCGCATAACCCTTGTCAGTAATTAACACCTGCTTATGTATATTGCATAGCTGGCTTAAAAAATAGCATTGTTTATAGGCATGTTTATTACATTGTACAAAAGATGCATATACTTTCTTTGCATATTTATTGAATAATATTATCATCTAATAAAGTATTGCATAACTTAATAATAATACGCTTGTTATACAAATAGCTGACCAATCAGAGAAGTAGCGGTTTGCATAATAACTAGGGATGAGCGACTAGTGAAATACTCGGACTCGCTGTACTCGTTACAAGTACCTTCTAATACTCGGGTACTCATAACGAGTAGCGAGTCCAATGTAAGTCAATGGGAAAGGCGAGAAATGGGCTGTGTGTGTGTGCTGGGCTGGGTGGGGACTGTGCGAAGACTGTGCCGGGCCGTGCGGGACTGCTCTGGCCTGTCCAGGACTGTGCTGGGCTGTGCAGGTACTGTGCGGGGACTGTGCCGGGCTGTTCAGGGCTGTGCGGGACTGTGCTGGGCTGTGTGGGGACTGTGCAGGGCCATGCAGGACTCTGCTGGGCTGTGCAGGTACTGTGTGGGACTGTGAAGAGCTGTGCGGGACTGTGCTGGGTTGTGCAGGTACTGTGCGGGACTGTGAAGGGCTGTGCGGGACTGTGCTGGGCTGTGCAGGTACTGTGCGGGACTGTGCTGGGCTGTGCAGGGACTGTGCTGGCCTGTGCAGGACTGTGCTGGGCTGTGCAGGTACTGTGCGGGACTGTGCTGGGCTGTGCAGGTACTGTGCGGAACTGTGCAGGGCTGTGCGGGACTGTGCAGAGCTGTGCGGGACTGTATTGGGCTGTGTGGGGACTGTGCTGGCCTGTGCGGGACAGTGCTGGGCTGTTCAGGTACTGTGAGGGACTTGCAGGGCTGTGGGGGACTGTGCTGGGCTGTGTGGGGACTGTCCTGGGCTGTGCGGGGACTGTGCGGGCTGTGCAGGTACTGTGCGGGAACTATGCCGGGCTGTGCGGGACTGTGCTGGGCTTTGTAGGTACTGTGTGGGAACTATGCCAGGCTGTGTGGGACTGTGCTGGGCTGTGCGGGGACTGTGCGGGGACTGTGTGGGCTGTGCCGAATATTGCAAGGTGAGTAGTGAAATACTCACCAGGATTCGATTACCGCGAGTACCGCATTACTCGCCGAGTACCAAATCCTAACGAGTATACTCGCTCATCCCTCATAATAAACGACCCATCAAAATTAGCTGACCAATCCAAACGGAGAACGTCAGCAGACCAATCAGAACACTAGTAGTCAACATGATGCGGCCACTTCTGTATCCAACCAGAAGATGTCACATCATCAGATGATAATGATGACGGACTTGCGCTTCATTGGAGCTTTGGAGACAGGGTTTTTTAAATTGGACATGTGTTCCCACAGCAACAACCGGCTATGACACTAAATACGGCGGCATAATGCAACGCCTTTTACATCAAGATTCTATGCAATATGATGGGTTTATCCTCTTATCATCTAGGATTTGCCAAAATTATGTATGTGATCATTTCTTGCACTTTAGGTATGAGTATTCACACTAGTTGTGAGTATACATTCAAATGCTATATATGGGAGGTGTGTCTGGCTGGCAGCCATTCATGCCATTGTCCCATCCCCTGATGACATCACATATGTGGTGAAACATGTTGGGGGGACGTGTGCTATAATATTGCTCCTATTCTGCTGCATAACTGATGGAATCTGGGGAGCCATCAACTGAATTAATATAAGTGGTTACCTCAAAATTAATAAATTGTAGGCATATCAAGGACTATTTTAATAGTAGCCTTTTATCATTTTAGATTTATAATAACATTAAAAGTTAAGTTTTATGGCTTGTTAGAGAGGGATCTAAATATGGGGTTCTCCCCTCTTTGCTAATTCACAATATATCCCTCCCAAGCCATTTTCCCCCCTTGTTCTGTTCTGTTATATACCACATGATAAAATTGATTAAAAATGGAAATATAGAGAATTGAAATGGAGTCATCACTAGAGGGGAAGTATTAAGATATGGACATTCCAGGAACATAATTAAAAAAAGATAGCAGTGTAGATAATGCACAATTATAACACACAATTTGTTAGGCATCCGGTCTCCTCCTCTGCACAGGAGGAATCCCGAGCCTTGCCTTCTGAGGTTTCCCATTCAGTCCCAATCGCAGAGAGTCCTGCTCAGCAGAGACGTCGATCCCAGTGTCTTGCTCACACTAGTGCTGTTGGGTTGGTTGCTGCTGCCATCCCTGGTTCAGCTATAGCAATCTGCACTAGACAGCAGCGAGCAGCTCCTGGGACTATGTCCCTCTTTCGGCCTACTGAGCATGCCCGTGGGATGACCTCTCTTTGGAGGTCGGAGGTCACAAGCTCAGGTCCTATTGCTGCTCAGATTGGACCACAGGGAAGGTCCTGGAAGGCTGCAGCTATAAAAGGTCCACATGGCCGCCCGGCCATATGCTAGTATAAAACTTTACTCATACTGTATGTGTGTGGATGTATATATGTATCTGGTGACTGACTCATTATGATCCCCTACCCTCTGCTTGTGTATGTGGTAGGGAGTTTGAGTTAACTAGCCAGTTATGGCGCTGTGCGCAATTTGTGCGCTTTCCAAGCCCTAGATGGGTGGTTAGTGGCATCTGCCAGAGTGGTGCTACATGCTAGTTGTGCGCTAAATCTATTAGCATAGTCTCTTCCTGGCGCCTCAGTTGAAGCGCCGAGTGTTAATGGGTCTAGGGGGACTCTAACCCTGTGTCTTTGGGACAGAGTCCTGTGACTGCACACCAGCCCTCACCTTGCAGAGGTCTGTGAGTATAACAGGCTACGGTGTTTATATTCCATGTTAGCGAGACTCTGTGAAGCAACAGAGTCCGCCTCTGCACACACCGGGTGACTTTAACCCGCATGTGTTCATCTGTTGTACTGCCATATTGTGTCCACCATTACCGAGCAGCAGGTAACATCTCTGCACGGTGGACCCTGGGCTGCGAATGCACCTTATACCATCTTTATTGTTTGGTGCGTTCCGCCAGCCCTAGCACAATCTAATATATAAAGCTCAATGTGTGTGTATGTATGTGTAAGTCCGGGTTTGGCATCTGCATCGTCACAGCTACAGCCACAAAATTTTTGCACAGTCACACGTCTGGACCCCGAGAGCGTCATAGGCTGTGTTGTGAGGCGAAATTTTAACCCTGCGCGTTCGAAATCACCAAACAATTTTGCCTATTATTCTTATCATTTCTATGGTGTTATCGTTCTTCTGTAAAGCTGGAAATAACACAATTTATTACCATGCCAACTCAGACCACCCTCTGACACAGACTGCAGGGGGAGCCCAGTATCACACAGGATAGGATTAGATACACGGCTCAGCAGTCAGTATCACACAGGATAGGATTAGATAGACAGCTCAGCAGTCAGTATCACACAGGATAGGATTAGATACACGGCTCAGCAGTCAGTATTACACAGGATAGGAATAGATACACAGCTCAGCAGACAGTATCACACAGGATCAGATTAGATACACAGCTCAGGACACAGTATCACACAGAATAGTAATAGATACACGGCTCTGTAGACAGTATCACAAAGAATAGGATTAGATACACGGCTCAGCAGTCAGTATCACACAGGATAAGATTAGATACACGGTTCAGCAGTCAGTATCACACAGGATAGGATTAGATTCACGGCTGAGCAGTCAGTTACACACATGATAGGATTAGGTACACGGCTCAGCAGTCAGTATCACACAGGATAGGGTTAGATACACAGCTCAGCAGACGGTATCACACAGGATAGGTTTAGATACACTGCTCAGCAGTCAGTATCACACATGATAGGATTAGATACACGGCTCAGCAGTCAGTATCACACAGGATAGGATTAGATACACAGCTCAGCAGTCAGTATCACACAGGATAGGATTAGATACACAGCTCAGCAGTCAGTGTCACACAGGATAGTATTAGATACACGGCTCAGCAGACAGTATTCAACTGGATAGGATTAGATACACAGCTCAGCACACAGTATCACACAGAATAGTATTAGATACACAGCTCAGCAGACAGTATCACACAGAATAGAATTAGATTCATGACTCTGCAGTCAGTATCACACAGGATAGGATTAGATACACGGCTCAGCAGTGATTTCTCAAGTACCACTCACACAACTGCTAATACTGCATCGATTAAAAGTGACAGGAGACTGCAGTTGTCAAATATGGTTACAAACTACTTCTCCTCCCATATCGATGTTCTCCCTCACAAATCATTCCCCTTTGACTATTGGGCCTCTAAACTGGACCCCTGGTCTGAATTGGCACAATATGCCTTACAGGAGCTCGCTTTCCCTGCTACTAGTGTGTTATCTGAAAGAGTCTTCAGTGCTGCTGGATCAAACGTGACAGAAAAAGGGACCCGTCTGTCTACCCAAAATGTTGATGATCTAACCTTCATTAAAATGATCCATGCATGGGTTTCAAAGGATTTTGTCCCACCTTCCCCTGATGACACATATGTTGCCAGAAAACTGCCTCGCTTTTGTCCTCCTCTTCCTCAGACTTCCCAATTCCGCCCTTTGCAGCAGCTGAATGTCCAGCCAACACATCAATATATGCCATTTTTTAAACTTCCCTAACTGGGCTGCCCACCCCCATGGGCTGGGGTCAACACCTGGCGCACCCAGGCAAGTGCCATTGCTCTGAACAGGTGGATGGGCCCTCTGATCGCCGACGGCACTGGCACAGGGCCCCTCATAGTACAATACAGTGTATCTGATGGTGGGGGGCCCACTCACCGCTAGACACACCAGCGTACTATGAGGGGCCCTGTGCAAGTACCGTCGACCATGAGTGTGCCCCCCGCTTGGTCATGGCAACAGCTGTTGTGAATTAGCTTTCTGGCCTACCTCTGGTTACTAGTGAAGGTAGTGGAGCTGGTTATATTGACAGAGGGGTCGCGAGTTCTCTTTCCAGGCTCCCTCTGGTGGATACAGGAGGTAATGGAGCTGATCTAATTAACAGAGACCTGCCACCTGATAATGAAAAGGACGATTGGACATTTGGAGTTTCTAACTGGATTTAAGACATCTGACTCCCTCTATCCCTGCTGGTGATTTTTTCCTGCCTCCTGAGGTCTTAGTTTCGAGCTCAGTCCTTGCATGCTCAAGCTAAGTGTTCTTTTGCTATTGTTCACATTTGATTTGGTTTTGTCTATTTCAGTTTTGTGTGGTCAGCCAGCCCAGGCTGGGGCTGTGCTGAATTTCCATCCTTATGTTACTGTTTGTGCCAGTTTGTTTTTGTCCCTTATTAGATTGGCCTCTCTTTGTTCTGCTGTCAGAATATACCAGAGTGCTGATATAGTGGGCGAAGTCAAGGGACTTCAGTGTTTTTCTATCAGACGTGTTGGGCACTTTTTGCAGGGTTTTTTTGCGTGATTGCAGACAGTGTCTTTCCTTTCCTGTCCTGTCTAGTTAGTTTGGGCCCCATTGTTTGCTCAGCTTATTTTCCTACCTGCGCTTGTGTTTTCATCTTGTGTCACTGACAATATATGTTTGGGGGCTATCTATTCCTTTGGGGTCTGCTCTGGGGCAGTTTAGATTTCCCCTTTCTTGCTTTAGGCTTATTTAGTTCTCCGTCTGTTTCGAGGCATCTAGAATCATCGTAGGTACACACCACGGCTACTGCTAGTTGTGTGGATAGGATCAGGGGTCTGCAATCCGCTTAGTTACCAACCTCTCTGGTTTTCTGTGGCTTAGCTTGGTCTTGCTTTCCTCCTCGGTGACCCAATCATAACAGATAGGATTAGGTACATGGCTGAGCAGTCAGTAACACACATGATAGGATTCGTACACGGCTCAGCAGTCAGTATCACACAGGATATGGTTAGATACACGGCTCAGCAGACAGTATCACACAGGATAGGATTAGATACACGGCTGAGCAGTCAGTAACACACGATAGGATTTGATACACGGTTCAGCAGAAAGTATCACACAGGAGAGGATTAGGTACACAGCTCAGCAGACATTATCACACAGGATGGGGTTAGATACACAGATACACATGTTGTTTATCAAAAGGCTCTTGAATGAGTTGAAAATAAAATACTATCAATACTTGGGTAATCGTTTAGTTAATTTGTGTTGCAAATCTGTAGTGTTGAATATATGATGTGAAATGTTTTTATGTGCAATATAATCATTATAATTTGTTATAATTAACCACAGTTGGTTACTATGCCCGGGCAACGCCAGGCTCGTCAGCTAGTTGATAAATAAATATCAAGTGAATATGAGCAAAAAATTTAAGGGTATGTGCCCATGATCAGTAAACACTGCAGGTCCGACACTGTGTACTTCTGCAGCATCCAACTCGCAGAGTCCAGATGTAACAGCATAGAAGATGAGATTTCAAGAAACGACATGCAAAGCGACTTTCCAGACCGCAGCACGCCAATTTCTCTTGCGGAGAAGCTAGTCTCTGCACAAGAAACTCCACCAGTGGAATGTATTGAACGCAGTGAATCTATACAGTTCAGTGAACACATGCAGAATCACCTGCATTCACTAAATGGCAGTGCTTTGGATGCAGCGGACAAGCGCTGTGACCAAAGCGCTGCCATTTCTGGATCGTGTGTACCTGGCCTAAGAGGTCAAAGCTAATAGAACTATGAAATGGGATCAATAATAAGTGTGGCATGCTAAAGTGCCTTATAATAACTGATATTAACAATATAACATACAATAAAATCAATCATCAGAGTCACATATAGTCATATTATGACAAGAAAACAGTAGACTATAACGGGATGCCGAATACTAAATAAGTTTTCATTTAAAACCTTTAAGGGATTTCAATGTCCAAATATACTTTGATTCCAACGTTAAAAGATGAACACGCACGTGAACTTGAAGTTCACAAGTGGTGAGACCGACATAAGTTTTACTGCATGGACAAGTGGCATAATAGATCACTGCTTTTATGGTGAAGATAATGTGTTGGACTATAAAACAGGTTTTAATACCACTTGAATCTATGAAGTGTAGAAATCCAGTAGCTGGCAGCTATATCTGTATTCACAATCAAGATTATAAATCACTTATTATGAACACTTACTATTGTCTTAAAGTGAGATATTATATGTATATGTATATACATTATATACCGTATATACTCGTGTATAAGCCGACCCGTGTATAAGCCGACCCCCCTTATTTTGACACAAAAAACTGGGAAATCTTATTGACTCGTGTATAAGCTGAGGGTGGAATCCATAGACTATGCCCCCATATGCTGCTCCATAGTTTATGCCCCATATGCTGCTCCATATATTATGCCCCATATGCTTCTACATAGTTCATGCCCCCCATATGCTGCCCCATAGACTATGCCCCCATATACTGCTCCATAGACTATGCCCCCATATGCTGCCTCATAGAATATGCCCCCATATACTGCTCCATAGACTATGCCCCCATATACTGCTCCATAGACTATGCCCCCATATACTGCTCCATAGACTATGCCCCCATATACTGCTCCATAGACTATGCCCCCATATGCCGCCCCATAGAATATGCCCCATATGCTGCCCCATAGAATATGCCCCATATGCTGCTCCATAGAATATGCCCCCATATGCTGCCTCATAGACTATGCACCCATATACTGCTCCATAGACTATGCCCCCATATGCTGCCCCATAGAATATGCCCCATATGCTGCTCCATAGACTATGCCCCCATATGCTGCCCCATAGAATATGCCCCATATGCTGCTCCATAGACTATGCCCCCATATGCTGCTCCATTGAATATGCCCCCATATACTGTTCCATAGAATATGCCCCCCATATGCTGCCCCATAGACTATGCCCTCATATACTGCCCCATAGACTATGCCCCCATATGCTGCCCCATAGAATATGCCCCCATATGCTGCTCCATAGAATATGCCCCCATATGCTGCAAAAAAAAAAAAAGCCATACTCACCTCTCCTGGGTCCATCGCCGCTGTTTGCCGCTTCTTGTGTCAGTGACTGTTTAGCCAGCAGAGGGGCGGTGCGCACTAATCACATCACCGCGCCCCCTGCTGCCTAAACGTCACTGACACAGGATGCAGCAGAGACAGCAGTGAGCAGCGATGGACCGGGGGACAGGTGAATATCGCTATACAAACCTGTCCTGCTGCGGTCTCTGCAGCCTCGCTCACTTCTCCACTGTCTCACTTCCCTTCCTGTCTTCAGCGGTCACGTGGTACTGCTCATTACCACTCATGAATATGCGCATATTCATGAGTGATAATGAGCGGCACCACGTGACCACTGAAGACAGGAAGGGAGACGGTGGAGAAACGAGCGAGGCTGCAGAGACCGTGGCAGGACAGGTAAGTACGATCTCTGACACCCCCGCTCCCCCTCCCCTGCCGACCCCCAGGTATATGACCCGTGTATAAGCCAAGAGGGGGACTTTCAACCCAAAAAAATGGGCTGAAAATCTTGGCTTATACACGAGTATATACGGTATATATATATATATATATATATATAGACAGGAAGGCACATTTATATCTGAGGTCCAATGAGTTATTGCAGAGAAATCAGAGTTATTCTTAATATGTAAATTAGCTGTTCAGATCTCCAGACAGTATGTTGATTTCCCATAATCTGCCACCTCATCACATTTTCATAGGTCAATCTTTCTCGGTAAATAAATTGATTAACTCTCAAGATGTGTGATATCAGTCTCCTTTGTGGAAATATGGGGAGTGCGCGGATCAATGCTCACCTTGTTTCTGAGCAGTGCTCTGTCCTTCTACAGTATAGGCACTTGCTTCAAGTTCCTTCTTTGTAGGTGCCACACAGTTATGCATTGTTCCCAGCATAAGAACAGTGAGATACTATGGGGCTTAGATGTCCTGTGTCTCACAGATCTCAACAGCTGATTTATAGCCACCTTTTCTTAGTTAAATATTGCATCTTTTTAACTTCATATAGAAGGATGTCTTAGTCGAGGCTCTTTCCTGCTACGTCCTTATTCATATTGATGTTGTTTGACACATGGTAAGTTTTCAATACAAGAGACAAGCTACGTCTGTCCCGATGTAATGACGGGATGGCTTGCATGCATTTTTTTATAAATCAAAATAATGTTAAATAAGTGCTCTATTATTTACATGTACTAATACTAGTTACTTATTTACTTACTGTAGGATATATGCTCATTTTGTTTGGTTTTAAATTTTCTTGGGTTTTGGCTGTGAAATTTTATATAAGGGTAATTAGAAACACTTAAAATGATTTTAGCTGTATACTGACTTCTATTTAACATAAGTTTAAATGTGATTGGATCATCCTTAATTATAAGAGGGTGCTTACACTCATGCAACCACATTATTTAAGTTTTGTTATTTATATATCCCCCTTCAAAAAGATTTCAGTTGGTTTTCCACTGTATTTGTACAGATTACACTTTTCTACAACTGAATTGGTTTAGAGACGAAAACATTTGAACTCAACTAGTTTTGTGGTGCTGACAATGAATATACATTTGCTGATTTGGTCTAATTTTCAAGATCCAGGGAAAGCTGCAATTACTTATGACTAGAGTTGAGTGAAACAGGTCGGTCAAATTCAAAAATCGCCGACTTTCGCCAAAGTCGGGTTTCGCCGAGCAAAACTCGACCATAGCGTGAAGTCGGCCATGCGGTCGTCGACCCGAGCGCAAAAGTCATGTTTCCATAATGCTTGCAGGCGTCTTTTCTCAGCCAATGAGCAAGGACGCACACTGTGGGCAACGAGATGACATGGGCTGCGGCCACCACCATCTTAGAGAAGGGCATTGCAGTGATTGGCTTGCTTTGTGTGGCATCACAGTGGCTATAAAAGCCCTGACCACCGACCGCCTTTTTACTTCTGCTGATCTTAGCGTAGGGAGAGGTTGCTGCCGCTGTATCTCAGTAGGGAGAGAGTAAAGCAGGAAAGTAAAGTGATTCCGTGCTTGTGCAGATAGCAATTGTGCTGTAAGTTAGTGTGCAGTGACAGGGTATGATTTTCTTGTGTGCAGCAGCAATGGTTATTAGGCTGCCTGATAGCTGCATTGATGTGTGTACACTGCTGTGCAGACTGCTTTTTACACAGCACTAATACTTTTATTCTTTTTTTCTGCACAGTTACCGACCGCTCATTTTTTCTCACACCGTATAGAGCTGTACGCTCTTCACACACTATCATGTACCGGCTGGTATCACAGACAAATACATGCTGACTATCTGTGTGTAACTCCGGAAAAAAATACGGAGATTTAAATTTTCCCCTACACCGTATACAGCTGTATGTTTCTGATACAGTACCGTATATCTGCTGCTTGTATTATGGTCAAATCCATACTGGGAGAGCCTCTGTGTGTGACTCCGGAAATAAATAAGGAGATTTAAATTTTCCCCTACACCGTATACAGCTGTATGTTTCTGATACAGTACCGTATATCTGCTGTTTGTATTACGGTCAGATCCATACTGGGAGAGCGTCTGTGTGTGACTCCGCAAACAAATACGGAGATTTAAAATTTCCACTACACCGTATACAGCGTTACGTTTCTGATACAGTACCGCATATCTGCTGTTTGTATTACAGTCAAATCCATACTAGGAGAATGTTTGTGTGTGACTAAGGAAATATATATGGAGATTTAAATTTTTCCCTAAACCGTATACAGCTGTACACTCCTCATACAGTTCCATATATCTGCTGGTATTTTTGGTACATTTTCCCTAACATAAGGAAGTATGGTGGAAGAGGCTGCGGATGTGGGCGGGGAAAGCTGGTACTGATGGTGGTGGTGGTGCCAAAAGCACAATAGCAGCTAAGGCAGGAGGTGTTAAGCCTGCGTCATCATCTGGCTCAAGAACTCCTGGAAGGTTCCCTTTTCTGGGAGTAGGTAAACCGCTTTTAAAGCCGGAGCATCAGGAACAGGTTTTGGCTTACATTGCCGAAACAGCCTCCAGCTCTATTGCCTTCTCTTCTGAAGTTTCAAAAACTGCAAGCTCTGAGTCGTCAGTGCAGGCTTCTGGTCAGGAACAACACTTTTCTTTGTGTCCTTCACCCCCACCAAAAGTGAAGGATGCGACAGGCCACACTTCAGATTACTCCAAGGAGCTCTTTTCACATACCATGCCTGGGTTATCAAGTCAAATCCTGAATTCCCCAGTCCAAGATGAATCTGACATGGAGTGCACTGATGCACAGCCAGTGCTATATGATTTTGCTGGTATATTGACCCAGAGCACTACATTGCCCTCGCATTCTACTGAGCCTGAATCTGACCCTGATGAAACTCAGGTGCCCCTTCCCACATACTGTACCACCTTACATGGTGACACAGAGTAAGGTGCAGTTGAAATTGAGGAGGAGGTGATGGATGACCCACTTGTTGACCCAGATTGGCATCCATTGGGGGAAGAGGGGGCCGCTAGAAATAGCTCAGAAGAGGAGAAGGATCCGCAACAGGCATCGACATCGCAGCAGTGGTTATCTGGCAGGCCTGTAGATGTCCAAAAACATGTTAAAAAACAAAAAGAGATGCAGGACAGCCTGTCAAATTAGGACAGCGTGCAAGCTCTGATAATTTTTACCATAGTAGGAAGAGTGCAGTGTGGCACTTTTTTGACCAAAATCCTATTGATGAGGCTAAGGTTATCTGTAAGAAGTGCGGAAGGACCTTTAGCCGAGGGAAAAATCTCTGAAATTTGAATACCAGTTGCATGCTTAGACATTTAATCACCATGCACTTGCAAGCGTGGACGGACTACAAAACCTCAGGTAGCACATGTGCACCTGCTCCGACTGAAGGTAGCCAGCAACACTCCATCGCTTCCCCCACTGTAAGCCCACCAGTAAGCACACCAACAGCAAGAAATTTTGAGGTGTTGTCGCAAGGCCAAAGCAGTCAGGGAATCACAATGTTTTTGCAATGAAAGACTGAATCTAGACCTTCACCACCCCCACCACCACCACCATCACCAAAGCCCTCTCAGTCCATAAGGTCCACCGCTAGCTCCCCCATATGCAGCTCTCAAGTCCAGCTCACCCTCGCAGACAAGAAAGTAGGACAAGAAAGTACTCATCCTCTCATCCGCGTACACTGGCTTTGAACTCCTACATTGCCAAACTGATCTCATTACAGATGATGCCCTTCCGTTTGGTTGAAAGCGAAGAGTTCCGAAAGCTCATCACCTACGCTGTCCCATGCTATGACCTACCCAGTCGGCACTTCTTTTCTAGAAAAGCCATCCCTGCCCTCCACCTGCATGTGAAAGACCGCATTGTCCATGCACTCAAACAATCAGTGAGTGGAAAGGTGCACCTCACAACAGATGCATGGGCCAGTAGGCATGGCCAGGGCCATTACGTGTCCATCACTGCGCACTGGGTTAAAGTAGTGGATGCAGGCTCCACAGGGGACAGAGGGAGTGGAAAAGTGCTGCCTAGCCCACGGTACAACAAACAGTTGGCTGTAGGCATTCTACCCTCCTCCTCCTCCAGAAGCGAAAGCTCGTCGACAGAGCACAGTCGCACGAGCAGTCCTTCCGCAGCTGCCAGTGTTGCACACGAGGTGTCCCACTATCGAACAGCTAGTGGTAAGCGTCAGCAGGCTGTTTTAAAGATGATGTCTTTGGGCGACAACAGACACACCGCGGAGGTACTGGCCGAGTACTTGCAGCGAGAAATTGAGTCATGGCTGGGCGGTGTACATCTTGAGCCAGGCAAGGTAGTTAGTGATAGCGGCCGTAATTTTGTGGCGGCCATAGCCCTTGCAAAACTCAGATACATACCACGAATGGCTCACACCTTCAACCTGGTAGTGCAGTGCTTCCTAAATAATTATCTGGAGGTAACAGCCCTGCTCCATAAGGTGCGAAGACTGTGCGCGCACATCCGTTGCTCGCCCGTAGTCTCCTGTCATATGCAGAGGCTGCAGCGATCGTTCCACCTCCCCAAGAACAGCCTAATCATAGACATTGCAACAAGGTGGAACTCCACCATGCACATGGTTGAGAGGCTGTGCGAACAGAGGCAGGCTGTAATGCATTTGTGGGAAGATAGACAGGCAGGCAGTTTGAGGGCAGACATGGAGTTGTCAGGTGTGTAGTGGTCAAAGCTGAAAGACCTCTGTAAAGTCATTCAGTGTTTTGAGGAATGCACACGGCTGGTAAGCACAGACAATGCCATCATAAGCATGAGCATCCTACTTATTTGTCTGCTCATGCAAACTTTGACGCACATTAAGGATCAGGCGTCTGCAGCGGAGGAGGAAGAGGAAAAGGATGAGGGAAGCCTTGACGGCAGTCAGCCATTGTCTGCTCAGGGAACTGTCCTGGACGAGGTGGAGGTAGAAGAGGAAGAGGAGGAGGAGGAAGATGAGGGGGATGATTATTTTGGGGAGGAGGATGCTTCTCGGGGGCAAGAGAAAATGTTGACTTGCTAAGATCAGGTACAGGGTTTGTGCGTGACTGCAGGGATGTGGATTTGGCAGAAAGTGCTCCTCCACCCACCACTGTCAGTGCATCATTGACACCGGGAACATTGGATCACATGTGTGATTATCTGTTGCGGATCCTAAATTGTCAAAATTATGAAGGATGACGACTACTGGTTGGCCAGCATCCTCGATCCATGCTCTAAAGGCAAATTACAGAACATCATGCCACAGGAGAACCTAGAGCTAATATTGACGAACAAAAAAGAAACTCTGGTAAACTGTTTGTTAGAGGCATTTCCAGCACACAGCAGTGGTGCAGGTTCTACCACGAGCCGTACCACAAGCCGTACTGGGCCAAATGGAAGCGGTGTTCATGGTGCACACAGCCGACCTGGCGTTGCTTTCATGACCAGGTTGTGGACTGATTTCTCGAGGACCGCTCACACGAATTGTTAATACTGAATCGATTGCAAAAGACAGGAGACAGCAGTTGTCAACGATGGTTCAAAATTACCTCTCCTCCCCTATCGATGTTCTCCCTCACAGTTCATTCCCCTTTGACTACTGGGCCTCTAACTGGACACCTGGACTGAATTGGCACAATATGCCTTACAGGATCTCGCTTGCCCTGCTGGTAGTGTGCTATCAGAAAGAGTCTTCAGTGCTGCTGGATCAATCCTGACAGAAAGAAGGACCCGGCTGTCGACCCAAAATGTTGGTGATCTCACCTTCATTAAAATGAACCATGCCTGAGTTTCAAAGGATTTTGTACCACCTTCCCCTGATGACACATAGGTTGCCAGCAAAATGGCTCGCTTTGTTCTCCTCTTCTTCTAACTTGTGCAATTCCTCCATTTGCAGCTCAACATATGCCAGTTTTTCCACCTCTCTAACTTGGCTGTACCACCCAGGGCCGGCGTCAGCACCTGGCACACCCGGGCAAGTGCCGGGGTCCTGAGTAGGTGAGGGGCCCACTCATGGGCGACGGCACTGGCACAGTGCCCCTCACAGTACGCCGGTGTCTCTGATGCTGGGGGGACCCACTCACTGTCAGAGACACCGTCATACTATGAGGGGCCCTGTGCCAGTGCTGTCACCCACGAGTGGGCCCCCTGCTTGCTCAGGGCACCAGCACTTGCAATACTTACCTCTCCCTGCTCCACCACTGTGACCTCTTCCGTGTTTCCTGACAGTGACATTCAGGTCAGAGAGCGCGATGATGTCACATCTGTACGCCCTCTGCCTGAATAGTCGAAGTGCAGAGAGCTGGAAGATGGCGATGCTGAGGAGTCTAGAGTAGAGCAGTGCCCAGCGAGGAGAGGTATTTCTTTTTTTAATGTTTGGAGAAATATATGGGGAGCATTATACACTGGAGAATTATATACGGGGCCCATCATACACTTGAGCATCATATGGGGCCCATCATACACTTGAGCATCATAGATATGGCCCATTATACACTGGATCATCATATGGGGCCCATTATATATGGAGCATTATATGGGCCCATCATACACCTGCACATTATAAATGGGGCCCATCATACACTGGAGCATTATAAATGGGGCTCATTATTTATAGAGCACTATACACTGTTTGCATAATTATTATTAGGCAAGTTGTATTTCAGAGGAGAATTCTTTTTATTATTGAACAACAACTATGCTCTCAATCGACCAAAAAGACTCATAAATATCAAAGATTAATATTTTTGGAAGTTGGAGTGGGTTTTTTTTTATTTGGCTATATTAGGAGGATGTCTGTTTGTGCAGGTAACTATTACTGTGCAGAATTATTAGGCAACTTAATAAAAACCAAATATATACCCATCTTACTTGTTTATTTTCACCAGGTAAACCAATATAACAACACAAAATTTAGAAATAAATATTTCTGACATTCAAAACCAAAAAAAGGGACCAACATAGCCACCTTTCTTTATGATGACACACAAAAGCCTTCCATCCATAGATTCTGTCAGTTGCTTGATCTGCTTACGATCAACATTGCGTGCAGCAGCCACCACAGCCTCCCTGACACTGTTCCGAGAGGTGTAATGTTTTCACTCCCTGTAGATCTCACATTTTATAATGGGCCACAGGTTCTCTATGGGGTTCAGATCAGGAGAAGAAGGGGGCCATGTCATTATTTTTCCTTCTTTTAGACCTTTACTGGGCAGCCACACTGTCGAGTATTTGGATGCATGTAATGGAGCATTGTCCTGCATGAAAGTCATGTTTTCTTGAACGACTTCTTCCTGTACCGCTGCTTGAGGAAGGTGTCTTCCACAAACTGGCAGTAGGTCTCGGAGTTGAGCTTCATTCCATCCTCAACCCGAAAAGGTCCCACAAGTACGTCTTTGATGATACCAGCCCATACCAGTAACCCACCTCCACCTTGCTGGCGTCTGAGTCAGAGCGGAGCTCTCTGGCCTTTACTGTTCCAGCCTTGGGCCCATCCATCTGGCCCATCAAGAGTCACTCTCATTTCATCAGTCCATAAAACCTTACAAAAATCTGTCTTAACATATTTCATGGCCCAGTCTTGATGTTTTATCTTATGTTTCTTGTTCAAAGGTGGTCGTTTTCCAGCCTTCCTTACATTGGCCATGTCCCTGAGTATGGCACACCTTGTGCTTTTTGATACTCCAGTAACGTTGCAGCTCTGAAATATGGCAAAACTGGTGGAAAATGGCATCTTGGAAGCTTCACGCTTGATTTTCCTCAATTCATGGGCAGTTATTTTGAGCCTTTTTTTATCAACACGCTTCTTGCGACGCTGTTGGCTATTTGCCTTGAAATGCTTGATTGTTCAGTGTTCATGCTTCAAAAATTTGGCAATTTCAAGGCTGCTGCATCCCTCTGCAAAACATCTCACAATTTTTGACTTTTCAGAGTCCATCAAATCTCTCTTCTGACCCATTTTGCCAAAGGAAAGGAAGTTACCTAATAATTAAGCACACCTTATTTAGGGTGTTGATGCCATTATACCACACCCCTCCTCATTACAGAGATGCAAATCACCTGATTTACATAATTGGCAGTTGGCTTTCAAGCCTATACAGCTTGGAGTAGGACAACATGTATAAAAAGGATGTTGTGATCAAAATACTCATTTGCCTTATAATTCTGCACACAGTGTATAGGCCCATCATACACTAGAGCATCATCCATGGGGCCCATCTCATACTGCAGCATCATATGGGGCCCATTACATATGGAGCATAATATAGGCCCATCATACAATGGAGCATCATCCATGGGGCCCATCATATACTGGAGCATCATATGGGGCCCATCATATACTAGAGCATCATATGGGGCCCATTATATATGGAGCATTATATAGGCTCATCATACAGTGGAGCATCATCCATGTGGCCCATCATATGCTGGTGCATAATATGGGGCACATCATATACTAGAGCATCATATGGGGCACATTATATATGGAGCATTATATAGGCCCATCATACAATGGAGCATCATCCATGGGGCCCATCATATACTGGAGCATCATATGGAGTTCATTATTTATGGGGCATCATATAGGGTATGGAGCATTATATGGAGCACATATGGGGCCTATTTTGTATGGAGCATTATATGGAGCCCATTCTGTATGGGGCAATATATGGGGCCCATCACATACTGTATGGAGCTTGATATTCAACTCATTATACTGTATGGATCAATATGTGGGGCTCATTCTACTCTATGGGGACCGTCCTATACTGTATGGCACATTATATGGGGACCATCATATACTGTAGCATTATGTGGAGCTCATCATATAAAGTATGGAACATTATACGGGATCAATTATTCTGTATGGAGCAACATATGGGGCTCATTATTCTGTATGGCGCACTATATAGTGGCCATAATACTGTATGTAGGATTATACTGTCCGGTTTTTGAGCTATTGTAGAATTAAAATAGATATCAGTCATGTAATGTAAGAAATGAAGTATTTGTCATTGCACTATACCAATATTTCTCTGCTGTATCGGAGCATCATGAATTATGGTATGTGTTAAAGGGGCCCACTGACACTCTTTCGCCCGGGGCACATGAAAACCTGGAGCCAGCCCTACCCCCCCACAACTTTAGCCAAATAACCCCCAGTTTTCAATGCGTAACTATTATTATAAAGTAAATTAAGGTTGACAGGACAAGCTTAAGTAATAAGAATTAATGTCGCTGGCATTGAAATGGGCGCTGTAGGTGTGTTTACTGTCCTTCACTCCCTGACGACTTTGCTTCCCCATTAACTTGCATTGGGTTTTGTGTTTCAGTCAGACCTCCGAATTTTCCCGATAGACAGCCGATTTCGTTCGACTCGACCTTTGAGAAAGTCGGGTTTCATGAAACCCTACTCGACCCTAAAAAAGGCAAAGTCGCTCATCTCTACTTATGACTAGAGTTGAGCGAAACGGGTTGAAAAAATTCAAAAGTCACCGTCTTTCGCCAAAGTCGGGTTTCATGAATCGAAACCCGACCTTAGCGTGAGGTCGGCCACGAGGTCGGCGACTTTAGCGCCAAAGTCAGGTTTCAAAAGACGCTTAAGCGTCCTTTTTCAGCCAATCAGGAAGAACGGACACTGTGGGCAACGTGATTACATAGGCAGCGATCACCACCATCTTGGAGAAGGGCATGCAAGTGATTGGCTTGTTTTGTGTGGCGTCACAGGGGGTATAAAAGGGCGGGGACGCTGACCGCCATGTTGCTCATGCTGATCTCAGAAAAGGGAGAGTTGCTGCAGCTGCTGATTCTGTAGGGAGAGTGTTAGGAAAGCAAAAAGAAAAAAAAAACTGCTTCTGCTGCTAGCGCTTTTCACTGTAGTTACTGTGCAGTGAAAGATGAAGATTTTTGCTTTTGTGCCGCAGCGCTGATGGTGATTAGCCTGCCTTTTAATGCTAGCTGCATTGCTGTGTGCACACTGGTGTTCAAACTGCTTTTTTAAAAGCAATCCAAATTGTATTGTTTTGTCCTGGTGAGGTATTGAGCATTCATTTTTTCACACACCGTACAGCGGTGTACGCTCCTCACACAGTACCGTGTAAATTGAAGCTATCTACATGTGAGACTGTAAGGAAAAGTCGAGGAGTTTGTCCGTTCTTACAGACCTACACCTTATAGTTTTGTCCGTTTTTCAAACAGTTTAGTATACTTGCTGTTTGATTACATTCAAAACTAGAGACAGCGTGTGTAAGTCCGTATGCAAAAACACGGAGCTTGACAATTTTACAGACAACGTACAGCGGTGTACGTGCATGCTCCTCTCACAGTACCGTGTAATGGCTGTTATCACAGCCAAATTGAAGATATCTACGCGTGTGACTCTGTAAGGAAAAGTCGAGGAGTTTGTCCGTTCTTACAGACCTACACCTTATAGTTTTGTCCATTTTTAAAAGTTTAGTATATTTGCTGTTTGATTACATTCAAAACTAGAGAGAGACAGCGTGTGTCAGTCCATATACAAAAACACGGAGCTTGACAATTTTACATACATCGTACAGCGGTGCACGCTCCTCTCTCAGTACTGTGTAACGGCTGTTATCACGGCCAAATTGAAGCTATCTACATGTGTGACTCTGTAAGGAAAAGTCAAGGAGTTTGTCTGTTCTTACAGACCTACACCTTATAGTTTTGTCCATTTTTCAAACAGTTTAGTATATTTGCTGTTTGATTACATTCAAAACTAGAGAGAGACAGCGTGTGTCAGTCCATATACAAAAACACGGAGCTTGACAATTTTACATACACCGTACAGCGGTGTACATGCACGCTCCTCTCTCAGTACCATGTAACGGCTGTTATCACGGCCAAATTGAAGCTATCTAAGTGTGTGACTCTGTAAGGAAAAGCCGAGGAGTTTGTCTGTTCTTAAAGACCTACACTCTAGGGAGATTCCAATTCTGCCCAATTCTATATACACCTTGTAGTTTGTCATACACTAGGCAATTTCTGCCGGTCACATTGCGGTGTTATAGACACAGGGCCTGACAGAATCCAACTGTGTCCTGAAGTCTACAGAGATTCCAATTCTCCACAGTCCTCTATCCACCTATATTACACCATCCAGAATCTGCCTGTCACATTGTGGTGTAAAATAAACAGGGCCTGACAATCCAACTGTGTCCTGAAGTCTACAGAGATTCCAATTCTCCCCACTACTATATACACCTTGTACCTTGTTTTACAGTACCATATAGTTGATGGTTTTTTGGGTACATTTTCCCCAAAAATGAGGAAGTGTGGTGGAAGAGTCCGTGGAAGTGGGCGGGGGTTGGCAGCTGGTAATGATGGTGTTGGTGTTGGTGGTGGATCTGCTCGTGGTGGCTAAAGCAAAATAGCACCTAATGCAGGAGGTGTTGAGCCTGCATCATCGTCTGGCTCCACAAGGCCTCGAAGGCTCCCTTTTCTGGGAGTAGGTAAACCGCTTTTAAAGCCGGAGCTTCAAGAACAAGTTTTGGCTTACATTGCTGACTCAGCCTCCAGCTCTATCGCCTCCTCTTCTGAAGTTTTAAAAAATAAAAGCACTGAGTCATCATTGAGGCTCATGTTCATGAACCTCACCTTTCCTTGTGTCCTTCACCCCAACCAAAATTGAAGGATGTGGCTGGCCGCACTACAGATTACTCCATGGAGCTGTTTTCACATACCATGCCTGGGTGATCAAGTCAAATCGTGAATTACCCAGGCAAAGATGAATCTGACATGGAGTGTACTGATGCACAACCACTGATAGATGATTCTGCTGGTACATTCACTCAGAGCACTATATTGTCCTCGCAGTGTACTGAGCCAGAAACTGACCCAGATGAAACTCAGGTGCCCCTTCCTGCATACTATACCACCATACACGGTGACACAGAGGAAGGTGCACATGACATTGAAGAGGATGTGATGGATGACCCAGTTGTTGACCCAGATTGGCATCCATTGGGGTAGAGAGTGCCGCTGCCAATTGCTCAGAAGAGGAGGAGGAGCATCCGCAGTGGGCATCGACATCGCAACAGCTGTTATCTGGCACGCCCGGAGCAGTCCAAAAATGGGTTACAAAAACCAAAAGAGTTGCAGGACAGCTTGGCCAGACGGTCAAAACAGCACAGCGTGCAAGGCCTCAAAATGTCTTCCATAGTAGGAATAGTGCATTGTGGCACTTTTTTGAACAAAATCCTAATGATCTCACCCTACCAGAGACTATGAGTAGGACAAGAAAGTACTCATCCTCTCATCCGTGTACACTGGGTTTGAATGCCCACATTGCCAAACTAATCTCGTTAGAGATGATGCCCTATTGGTTGGTTGAAAGCGCAGCTTTCCGCAAACTCATGGCCCACAAAGTACCACGCTATGACCTACCCAGTCGCCACTTCTTTTCTCACAAAACCATCCCAGCCCTCCACCTTCATGTGAAAGACCGCATTGTCCATGCACTCAAGCAATCAGTGGGTGGAAAGGTGCATCTCACAACTGATGCATGGTCCAATAGGCATGGCCAGGGCCGTTACGTGTCCATCACTGCACACTGGGTTAATGTGGTGGATGCAGGGTCCACAGGGGACAGGCATGATGGCACAGTGCTGCCTAGCCCATGGTATAGGAAACAGTTGGCTGTAGGCGTTCGACCCTCCTCCTCCAGAAGCGAAAGCTCATCCATAGAGCGCATTCGCATGAGCACTGCATCCGCAGCTGACAGTGGTGCACAAGATGTGTCCCACTATCGAACAGCTAGTGGAAAGCGTCAGCAGGCTGTGTTGCAGATGATGTGTTGGGCGACGGACACACGGCGGAGGTACTGGCCGATTACTTTCAGCGACAAACTGAGTCATGGCTGGGCAGTCTACATATTGAAGCAGGCAAGGTAGTTAGTGACAATGGCCGGAATTTTGTGGCAGCCATAGCCCTTTCAAAACTCAGACACATACCTTGCTTGGCTCACACCTTGAACCTGGTGGTGCAGTGCTTCCTCACTAATTATCCGGAGTTAACAGGCCTGCTCCATAAGGTTCGAAGACTGTGCTCAAACATCCGCTGGTCGCTGGAACCCTCCAGTCGAATGCAGAAGCTGCAGGGATTGCTCCACCTTCCCAAGCACCGCCTAATTATCGACGTTGCAACAAGGTTGACCTCCACCCTGCATATGGTTGAGCGGCTGTGCGAACAGAGGCAGGCCATAATGCATTTGTGGGAGGATACACGGGCAGGCAATTTGAGGGCAGACATGGAGTTGACAAGTGTGCAGTGGTCAAAGCTGAAAGACCTCTGTAAAGTCCTTCAATGTTTTGAGGAATGCACACGGCTGGTAAGCGCAGATGATGCCATAAGCATGAGCATCCCACTTATGCGTCTGCTCATGCAAACTTTGATGCGCATCAAGGAGCAGGCGTCTGCAGCTGAGGATGATGAGGAAGAGGAGGAGGGAAGCCTTGATGACAGTCAGCCATTGTCTGTTCAGGGAACTGTCGTGGACGAGGTGGAGGAAGAAGAGGAGGAGGAGGAGGATGATGATGGGGATGATTATTTAGGGGAGGAGGATGCTTCTCGTGGGGCAAGAGAAAATGTTGGCGTGGCAAGGTATGGTACTGGATTTGTGCGTAACTGGAGGGATGTGGATTTGCCTGAAAGTGTTCCTCCACCCAGTACTCGCAGTGCATCATTGACACCGGGAACATTGGCCCACATGTCAGATTATGCCTTGCAGATCCTAAAAAGGGACCCCCG